>NC_135916.1:2125265-2437765 GCF_964194155.1 Cetorhinus maximus
CTATAAATGTAAAAGATGGCCAGTGTGGTGTGGATTTTGTCGATGGTGAGACAGGAGCTTTCCAGAGTGCCCTTTCTATCCAGCACTCACAGGGGCGTGGAATTAAAAAGGCCGGAACTTGTACCCGGGTCTAATTCCAAGAGCACAGGGCCCGTGTCTGAGAGCAATTCATGTCACGGTGAAAGGTAAAGGCCCGGCAGCCAATTTAATTCACTTCACCGATCTCTGACTGTCAAATTCTCAGTCTCCTCTCTCCCCCTCGGTCTCTCCAATGGGGGAAGAGAGAGAGAGAGAGAAAGGGGGGAGTGAGTGAGGTGAAACAGAGGGGCTGAGATAGTAAAACAAGAGGAGGGGGTGGTGAATAGACACAGGATCTGGGGGTCTCCAATGTGTAGAATCTGCCCAGCTCCCAGTCACATCTTTTAGAAAAGGCCGAATTGCGAAAATGAATCCAGGGACAGTGAAGCAAGTGACTCACTAACAATGAGAGCATTTTAAACATTCATTCTTTCACTGCAAAGCGCTCAGTCTTTCTGAGGTTCTGAAGGGGTCGGGGGTCTTCACTGTCTTAGTCCCTCTCCAGCTTGCGGCCTCTCTCTCTCTGTGTAAATATTGCCCCATTTAAAAAGTGCTGAACAGAGCTGGCTGCAACTTGTGGGATCTTGCTGTGCACAAATTCCCTGCAGTGTTTCATACTGTGCCACAACCAGTTAATTTGTTAAAAATGTGCTGATTGGACTCATTTCCTGTCCCTCAGGTGCCCTTTACCAAGTCCTAACTGTGAGTGTGTGTAAAAGTTTGTGCTAATTCCTGAATAATGCTGGTGTTTTAGGCAGGGCGATGAATTGGGAGGTGGAACAGTCATTTGAATTCAGTCTCTCTAGGATGTGTCCCTACGTTACAACAGAGAGAGAGGGGGGAGATTGAGGCAAACAGGAAAAGACAGTGAAACAGAGGCAGGGGGTAGGGGGTGAGGAAGAGACACAGGGTCTTGGGGGGGGGGTTAGGGGAGGGTCTCCAGTGTGGAGTCAGTGCCCAGCTCCCAGTCTCTGCAGAAAAGCCTCAGTCACACCCTCCCGGGGACACCTGGTTTGTAAAAATCGATGCTGGGACGGAGATTTCAAAAAGTCTCCCCCAGGAAGCAGCAGCTTGTTCCCGGTTTGAAGAGAAGGAGTTTAGGCCTTTCTGGGGATGTGTCCGGACTCAGATCACACATGGTGCCCGGGGTGGGGGAGAGGGGGAAGAGGGAGGGTTACAGCAGGCATGAGGCTGGGGAAGAAAATGTGTCTCCCTGTTCCCATCCGGATAGCATTACATTGCTGCCTGTGGGATCCCCCTGTGCAGAAACGGCCTGCAGCTTTTCCTGAACTGCAACAGGGAACACACGACGTTTCTGGGGGAGGAGGTGGCATTTCCCTGTCTCTGTCACTCCAGCTTTCCCTCTCCCTCTCTCTTTCCAGACAGGACCCCTTGCTGATCCTGTCCATTGAATGTTAATAACAAGACAGGACCCCTTGCTGCTCCTGTCCACTGAGGGTTAATCCCAGGACAGACATGGTCTCAACAAGGGCCTGTCTTTATTTTTGGCTTAATATTAAATCTATATTTCTTTCCCCTGTTGGTTGTGTTACTCCAGTTCCAAACCCCGATCTCACACAAACCCCCAAAACACTGGCAGTAATCGCAGTCCCCAACCCACTCTCCCTCTCGGGTTGTATTCCCTGAAATTAAGTAGCATCAGGGGTGACTTGATCAATTTGTCAAATCCTGAGAGGTACTGAGGGGGGAGATTAGGTTAATGTATGAGCTCTTGTCCTGAGTAACAAGCTTTGTGAGGCAACTTATCGAATCCTTTTTGAACAGACAAGTATCCTTCTGTCACTACAATTTACCTGTATGTTGCAAAGTTATTCTGTTAATTTTCATCCCACAGAGTCAAAATTTCTGTGATTCTGTGTCTGAGTCAGAACTTCAAATAGTTCAGATTCACTGTTTAAAATAAGCAGTCACTTTTCTGTGGTGGTTTTTGTGATTGAGTATAGATCTCAGAATCTGTCAGTGGAAGGGAGTTTCAACAGAGATAGGAAATGGGATTGATGAATAAAGGTCCAGGATTTTGTTCGCTGCATTAGATTGTGAATAATGAATTTGAACACTTTTTTAATTTGAACTCGAATTCAAAGATAATGAGGCTTTTGAATCTCAAAACATCAAATAGTTCCAATGAGAAATTAAATTTGATATTTGGGATCAAGCTGGTTAAAAACTCACACTACCCATTCCATGAATCAGCCTCTGTAACCTGCACTTCAGCACACCACAAGAAAAATGATATTTTCAACTGTTCTTGATTCCAGTCTGTTACTCAATCCCGGGTATCGATTATTCTATATATAAACCCCCTGCACCCCTCAATTAGATTCCAGCCTGTAACTCAATCCCGGGTAACTACTATTCTCTATATAAATCCCCTGATCCCAAACTCTCTCTCCCACTCATCCAAACTCTCTCTCCCTCTCACCCCAACCCTCTCTCCCTCTCACCCCAACCCTCTCTCCCTCTCACCCCAACCCTCTCTCCCTCTCACCCCAACACTCTCTCCCTCTCACCCCAACACTCTCTCCCTCTCACCCCAACACTCTCTCCCTCTCACCCCAACACTGTCTCCCTCTCACCCCAACACTGTCTCCCTCTCACCCCAACACTATCTCCCTCTCACCCCAACACTGTCTCCCTCTCACCCCAACACTGTCTCCCTCTCACCCCAACACTGTCTCCCTCTCACCCCAACCCTCATTCCCTCTCACCCCAACCCTCATTCCCTCTCACTCCAACCCTCTCTGCCTCTCAACACAACCCATTCTCCCTCTCACACCAACCAACTTACCATCTCATCCCCACTCTCCCTCTTACCCCAACACTATCTCCCTCTCACCCCAACTCTATCTCCCTCTCACCCCAACTCTCTCTCCCAATCTCCCCAACTCTCTCTCCCAATCTCCCCAACTCTCTCTCCCAATCTCCCCAACTCTCTCTCCCAATCACCCCAACACTCTCTCCCTATCACCCCAAACCACTCACCCAAAATTCTCTCAATATCATCCCCACTCTCTCACCCTCTCCCCCCAACTCTCTTTCACTCTCACCATCTCCTCATTCCCTCTTACACCAACCCTCTCTCCCTCTCACCCAACCCTCTCTCCCTCTCACCCCATCCTTCTCTCCCTCTCTGCACAACCCTCTCTAACTCTCACCAAAACTCTCTCCCACTCACCCCAAACTTCTCTCCCTCTCAATGCAACCCTCTCTCCATCTCACCAGAACCCGCTGTCCCTCTCACCACAACTCTCTTTCCCTCTCACCCCAACAGTCTCTTCCTCTCACCCCAAACCTCCCACCCTCATACCCCAACTCACTCTCTCTCTCTCACCCCAACCCTCTCTCCCTCTCACCCCAAACCTCTCTCCCTCCCTTCCCCACTCTCTCACCCGACTCTCCCTCCCTATCACCCCAAACCTCTCACCCAAAAGCTCTCTCACTCTCATCCGCACTCTCTCACCCTCTCACCCCAACTCTCTCTCACTCTCTCCCTTTCACGTGCAATCCCACTTTCACAATCCCTCTCACACGCTCACTCTCACACTCTATCTCTTGCACACACAATCTCCCACGCACACACACCATCTCTCTCTCACACACACAATCTCTGTCTCTCACATGCACTCTCTCTCTGATCATCATCTTGGCCCACACCCTCTCTGCCAACCCCACGCTTTCTCTCCCACCCCCCAAACTATCTCTGCACCATCCCACCCACCATCCCCACCCCCGTGCTCTCTCATTCCCATGCTCTCTCCAGTTTTGGATGAGAGAGAGTTGGTGAGGCAGGACGGAGATCCCTTCTCAATCCGTTTCTCAGTCTCTATTTCTCTCTGCGAGTGTTTGATGGGGACAGTATGGAGGGAGTTCTATTCTATATTTAACCCTGTGCTGTACCTGTCCTGGGAGTGTTAGTTAGGGACAGTATAGAGGGAGCTTTATTCTGTATCTAATCCCGTACTGTACCTGTCCTGGGAGTGTTTGATGGAGACAGTATCGAGGGAGCTTTACTCTGTATATATCCCCGTGCTGTACCTGTCCTTGGAGTGTTTGATGGGTACAGTATCGAGGGAGCTTTACTCTGTATCTAGCCCCTGCTGCATCATCTCTGGGAATGGTTGCTGGCAACATTCTCATCAAAAACAAAAACATTCCACAAAGCAGGGCTTAACAAATTGAACATGAATTTCCTTGTTTGATTCTCCCTGGTCTGTTCTGATTCTCTGATAGATTCCTCATGTTTACCCTCTATTTTATATATAAACCCCCTGAACCCCTCGATTAGATTCCAGTCTGAAACTCTCTCCCGGGTGTCTGTTATTCTATATATAAACCACCCCAACCCCTCGATTAGATTCCAGCGCTTCCACATCACAAATTGAGGAAGGGGTCTCCCCCCATTTTAAAGTTGGTTAAAGGCTCTCCCGCTATTTTTAAGATGGGGGCGGGATCACCCTCCAATTTAAAGATGGAGAAGGGATGTCTCACAGGATAATGTCCTTTACGCTCAATAATGTTAAGAAATTTTTGAACATTTTCAGTTTCCCCCTACAATTTCTCTTTCTCTCATCCTGTCTCATTCCTTCTCTCCCTTTCCCATCCCATCTCTCTGCCACTCTATACATTTCTCTGTTTCTCTCTCTCACCCCATCACTTTACCCAACACTCGCTCCCCTCTCTTCATCTCTCTCTCTCAACTCATCCCTTTTTCTTTCGCTCGATCTCCCCCCTCTATTTCACTCGCTTACCCAGCTCTCTTTCCCTCTCACCCTGTCTCTCTGCCGCTCTGTCTCTCTATCTGTCGTTCCGTCTTTCTCTCTCTCTCTCACTCACTACTTACCTCCGTTGCTCTGCTACTCCCTCTGTCGCCGCCATATCTCTCCCTTTCGCCTTGTCTCTCTGTTGCTCTCTTTCTATCTCTGTACCTCTTTCATCCCATCTACCTCTCCGTCTATCTCTCTCTCTCTCTTTCTCTCCCAGGAAAACAGAGAGTAATGGTTCATGGGAATTTTTCCGGCTGGATGTAGGATTGTAGTGGAGTTCCCCAGGGGTCAGTATTGGAACCCTGGATTTCCCTGATGTATATAAATGATTGAGATATTAGTGTGCAGGGGACCATTTCAGAGTTTGTGGATGGCACAAAACTTGGGAGAATGATAAACAGAGAGGGGGACAGTGTAGAGCATCAAAAGGACATTTACAAGTTAGTAGCGTGGGCAGATAGGTGGCCAATGATGTTCAATGTGGAGACGTTTGAGGTGATGCATTTTGGTAGGAGAAACATGGACAGGAAAAATAAAAGTAGGGGTGAAATTTTGAAGGGGGTGCAGGAGCAGACAGACCTGGGTGGAGATGTGCATAGATCATTGAAGGTGGCAGGACAGGTTGAGCGAGTGTTCATAAAGCATATCGTATCCTGGGCTTTAATAATAGGGGCATAGAGTACAAGAGCAGGGAGGTTATGCTGAATTTATATAAGACGCTAGTTAGACCTCAGATGGAGTATTGTGTACAGTCCTGGGAGCCACACTATAGGAAGGATATGATTCCCGGCACAGTGTGATTACGTGGGATGGAATTGAGATTTACACCCCTTCTGTGTTTGATGTTGGAATCAGCTTCATTTGGAGTGTGCTGTGTTTTGTAGACATTTTCAGATCTTTTTAAATAATTCCCTTTTTTTGTAGACTGCATCACTGAGTGTGAATTGGAGCTTAGCATCCATTTTTCAAATTGTTTGAAAATAGTTTTAAACTTCGCCCCTAGTTCCAAACTCTCCCACAAGGGGAAACATCTTCTCCACATCCACCCTGTTAAGACCCCTCAGGAACTTACATCTTTCACTAAGATCACCTCTCCAAATTCTAAACTCCAATGGATACAGGCCCAGCCTGTCCAACCTTTCCTCATAAGAAAATCAGAATCCTTTCCTCATAAGATCCGAGATGATGAGAAATGCCTCACACAATTGGCCTTGTCCTTGTCTTCATTGGTTTCTGAGCAACAACCTTCAATAATAATTATAATAATTTCGGGGAAGGGGCAGACGAGTGAGACCAGTGAAATTTTCCTTGCAGAGTGTCGAAAGTAGATTGATGGGCTGAATGGCCTCCTTCTGTGTTGTAAACTTTCTGTGTTACACACGCAGGTTAACATTTCATTCTCGAATAAGCTTCACTCTTTCCTCCATTGTAGGTTCCAGCACTTCCACATCACAAGTTGGGCAATGGATCTCCCTCCATTTTAAAGATGGAGAAAGTGGCTCCCACCATTTTAAAGATGGGAATGGATCTTCCTCCATTTTAAAGATGGAGAAGACGTAGCCTAGTGGGACATAAGCAAGGCTTTTGATAAGGTCCCACAAGGGAGAACGAAAGCGAAGGTAAGAGCCCATGGGATCCAAGGCAATTTTTCTATTTGGATCCAGAATTGGCTGAGTGGCAGGAAGCAGAGGGTGATGGTCAAGGGCTGTTTTTGTGACTGGATCCCTGTGTCCAGTGGGGTTCCACTGGGATGGGTGTTGAGTCCCTTGCTGTGTGTGGTATGTATAAACGATTTAGACTTCAATGTAGGAGGGTTGATCAGCAAGGTTGTGGATGACACGATAATTGGTGGTGTGGTAAATAGTGAGGAGGAGAGCCTTAGATTACAGGCGGATATAGACGGACTGGTCAGTGGTTCATGGACTTTAATCCGGATAAGTGTGAGGTGATGCACTTGGGCAGGACACACAAGGAACAGGAATACATGATGAATGGTAGGACCCTGGGATCTAATGAGCATTAGAGAGACCTTGGTGTGTATGTCCACTGGTCCCTTAAGGTAGTGGGACAGGTAAATAAGGTGGTTAAGAAGGCATATGAGATACTTTCCTTTATTAGCCGAGACATAGAATATAAGAGCGGGGAAGTCATGCTGGAACTGCATAAAACGCTGGTTAGGCCACAGCTAGAGTATTGCATGTAGTTCTGGAGTCCGCATTATAGGAAGGATGTGATTGCACTAGGGAGAGAGCAGAGGAGATTTACCAGGATGTTGCCCTGGTATCTGTTATTCTATATATAATCCACCCCGAACCCCTCGATTAGATTCCAGTCTGTAACTCACTCTCGGGTATCTGTTATTCTGTATATAATCCACCCTGAACCCCTCGATTTGATTCCAGTCAGTAACTCACTCCCGCGTATCTGTTATTCTATATATAAACCCCCTGAACCCCTCGATTAGATTCCAGTCTGTAACTCACTCTCGGGTATCTGTTATTCTATATATAATCCACCCCGAACCCCTCGATTAGATTCCAGTCTGTAACTCACACCCGGGTATCTGTTATTCTATATATAAACCACCCCGAACCCCTCGATTAGATTCCAGTCTGTAACTCACACCCGGGTATCTGTTATTCTATATATAAACCCCCCAAACCCCTCGGTTATATTCCAGTCTGTAACTCACTCCCAGGTATCTGTTATTCTATATATAATCCACCCCGAACCTCTCGATTAGATTCCAGTCTGTAACTAACACCCGGGTATCTGTTATTCTATATATAAACCACCCCGAACCCCTCGATTAGATTCCAGTCTGTAACTCAATCCTTGGTATCTTTTATTCTATATATAAACCCCACAAACCCCTCGATTAGATTCCAATCTGCAACCCACTCCCGGGCATCTATTATTCTATATATAAACTCCACAAACCCCTCGATTAGATTCCAGCACTTCCACATCACAAGCTGAGGAAGGGGTCTCCCCCCATTTTAAAGTTGGTTAAAGGCTCTCCCGCCAATTTTAAGATGGAGAAGGGATGTCTCACAGGATATTGTTCTTTACAGTCAATAATGTTAACACATTTTTGAACATTTTCAGTTTCCCCCTACACTTTCTCTTTCTGTCACCCTGTCTCGTTGCTTCTCTCCATCTCCCATCCCATCTCCTTGACACTCTATACATTTCTCTGTTTCACTAATTCACCCCATATCTTTACCCTACACTCGCTCCCCTCTCTTCATCTCTCTCTCTCAACTCATCCCTTTTTTATCGCTTGATCTCCTCTCTCTATCTCACTCGCCTACCCAGCTCTCTTTCCCTCTCTCCCTACCTCTCTTCCTCTGAGAATCTAGTCTACAAACACCAGGCAGCCATTTTAGGTTTGTTCACAGTGGCCATTTTATGTCCCCACAGGAATGGGACACTTAGGACAGAGTTGACTCATGTAACATTAGTATTATAAACGTGACAGAGACACAGGTATGGAGACAGAAATTCCACGTGTATTCCCTGGAATATTGAAGGATCCGGGCGTTCAGTTCCACACTTTGCTGTTGTGAATTTGAATACTGAATTTTCTAAAACTGAATCTGGAAGTAAAAACCCCCGGGATGGAATGATTGACATTCTTTCTGCTGCTGCAAAGCCCGTGTCTGTGTCTGTTTCTCAGTATTTATTAACAATTTAAGATAATAGTTTATAATGCCACAAGTTTGCCATAATGTCTGGAAAGAGGGTTGAAACAGAGGGGCTGAGATAGTAAAACAAGAGGAGGGGGTGGTGAATAGACACAGGATCTGGGGGTCTCCAATGTGTAGACTCTGCCCAGCTCCCAGTCACATCTTTTAGAAAAGGCTGAATTGCGAAAATGAATCCAGGGACAGTGAAGCAAGTGACTCACTAAGAATGAGAGCATTTTAAACATTCATTCTTTCACTGCAAAGCGCTCAGTCTTTCTGAGGTTCTGAAGGGGTCGGGGGTCTTCACTGTCTTAGTCCCTCTCCAGCTTGCTGCCTCTCTCTCTCTGTGTAAATATTGCCCCATTTAAAAAGTGCTGAACAGAGCTGGCTGCACCCTGTGGGATCTTGCTGTGCACAAATTCCCTGCAGTGTTTCATACTGTGCCACAACCAGTTAATTTATTAAAAATGTGCTGATTGGACTGATTTCCTGTCCCTTAGGAGCCCTTTACCAAGTCCTAACTGTGAGTGTGTGTAAAAGTTTGTGCTAATTCCTGAATAATGCTGGTGTTTTAGGCAGGGCGATGAGTTGGGAGGTGGAACAGTCATTTGAATTCAGTCTCTCTAGGATGTGTCACAGCAGGTGTGGAGATAGGGAAAGTCATGGGATCCTGCTGTGTAAAAAAACAAAACAAAGAGGCCGCCAGCCTTTCCTGAACTGCATCAGTGACCACACTTGATAGAAATGGGTTCATGGAGGGTGAAGCAGTCGGACACAGAGAGAGAGGGAGAGGGAGAGGGAGAGGGCCTGAAATGAGAACCCGGAGCCTGTGCGAAGGCTTCTTCTCACCCCCAGAGTCATGTCGGTGTGTGTTAGACAGGCCGGGCCACGGGCTTTCCTGGGTTAAGTGGAAGGGGCAGCAGCCATTTCAATTGAGTTTAATGTAGATCTGAGGGTGCGGGCTGGTGGTGAGGGTGGGGAGAGAGCAGCCCCCAGTCTCTGTCTCTCCAGCTTGTTCCCTCTCTCCCTCTCTCTCTCCAGCCAATTCTGTCCATAATTCATCTTTCAATAAAATGTATAAGAAAACCAATGTGATTTCTCGTTACTTTAATTGGGGTTGGGGGAGGGTGTTGGGGGGGGAGAGAGATAGAGGGTGAGGCCCATTCCCCACTCACTGTCCCGCTATCCTCAGCCAATACATTTTTAACTGGTCATGAGCAGGTGGGTAGTGGGATCTTGCTGTGTACACATGGTCTCCACCCCCCCGCCCTGTTCCTTGCCCCCCACAAGAGTGACCACACTTTCAAAATTAAAGATTGAGGGAAAGGAGGAGGGTGCAGAGGGAGGGATGACAGGGGCAGAGAGAGAGGAGGGTGCGGAGGGAGGGGGATAGACTGAGGCCTGGTCCACAGGCTTCACCCACGTGAGTTGTGTCTGTTTATTACCCCAGTCGAGGTTTAATTTCCATCTCTGAGACACAGAGAGTGAGAGAGTGAATGAGTGAGGGGGACAGAGATGTGAGTGAGATAGGAAGAGAGATACAGAGAGAAACACAGGGGATGGGAAAGGTCTCTCAATCTGTTTTAGCCTCTGGTTTATAACTGAGATATTTTTGTATTTGGATGTTGCTAAGAGGTTCTGTAACTGTGAAGGGGTCGGTATGGGGGGGGATGGAATCCTGGGCTCTTGCTGTGCTATTTTGTTTAGAAATGTTCTTGCTTTGTGTTTTAGTCAATTCTTTTCCCTCTCTCTTTTCCCCAGGAATTTGGAGTTTGAAGACTGCAATGTGATTATGAATCCATGGGCAGGAGCTTTTCCCCAGCTTGGATGGATGGACTCAGGCCTGTTCCACACCCCCCACCCACCCACGTGAGTTGTGTTTCTTTATGACCGCGAGGTTTAATTTTAATCTCGGAGGGACCCTGGTTTTTGGTGCATCGATGAAGCGGTTTCTGTTAGATGATGGGGGGCTGGATTTTGAAACCCTGGGGTTAAAATATCCCGGCCTTGCGATTAGTCACAAATACATTAACCCTTTGGTGTGTGACAAAGAGGAGATTAAAAATCTGAAACCTGAGGCTGTTTAGAAGCTTGTTATAATTCCAAAATAAGACAGGGAGTTTAGCACCTTCTGGAGACTGATGGGTGGACAGGGGGAACCATTTTAATTCAGTTTACGCAGCTTCTGTGTGTGGATTTCTCTCTCTCTCTCTCCATCCTCCTGATCTTGCTGTGCCCACAGGCGCCTGTGGCCTTTCCCCACATGAGAGAGAGAGAAAGGAGAGGTCAGGGGAAAGAGGGGGAGAGATAACAAAACAGAGAGGAGTTGGTGTGGGTAGGTGAGAAGACACAGGGTCCGGAGGGAGAGAGAGAGGTCTCCTCATGTGCAGTCACTGCCCAGCTCCCAGTCAGGGCCTTCCAGAAAGTGGGATTTGACCCCAACTGAAATCCCGAGGTAGTGATCTGAAAATATCTCCTGAGAGAATCCAGCTGCTCCCCAGTTAGAGTTTCAGCCCTTTCAGGGGGTTGTGGTGGTGGGGAGGGAGGGAACTGAGGGGATGGCCCCCAGACTGGGGAATTCTCACGGGGAAGGCGGGGAGAGAGAGGCTTTCACAGCAGGTGTGGAGATAGGGAAAGTAATGGGATCCTGCTGTGTAAAAAATAAAACACAGGCCACCAGCCTTTCTTGAACTGCATCAGTGACCACACTTGATAGAAATGGGTTCATGGAGGGTGAAGCAGTCGGAGAGGGAGAGGGAGAAGGAGAGGGAGAGGGAGAGGGAGAGGGAGAGGGAGAGGGAAAGGGAGAGGGAGAGGGAGAGGGAGAGGGAGAGGGAGAGGGAGGGAGAGGGCCTGAAATGAGAACCCGGAGCCCGTGAGAAGGCTTCTTCTCACCCCCAGATTCACGTCGGTGTGTGTTAGACAGGCCGGGCCACGGGCTTTCCCGGGTTAAATGGAAGGGGCAGCAGCCATTTCAATTGAGGTTAATGTAGATCTGAGGGTGCGGGCTGGTGGTGAGGGTGGGGCGAGAGCAGCCCCCAGTCTCTGTCTCTCCAGCTTGTTCCCTCTCTCCCTCTCTCTCTCCAGCCAATTCTGTCCATAATTCATCTTTCAATAAAATGTATAAAAACACCAATGTAATTTCTCGTTACTTTAATTGGGGGTGGGGGAGGTTGTTGGGGGGGCGGAGAGAGAGGGGGTGAGGCCCATTCCGCACTCACTGTCCCGCTATCCTCAGCCAATACATTTTTAACTGGTCATGAGCAGGTGGGTAGTGGGATCTTGCTGTGTACACATGGTCTCCACCCCCCCCCCGCCCTGTTCCTTGCCCCCCACAAGAGTGACCACACTTTCAAAATAAAAGATTGAGGGAAAGGAGGAGGGTGCGGAGGGAGGGATGATGGAGGCAGAGAGAGAGGAGGGTGCGGAGGGAGGGGGATAGACTGAGGCCTGGTCCACAGGCTTCACCCACGTGAGTTGTGTCTGTTTATTACCCCAATCGAGGTTTAATTTCCATCTCTGAGACACAGAGTGAGAGAGTGAATGAGTGAGGGGGACAGAGATGTGAGTGAGATAGGAAGAGAGATACAGAGAGAAACACAGGGGATGGGAAAGGTCTCTCAATCTGTTTTAGCCTCTGGTTTATAACTGGGATATTTTTGTATTTGGATGTTGCTAAGAGGTTGTGTAACTGTGAAGGGGTCGGTATGGGGGGGAATGGAATACTGGGATCTTGCTGTGCTATTTTGTTTAGAAATGTTCTTGCTTTGTGTTTTAGTCAATTCTTTTCCCTCTCTCTTTTCCCCAGGAATTTGGAGTTTGAAGACTGCAATGTGATTATGAATCCATGGGCAGGAGCTTTTCCCCAGCTTGGATGGATGGACTCAGGCCTGTTCCACACCCCCCACCCACCCACGTGAGTTGTGTTTCTTTATGACCCCGAGGTTTAATTTTAATCTCGGAGGGACCCTGGTTTTTGGTTCATCGATGAAGCGGTTTCTGTTAGATGATGGGGTGCTGGATTTTGAAACCCTGGGGTTAAAATATCCCGGCCTTGCGATTAGTCACAAATACATTAACCCTTTGGTGTGTGACAAAGAGGAGATTAAAAATCTGAAACCTGAGGCTGTTTAGAAGCTTGTTATAATTCCAAAATAAGACAGGGAGTTTAGCACCTTCTGGAGACTGATGGGTGGACAGGGGGAACCATTTTAATTCAGTTTACGCAGCTTCTGTGTGTGGATTTCTCTCTCTCTCTCTCCATCCTCCTGATCTTGCTGTGCCCACAGGCGCCTGTGGCCTTTCCCCACATGAGAGAGAGAGAAAGGAGAGGTCAGGGGAAAGAGGGGGAGAGATAACAAAACAGAGAGGAGTTGGTGTGGGTAGGTGAGAAGACACAGGGTCCGGAGGGAGAGAGAGAGGTCTCCTCATGTGCAGTCACTGCCCAGCTCCCAGTCAGGTCCTTCCAGAAAGTGGGATTTGACCCCAACTGAAATCCCGAGGTAGTGATCTGAAAATATCTCCTGAGAGAATCCAGCTGCTCCCCAGTTAGAGTTTCAGCCCTTTCAGGGGGTTGTGGTGGTGGGGAGGGAGGGAACTGAGGGGATGGCCCCCAGACTGGGGAATTCCCACGGGGAAATCGGGGAGAGAGAGGCTTTCACAGCAGGTGTGGAGATAGGGAATGTCATGGGATCCTGCTGTGTAAAAAAACAAAACAAAGAGGCCACCAGCCTTTCCTGAACTGCATCAGTGACCACACTTGATAGAAATGGGTTCATGGAGGGTGATGCAGTCGGACACAGAGGGAGAGGGAGAGGGAGAGGGAGAGGGAGAGGGAGAGGGAGAGGGAGAGAGAGAGAGAGAGAGAGGGAGAGGGAGAGGGAGAGGGAGAGGGAGAGGGAGGGGGCCTGAAATGAGAACCCGGAGCCTGTGCGAAGGCTTCTTCTCACCCCCAGAGTCATGTCGGTGTGTGTTAGACAGGCCGGGCCATGGGCTTTCCTGGGTTAAATGGAAGGGGCAGCAGCCATTTCAATTGAGTTTAATGTAGATCTGAGGGTGCGGGCTGGTGGTGAGGGTGGGGAGAGAGCTGCCCCCAGTCTCTGTCTCTCCAGCTTGTTCCCTCTCTCCCTCTCTCTCTCCAGCCAATTCTGCCCATAATTCATCTTTCAATAAAATGTATAAAAACACCAATGTAATTTGTCGTTACTTTAATTGGGGGTGGGGGAGGTTGTTGGGGGGGGAGAGAGAGGGGATGAGGCCCATTCCCCACTCACTGTCCCGCTATCCTCAGCCAATACATTTTTAACTGGTCATGAGCAGGTGGGGAGTGGGATCTTGCTGTGTACACATGGTCTCCAACCCCCACCGCCCTGTTCCTTGCCGCCCACAACAGTGACCATGCTTTCAAAATAAAGGGGGCAGAGAAAGAGGAGAGTGCGGAGGAAGGGGTGATGGGGGCAGAGAGAGAGGAGGTTGCAGAGGGAGGGGTGATGGGGGCAGAGAGAGAGGAGGTTGCAGAGGGAGGGTTGATGGGGGCAGAGAGAGAGGAGGTTGCGGAGGGAGGGTTCATGGGGGCAGAGGGAGAGGTGGGTGCGGAGGGAGGGGTGATGGGGGCAGAGAGAGAGGTGGGTGCAGAGGGAGGAGTGATGAGGGCAGAGAGAGAGGTGGGTGCGGAGGGAGGGGTGATGGGGGCAGAGTGAGAGGTGGGTGCGGAGGGAGGGGTGATGGGGGCGGAGAAGAGGTGGGTGCGGAGGGAGGGCTGAATGGGGGCAGAGAGAGAGGTGGGTGCAGAGGGAGGAATGATGGGGGCAGAGAGAGAGAAAGAGGAACAGAATGAGGGAGACTTCGACAGAGAGGGGGTGGGGGTGTTGGGGGCTTGGGGGCAGGGGAAGGAGACACAGGGTCTGGGGGTGTCCCCATCCATTGTGTGACTGCTCGTGGGATCCTGCTGTGCAGAATTGCTTTAGTTGCAACTCTAATAACTATTTGATTGACTGGGGGATGTGATTGTGGAACTATAAATGTAAAAGATGGCCAGTGTGGTGTGGATTTTTGTCGATGGTGAGACAGGAGCTTTCCAGAGTGCCCTTTCTATCCAGCACTCACAGGGGCGTGGAATTAAAAAGGCAGGAACTTGTACCCGGGTCTAATTCACCAAGAGCACAGGGCCCGTGTCTGAGAGCAATTCAAGTCACGGTGAAAGGTAAAGTCCCCGCAGCCAATTTAATTCACTTCACCGATCTCTGACTGTCAAATTCTCAGTCTCCTCTCTCCCCCTCGGTCTCTCCAATGGGGGAAGTGAGAGAGAGAGAGAAAGGGGGGAGTGAGTGAGGTGAAAAAGAGGGGCTGAGACAGTAAAACAAGAGGAGGGGGTGGTGAATAGACACAGGATCTGGGGGTCTCCAATGTGTAGACTCTGCCCAGCTCCCCTTCACATCTTTTAGAAAAGGCTGAATTGTGAAAATGAATCCAGGGACAGTGAAGCAAGTGACTCACTAACAATGAGAGCATTTTAAACATTCATTCTTTCACTGCCATGCGCTCAGTCTTTCTGAGGTTCTGAAGGGTTCGGGGGTTTTCATTGTCTTAGTCCCTCTCCAGCTTGCTGCCTCTCTCTCTCTGTGTAAATATTGCTCCATTTAAAAGACATTTCCAGACATTATGGCAAACTTGTGGCATTCTAAACTATTATATTAAATTGTTAATAAATACTGAGAAACAGACACAGACACGGGCTTTGCAGCAGCAGAAAGAATGTCAATCATTCCATCCCGGGGGTTTTTACTTCCAGATTCAGTTTTAGAAAATTCAGAATTCAAATTCACAACAGCAAAGTGTGGGACTGAAGGCCCGGATCCTTCAATATTCCAGGGAATACACGTGGAATTTCTGTCTCCATACCTGTGTCTCTGTCACGTTTAAAATACTAATGTTACATGAGTCAACTCTGTCCTAAGTGTCCCAGTGCTGTGGTACATAAAATGGCCACTGTGAACAAACCTAAAATGGCTGCCTGGTGTTTGTAGACTAGATTCTCAGAGGAAGAGAGGCAGGGAGAGAGGGAAAGAGAGCTGGGTAAGCGAGTGGGATAGAGAGAGGGTTGAAACAGAGGAGCTGAGGTAGCAAAACAAGAGGAGGGGGTGTGAATAGACACAGGATCTGGGGGTCTCCAATTTGTAGAATCTGCCCAGCTCCAAGACACATCTTTTAGAAAAGTCTGAATTGCGAAAATGAATCCAGGGACAGTGAAGTAAGTGACTCACTAAGAATGAGAGCATTTTAAACATTCATTCTTTCACTGCAAAGCGCTCAGTCTTTCTGAGGTTCTGACGGGTTCAGGGATCTTCACTGTCTTAGTCCCTCTCCAACTTGCTGCCTCTCTCTGTGTAAATATTGCCCCATTTAAAAAGTGCTGAGCAGAGGTGGCTGCACCCTGTGGGATCTTGCTGTGCACAAATTCCCTGCAGTGTTTCATACTGTGCCACAACCAGTTAATTTATTAAAAATGTGCTGATTGGCCTCATTTCCTGTCCCTCAGGTGCCCTTTACCAAGTCCTAACTGTGAGTGTGTGTAAAAGTTTGTGCTAATTCCTGAATAATGCTGGTGTTTTAGGCAGGGCGATGAATTGGGAGGTGGAACAGTCATTTGAATTCAGTCTCTCTAGGATGTGTCACAGCAGGTATGGAGATAGGGAAAGTCTTGGGATCCTGCTGTGTAAAAAAATAAAACAAAGAGGCCGCCAGCCTTTCCTGAAATGCATCAGTGACCACACTTGATAGAAATGGGTTCATGGAGGGTGGAGCAGTCAGACACAGAGAGAGAGGGAGAGGGCCTGAAATGAGAACCCGGAGCCTGTGCGAAGGCTTCTTCTCACCTCCAGAGTCATGTCGGTGTGTGTTAGACAGGCCGGGCCACGGGCTTTCCTGGGTTAAATGGAAGGGGCAGCAGCCATTTCAATTGAGGTTAATGTAGATCTGAGGGTGCGGGCTGGTGGTGAGGGTGGGGCGAGAGCAGCCCCCAGTCTCTGTCTCTCCAGCTTGTTCCCTCTCACCCTCTCTCTCTCCAGCCAATTCTGTCCATATTTCATCTTTCAATAAAATGTATAAAAACACCAATGTAATTTCTCGTTACTTTAATTGGGGGTGGGGGAGGATATTGGGGGGCGGAGAGAGAGGGGGTGAGGCCCATTCCGCACTCACTGTCCCGCTATCCTCAGCCAATACATTTTTAACTGGTCATGAGCAGGTGGGTAGTGGGATCTTGCTGTGTACACATGGTCTCCACCCCCCCCCCCCGCCCTGTTCCTTGCCCCCCACAAGAGTGACCACACTTTCAAAATAAAAGATTGAGGGAAAGGAGGAGGGTGCGGAGGGAGGGATGATGGAGGCAGAGAGAGAGGAGGGTGCGGAGGGAGGGGGATAGACTGAGGCCTGGTCCACAGGCTTCACCCACGTGAGTTGTGTCTGTTTATTACCCCAATCGAGGTTTAATTTCCATCTCTGAGACACAGAGTGAGAGAGTGAATGAGTGAGGGGGACAGAGATGTGAGTGAGATAGGAAGAGAGATACAGAGAGAAACACAGGGGATGGGAAAGGTCTCTCAATCTGTTTTAGCCTCTGGTTTATAACTGGGATATTTTTGTATTTGGATGTTGCTAAGAGGTTGTGTAACTGTGAAGGGGTCGGTATGGGGGGGATGGAATCCTGGGCTCTTGCTGTGCTATTTTGTTTAGAAATGTTCTTGCTTTGTGTTTTAGTCAATTCTTTTCCCTCTCTCTTTTCCCCAGGTATTTGTAGTTTGAAGACTGCAATGTGATTATGAATCCATGGGCAGGAGCTTTTCCCCAGCTTGGATGGATGGACTCAGGCCTGTTCCACACCCCCCACCCACCCACGTGAGTTGTGTCTCTTTATGACCCCGAGGTTTAATTTTAATCTCGGAGGGACCCTGGTTTTTGGTTCATCGATGAAGCGGTTTCTGTTAGATGATGGGGTGCTGGATTTTGAAACCCTGGTGTTAAAATATCCCGGCCTTGCGATTAGTCACAAATACATTAACCCTTTGGTGTGTGACAAAGAGGAGATTAAAAATCTGAAACCTGAGGCTGTTTAGAAGCTTGTTATAATTCCAAAATAAGATAGGGAGTTTAGCACCTTCTGGAGACTGATGGGTGGACAGGGGGAACCATTTTAATTCAGTTTACGCAGCTTCTGTGTGTGGATTTCTCTCTCTCTCTCTCCATCCTCCTGATCTTGCTGTGCCCACAGGGGCCTGTGGCCTTTCCCCACATGAGAGAGAGAGAAAGGAGAGGTCAGGGGAAAGAGGGGGAGAGATAACAAAACAGAGAGGAGTTGGTGTGGGTAGGTGAGAAGACACAGGGTCCGGGGGGAGAGAGAGAGGGCTCCTCGTGTGCAGTCACTGCCCAGCTCCCAGTCAGGGCCTTCCAGAAAGTGGGATTTGACCCCAACTGAAATCCCGAGGTAGTGATCTGAAAATATCTCCTGAGAGAATCCAGCTGCTCCCCAGTTTGAGTTTCAGCCCTTTCAGGGGGTTGTGGTGGTGGGGAGGGAGGGGACTGAGGGGATGGCCCCCAGACTGGGGAATTCCCACGGGGAAATCGGGGAGAGAGAGGCTTTCACAGCAGGTGTGGAGATAGGGAATGTCATGGGGTCCTGCTGTGTAAAAAAAAAAACAAAGAGGCCGCCAGCCTTTCCTGAACTGCATCAGTGACCACACTTGATAGAAATGGGTTCATGGAGGGTGAAGCAGTCGGACACAGAGGGAGAGGGAGAGGGGGAGAGAGAGAGAGAGAGAGAGGGAGAGGGAGAGGGAGGGGTCCTGAAATGAGAACCCGGAGCCTGTGCGAAGGCTTCTTCTCACCCCCAGAGTCATGTTGGTGTGTGTTAGACAGGCCGGGCCATGGGCTTTCCTGGGTTAAATGGAAGGGGCAGCAGCCATTTCAATTGAGTTTAATGTAGATCTGAGGGTGCGGGCTGGTGGTGAGGGTGGGGGGAGAGCAGACCCCAGTCTCTCCAGCTTGTTCCCTCTCTCCCTCTCTCTCTCCAGCCAATTCTGTCCATAATTCATCTTTCAATAAAATGTATAAGAAAACCAACGTGATTTGTCGTTACTTTAATTGGGGGTGGGGGAGGGTGTTTGGGGGGGAGTGAGAGGGGGTGAGGCCCATTCCCCACTCACTGTCCCGCTATCCTCAGCCAATACATTTTTAACTGGTCATGAGCAGGTGGGGAGTGGGATCTTGCTGTGTACACATGGTCTCCACCACCCCTGCCCTGTTCCTTGCCCCCCCCAACAGTGACCACACTGTCAAAATAAAGGGGGCAGAGAAAGAGGAGAGTGCTGAGGGAGACGGGATGGGGGCAGAGAGAGAGGAGGGTGAGGAGGGTGGGTTGATGGGGGCAGAGAGATAGGTTGGTGCAGAGGGAGGGTTGATGGGGGCAGAGAGAGAGGTGGGTGTGGAGAGTGGGGTGATAGGGGCAGAGAGAGAGGTGGGTGCGGAGGGAGGGGTAATGGGGGCAGAGAGAGAGGTGGGTGCGGAGGGAGGGTTGATGGGGGCAGAGAGAGATGTGGGTCCGGAGGGAGGGGTGATGGGGGCAGAGAGAGAGGTGGGTGTGGAGAGTGGGGTGATAGGGGCAGAGAGAGAGGTGGGTGCGGAGGGAGGGTTGATGGGGGCAGAGAGAGATGTGGGTCCGGAGGGAGGGGTGATGGGGGCAGAGAGAGAGGTGGGTGCGGAGGGAGAATGATGAGTGCAGAGAGAGAGAGGTGGGTGCGGAGGGAGGGGTGATGGGGGCAGAGAGAGAGGAGGGTGCGGAGGGAGAGGTGATGGGTGCAGAGAGAGAGAGGTGGGTGCGGAGGGAGGGGTGATGGGGGCAGAGAGAGAGGTGGGTGAGGAGGGAGGGGTGATGGGGGCAGAGAGAGAGTTGGGTGCGGAGGAAGGTGTTGATGGGGGTAGAGAGAGGAGAGTGCGGAGGGAGAGGTTGATGGGGGCAGAGAGAGAGGTGGGTGCAGAGGGAGGAGTGATGGGGGCAGAGAGAGAGAAAGAGGAACAGATTGAGGGAGACTTCGACAGAGAGGGGGTGGGGGTGTTGGGGGCTCGGGGGCAGGGGAAGGAGACACAGGGTCTGCGGGTGTCCCCCTCCATTATGTGACTGCTCGTGGGATCCTGCTGTGCAGAATTGCCTTAGTTGCAACTCTAATAACTATTTGATTGACTGGGGGATGTGATTGTGGAACTATAAATGTAAAAGATGGCCAGTGTGGTGTGGATTTTGTCGATGGTGAGACAGGAGCTTTCCAGAGTGCCCTTTCTATCCAGCACTCACAGGGGCGTGGAATTAAAAAGGCCGAAACTTGTACCCGGGTCTAATTCACCAAGAGCACAGGGCCCGTGTCTGAGAGCAATTCATGTCACGGTGAAAGGTAAAGGCCCGGCAGCCAATTTAATTCACTTCACCGATCTCTGACTGTCAAATTCTCAGTCTCCTCTCTCCCCCTCGGTCTCTCCAATGGGGGAAGAGAGAGAGAGAGAGAGAGAAAGGGGGGAGTGAGTGAGGTGAAACAGAGGGGCTGAGCTAGTAAAACAAGAGGAGGGGGTGGTGAATAGACACAGGATCTGGGGGTCTCCAATGTGTAGAATCTGCCCAGCTCCCAGTCACATCTTTTAGAAAAGGCCGAATTGCGAAAATGAATCCAGGGACAGTGAAGCAAGTGACTCACTAACAATGAGAGCATTTTAAACATTCATTCTTTCACTGCAAAGCGCTCAGTCTTTCTGAAGTTCTGAAGGGTCGGGGGTCTTCACTGTCTTAGACCCTCTCCAACTTGCTGCCTCTCTCTCTCTGTGTAAATATTGCCCCATTTAAAAAGTGCTGAGCAGAGCTGACTGCACCTTGTGGGATGTTGCTGTGCACAAATTCCCTGCAGTGTTTCATACTGTGCCACAAGCAGTTAATTTATTAAAAATGTGCTGATTGGACTGATTTCCTGTCCCTTAGGAGCCCTTTACCAAGTCCTAACTGTGAGAGTGTGTAAAAGTTTGTGCTAATTCCTGAATAATGCTGGTGTTTTAGGCAGGGCGATGAATTGGGAGGTGGAACAGTCATTTGAATTCAGTCTCTCTAGGATGTGTCCCTACGTTACAACAGAGAGAGAGGGAGGAGATTGAGGCAAACAGGAAAAGACAGTGAAACAGAGGCAGGGGGTTGAGGGTGAGGAAGAGACACAGGGTCTGGGGGGGGTTAGGGGAGGGTCTCCAGTGTGGAGTCAGTGCCCAGCTCCCAGTCTCTGCAGAAAAGCCTCAGTCACACCCTCCCGGGGACGCCTGGTTTGTAAAAATCGATGCTGGGACGGAGATTTCAAAAAGTCTCCCCCAGGAAGCAGCAGCTTGTTCCCGGTTTGAAGGGAAGGAGTTTAGGCCTTTCTGGGGATGTGTCCGGACTCAGATCACACATGGTGCCCGGGGAGGGGGGGAGAGGGGGAAGAGGGAGGGTTACAGCAGGCATGAGGCTGGGGAAGGAAATGTGTCTCCCTGTTCCCATCCGGATAGCATTACATTGCTGCCTGTGGGATCCCCCTGTGCAGAAACGGCCTGCAGCTTTTCCTGAACTGCAACAGGGAACACACGACGTTTCTGGGGGAGGGGGTGGCATTTCCCTGTCTCTGTCACTCCAGCTTTCCCTCTCCCTCTCTCTTTCCAGACAGGACCCCTTGCTGATCCTGTCCATTGAATGTTAATAACAGGACAGGACCCCTTGCTGCTCCTGTCCACTGAGGGTTAATCCCAGGACAGACATGGTTTCAACAAGGGCCTGTCTTTATTTTTGGCTTAATATTAAATCTATATTTCTTTCCCCTGTTGGTTGTGTTACTCCAGTTCCAAACCCCGATCTCACACAAACCCCCAAAACACTGGCAGTAATCGCAGTCCCCAACCCACTCTCCCTCTCGGGTTGTATTCCCTGAAATTAAGTAGCATCAGGGGTGACTTGATCAATTTGTCAAATCCTGAGAGGTACTGAGGGGGGAGATTAGGTTAATGTATGAGCTCTTGTCCTGAGTTACAAGCTTTGTGAGGCAACTTATCGAATCCTTTTTGAACAGACAAGTATCCTTCTGTCACTACAATTTACCTGTATGTTGCAAAGTTATTCTGTTAATTTTCATCCCACAGAGTCAAAATTTCTGTGATTCTGTGTCTGAGTCAGAACTTCAAATAGTTCAGATTCACTGTTTAAAATAAGCAGTCACTTTTCTGTGGTGGTTTTTGTGATTGAGTATGGATCTCAGAATCTGTCAGTGGAAGGGAGTTTCAACAGAGATAGGAAATGGGATTGATGAATAAAGGTCCAGGATTTTGTTCGCTGCATTAGATTGTGAATAATGAATTTGAACACTTTTTTAATTTGAACTCGAATTCAAAAATAATGAGGCTTTTGAATCTCAAAACATCAAATAGTTCCAATGAGAAATTAAATTTGATATTTGGGATCAAGCTGGTTAAAAACTCACACTACCCATTCCATGAATCAGCCTCTGTAACCTGCACTTCAGCACACCACAAGAAAAATGATATTTTCAACTGTTCTTGATTCCAGTCTGTTACTCAATCCCGGGTATCGATTATTCTATATATAAACCCCCTGCACCCCTCAATTAGATTCCAGCCTGTAACTCAATCCCGGGTAACTACTATTCTCTATATAAATCCCCTGATCCCAAACTCTCTCTCCCACTCATCCAAACTCTCTCTCCCTCTCACCCCAACCCTCTCTCCCTCTCACCCCAACCCTCTCTCCCTCTCACCCCAACCCTCTCTTCCTCTCACCCCAACACTCTCTCCCTCTCACCCCAACACTCTCTCCCTCTCACCCCAACACTGTCTCCCTCTCACCCCAACACTGTCTCCCTCTCACCCCAACACTGTCTCCCTCTCACCCCAACACTGTCTCCCTCTCACCCCAACACTGTCTCCCTCTCACCCCAACACTGTCTCCCTCTCACCCCAACACTGTCTACCTCTCACCCCAACCCTCATTCCCTCTCACCCCAACCCTCATTCCCTCTCACTCCAACCCTCTCTGCCTCTCAACACAACCCATTCTCCCTCTCACACCAACCAACTTACCATCTCATCCCCACTCTCCCTCTTACCCCAACACTATCTCCCTCTCACCCCAACTCTATCTCCCTCTCACCCCAACTCTCTCTCCCAATCTCCCCAACTCTCTCTCCCAATCTCCCCAACTCTCTCTCCCAATCTCCCCAACTCTCTCTCCCAATCTCCCCAACTCTCTCTCCCAATCACCCCAACACTCTCTCCCTATCACCCCAAACCACTCACCCAAAATTCTCTCAATATCATCCCCACTCTCTCACCCTCTCCCCCCAACTCTCTTTCACTCTCACCATCTCCTCATTCCCTCTTACACCAACCCTCTCTCCCTCTCACCCAACCCTCTCTCCCTCTCACCCCATCCTTCTCTCCCTCTCTGCACAACCCTCTCTAACTCTCACCAAAACTCTCTCCCACTCACCCCAAACTTCTCTCCCTCTCAATGCAACCCTCTCTCCATCTCACCAGAACCCGCTGTCCCTCTCACCACAACTCTCTTTCCCTCTCACCCCAACAGTCTCTTCCTCTCACCCCAAACCTCCCACCCTCATACCCCAACTCACTCTCTCTCTCTCACCCCAACCCTCTCTCCCTCTCACCCCAAACCTCTCTCCCTCCCTTCCCCACTCTCTCACCCGACTCTCCCTCCCTATCACCCCAAACCTCTCACCCAAAAGCTCTCTCACTCTCATCCGCACTCTCTCACCCTCTCACCCCAACTCTCTCTCACTCTCTCCCTTTCACGTGCAATCCCACTTTCACAATCCCTCTCACACGCTCACTCTCACACTCTATCTCTTGCACACACAATCTCCCACGCACACACACCATCTCTCTCTCACACACACAATCTCTGTCTCTCACATGCACTCTCTCTCTGATCATCATCTTGGCCCACACCCTCTCTGCCAACCCCACGCTTTCTCTCCCACCCCCCAAACTATCTCTGCACCATCCCACCCACCATCCCCACCCCCGTGCTCTCTCATTCCCATGCTCTCTCCAGTTTTGGATGAGAGAGAGTTGGTGAGGCAGGACGGAGATCCCTTCTCAATCCGTTTCTCAGTCTCTATTTCTCTCTGCGAGTGTTTGATGGGGACAGTATGGAGGGAGTTCTATTCTATATTTAACCCTGTGCTGTACCTGTCCTGGGAGTGTTAGTTAGGGACAGTATAGAGGGAGCTTTATTCTGTATCTAATCCCGTACTGTACCTGTCCTGGGAGTGTTTGATGGAGACAGTATCGAGGGAGCTTTACTCTGTATATATCCCCGTGCTGTACCTGTCCTTGGAGTGTTTGATGGGTACAGTATCGAGGGAGCTTTACTCTGTATCTAGCCCCTGCTGCATCATCTCTGGGAATGGTTGCTGGCAACATTCTCATCAAAAACAAAAACATTCCACAAAGCAGGGCTTAACAAATTGAACATGAATTTCCTTGTTTGATTCTCCCTGGTCTGTTCTGATTCTCTGATAGATTCCTCATGTTTACCCTCTATTTTATATATAAACCCCCTGAACCCCTCGATTAGATTCCAGTCTGAAACTCTCTCCCGGGTGTCTGTTATTCTATATATAAACCACCCCAACCCCTCGATTAGATTCCAGCGCTTCCACATCACAAATTGAGGAAGGGGTCTCCCCCCATTTTAAAGTTGGTTAAAGGCTCTCCCGCTATTTTTAAGATGGGGGCGGGATCACCCTCCAATTTAAAGATGGAGAAGGGATGTCTCACAGGATAATGTCCTTTACGCTCAATAATGTTAAGAAATTTTTGAACATTTTCAGTTTCCCCCTACAATTTCTCTTTCTCTCATCCTGTCTCATTCCTTCTCTCCCTTTCCCATCCCATCTCTCTGCCACTCTATACATTTCTCTGTTTCTCTCTCTCACCCCATCACTTTACCCAACACTCGCTCCCCTCTCTTCATCTCTATCTCTCAACTCATCCCTTTTTCTTTCGCTCGATCTCCCCCCTCTATTTCACTCGCTTACCCAGCTCTCTTTCCCTCTCACCCTGTCTCTCTGCCGCTCTGTCTCTCTATCTGTCGTTCCGTCTTTCTCTCTCTCTCTCACTCACTACTTACCTCCGTTGCTCTGCTACTCCCTCTGTCGCCGCCATATCTCTCCCTTTCGCCTTGTCTCTCTGTTGCTCTCTTTCTATCTCTGTACCTCTTTCATCCCATCTACCTCTCCGTCTATCTCTCTCTCTCTCTTTCTCTCCCAGGAAAACAGAGAGTAATGGTTCATGGGAATTTTTCCGGCTGGATGTAGGATTGTAGTGGAGTTCCCCAGGGGTCAGTATTGGAACCCTGGATTTCCCTGATGTATATAAATGATTGAGATATTAGTGTGCAGGGGACCATTTCAGAGTTTGTGGATGGCACAAAACTTGGGAGAATGATAAACAGAGAGGGGGACAGTGTAGAGCATCAAAAGGACATTTACAAGTTAGTAGCGTGGGCAGATAGGTGGCCAATGATGTTCAATGTGGAGACGTTTGAGGTGATGCATTTTGGTAGGAGAAACATGGACAGGAAAAATAAAAGTAGGGGTGAAATTTTGAAGGGGGTGCAGGAGCAGACAGACCTGGGTGGAGATGTGCATAGATCATTGAAGGTGGCAGGACAGGTTGAGCGAGTGTTCATAAAGCATATCGTATCCTGGGCTTTAATAATAGGGGCATAGAGTACAAGAGCAGGGAGGTTATGCTGAATTTATATAAGACGCTAGTTAGACCTCAGATGGAGTATTGTGTACAGTCCTGGGAGCCACACTATAGGAAGGATATGATTCCCGGCACAGTGTGATTACGTGGGATGGAATTGAGATTTACACCCCTTCTGTGTTTGATGTTGGAATCAGCTTCATTTGGAGTGTGCTGTGTTTTGTAGACATTTTCAGATCTTTTTAAATAATTCCCTTTTTTTGTAGACTGCATCACTGAGTGTGAATTGGAGCTTAGCATCCATTTTTCAAATTGTTTGAAAATAGTTTTAAACTTCGCCCCTAGTTCCAAACTCTCCCACAAGGGGAAACATCTTCTCCACATCCACCCTGTTAAGACCCCTCAGGAA
This sequence comes from Cetorhinus maximus, assembly GCF_964194155.1. NCBI lineage: Eukaryota > Metazoa > Chordata > Chondrichthyes > Lamniformes > Cetorhinidae > Cetorhinus > Cetorhinus maximus. Next base: position 2,151,026 of record NC_135916.1, read on the forward strand.
CTTACATCTTTCACTAAGATCACCTCTCCAAATTCTAAACTCCAATGGATACAGGCCCAGCCTGTCCAACCTTTCCTCATAAGAAAATCAGAATCCTTTCCTCATAAGATCCGAGATGATGAGAAATGCCTCACACAATTGGCCTTGTCCTTGTCTTCATTGGTTTCTGAGCAACAACCTTCAATAATAATTATAATAATTTCGGGGAAGGGGCAGACGAGTGAGACCAGTGAAATTTTCCTTGCAGAGTGTCGAAAGTAGATTGATGGGCTGAATGGCCTCCTTCTGTGTTGTAAACTTTCTGTGTTACACACGCAGGTTAACATTTCATTCTCGAATAAGCTTCACTCTTTCCTCCATTGTAGGTTCCAGCACTTCCACATCACAAGTTGGGCAATGGATCTCCCTCCATTTTAAAGATGGAGAAAGTGGCTCCCACCATTTTAAAGATGGGAATGGATCTTCCTCCATTTTAAAGATGGAGAAGACGTAGCCTAGTGGGACATAAGCAAGGCTTTTGATAAGGTCCCACAAGGGAGAACGAAAGCGAAGGTAAGAGCCCATGGGATCCAAGGCAATTTTTCTATTTGGATCCAGAATTGGCTGAGTGGCAGGAAGCAGAGGGTGATGGTCAAGGGGTGTTTTTGTGACTGGATCCCTGTGTCCAGTGGGGTTCCACTGGGATGGGTGTTGGGTCCCTTGCTGTGTGTGGTATGTATAAACGATTTAGACTTCAATGTAGGAGGGTTGATCAGCAAGGTTGTGGATGACACGATAATTGGTGGTGTGGTAAATAGTGAGGAGGAGAGCCTTAGATTACAGGCGGATATAGACGGACTGGTCAGTGGTTCATGGACTTTAATCCGGATAAGTGTGAGGTGATGCACTTGGGCAGGACACACAAGGAACAGGAATACATGATGAATGGTAGGACCCTGGGATCTAATGAGCATTAGAGAGACCTTGGTGTGTATGTCCACTGGTCCCTTAAGGTAGTGGGACAGGTAAATAAGGTGGTTAAGAAGGCATATGAGATACTTTCCTTTATTAGCCGAGACATAGAATATAAGAGCGGGGAAGTCATGCTGGAACTGCATAAAACGCTGGTTAGGCCACAGCTAGAGTATTGCATGTAGTTCTGGAGTCCGCATTATAGGAAGGATGTGATTGCACTAGGGAGAGAGCAGAGGAGATTTACCAGGATGTTGCCCTGGTATCTGTTATTCTATATATAATCCACCCCGAACCCCTCGATTAGATTCCAGTCTGTAACTCACTCTCGGGTATCTGTTATTCTGTATATAATCCACCCTGAACCCCTCGATTTGATTCCAGTCAGTAACTCACTCCCGCGTATCTGTTATTCTATATATAAACCCCCTGAACCCCTCGATTAGATTCCAGTCTGTAACTCACTCTCGGGTATCTGTTATTCTATATATAATCCACCCCGAACCCCTCGATTAGATTCCAGTCTGTAACTCACACCCGGGTATCTGTTATTCTATATATAAACCACCCCGAACCCCTCGATTAGATTCCAGTCTGTAACTCACACCCGGGTATCTGTTATTCTATATATAAACCCCCCAAACCCCTCGGTTATATTCCAGTCTGTAACTCACTCCCAGGTATCTGTTATTCTATATATAATCCACCCCGAACCTCTCGATTAGATTCCAGTCTGTAACTAACACCCGGGTATCTGTTATTCTATATATAAACCACCCCGAACCCCTCGATTAGATTCCAGTCTGTAACTCAATCCTTGGTATCTTTTATTCTATATATAAACCCCACAAACCCCTCGATTAGATTCCAATCTGCAACCCACTCCCGGGCATCTATTATTCTATATATAAACTCCACAAACCCCTCGATTAGATTCCAGCACTTCCACATCACAAGCTGAGGAAGGGGTCTCCCCCCATTTTAAAGTTGGTTAAAGGCTCTCCCGCCAATTTTAAGATGGAGAAGGGATGTCTCACAGGATATTGTTCTTTACAGTCAATAATGTTAACACATTTTTGAACATTTTCAGTTTCCCCCTACACTTTCTCTTTCTGTCACCCTGTCTCGTTGCTTCTCTCCATCTCCCATCCCATCTCCTTGACACTCTATACATTTCTCTGTTTCACTAATTCACCCCATATCTTTACCCTACACTCGCTCCCCTCTCTTCATCTCTCTCTCTCAACTCATCCCTTTTTTATCGCTTGATCTCCTCTCTCTATCTCACTCGCCTACCCAGCTCTCTTTCCCTCTCTCCCTACCTCTCTTCCTCTGAGAATCTAGTCTACAAACACCAGGCAGCCATTTTAGGTTTGTTCACAGTGGCCATTTTATGTCCCCACAGGAATGGGACACTTAGGACAGAGTTGACTCATGTAACATTAGTATTATAAACGTGACAGAGACACAGGTATGGAGACAGAAATTCCACGTGTATTCCCTGGAATATTGAAGGATCCGGGCGTTCAGTTCCACACTTTGCTGTTGTGAATTTGAATACTGAATTTTCTAAAACTGAATCTGGAAGTAAAAACCCCCGGGATGGAATGATTGACATTCTTTCTGCTGCTGCAAAGCCCGTGTCTGTGTCTGTTTCTCAGTATTTATTAACAATTTAAGATAATAGTTTATAATGCCACAAGTTTGCCATAATGTCTGGAAAGAGGGTTGAAACAGAGGGGCTGAGATAGTAAAACAAGAGGAGGGGGTGGTGAATAGACACAGGATCTGGGGGTCTCCAATGTGTAGACTCTGCCCAGCTCCCAGTCACATCTTTTAGAAAAGGCTGAATTGCGAAAATGAATCCAGGGACAGTGAAGCAAGTGACTCACTAAGAATGAGAGCATTTTAAATATTCATTCTTTCACTGCAAAGCGCTCAGTCTTTCTGAGGTTCTGAAGGGGTCGGGGGTCTTCACTGTCTTAGTCCCTCTCCAGCTTGCTGCCTCTCTCTCTCTGTGTAAATATTGCCCCATTTAAAAAGTGCTGAACAGAGCTGGCTGCACCCTGTGGGATCTTGCTGTGCACAAATTCCCTGCAGTGTTTCATACTGTGCCACAACCAGTTAATTTATTAAAAATGTGCTGATTGGACTGATTTCCTGTCCCTTAGGAGCCCTTTACCAAGTCCTAACTGTGAGTGTGTGTAAAAGTTTGTGCTAATTCCTGAATAATGCTGGTGTTTTAGGCAGGGCGATGAGTTGGGAGGTGGAACAGTCATTTGAATTCAGTCTCTCTAGGATGTGTCACAGCAGGTGTGGAGATAGGGAAAGTCATGGGATCCTGCTGTGTAAAAAAACAAAACAAAGAGGCCGCCAGCCTTTCCTGAACTGCATCAGTGACCACACTTGATAGAAATGGGTTCATGGAGGGTGAAGCAGTCGGACACAGAGAGAGAGGGAGAGGGAGAGGGAGAGGGCCTGAAATGAGAACCCGGAGCCTGTGCGAAGGCTTCTTCTCACCCCCAGAGTCATGTCGGTGTGTGTTAGACAGGCCGGGCCACGGGCTTTCCTGGGTTAAGTGGAAGGGGCAGCAGCCATTTCAATTGAGTTTAATGTAGATCTGAGGGTGCGGGCTGGTGGTGAGGGTGGGGAGAGAGCAGCCCCCAGTCTCTGTCTCTCCAGCTTGTTCCCTCTCTCCCTCTCTCTCTCCAGCCAATTCTGTCCATAATTCATCTTTCAATAAAATGTATAAGAAAACCAATGTGATTTCTCGTTACTTTAATTGGGGTTGGGGGAGGGTGTTGGGGGGGGAGAGAGATAGAGGGTGAGGCCCATTCCCCACTCACTGTCCCGCTATCCTCAGCCAATACATTTTTAACTGGTCATGAGCAGGTGGGTAGTGGGATCTTGCTGTGTACACATGGTCTCCACCCCCCCGCCCTGTTCCTTGCCCCCCACAAGAGTGACCACACTTTCAAAATTAAAGATTGAGGGAAAGGAGGAGGGTGCAGAGGGAGGGATGACAGGGGCAGAGAGAGAGGAGGGTGCGGAGGGAGGGGGATAGACTGAGGCCTGGTCCACAGGCTTCACCCACGTGAGTTGTGTCTGTTTATTACCCCAGTCGAGGTTTAATTTCCATCTCTGAGACACAGAGAGTGAGAGAGTGAATGAGTGAGGGGGACAGAGATGTGAGTGAGATAGGAAGAGAGATACAGAGAGAAACACAGGGGATGGGAAAGGTCTCTCAATCTGTTTTAGCCTCTGGTTTATAACTGAGATATTTTTGTATTTGGATGTTGCTAAGAGGTTCTGTAACTGTGAAGGGGTCGGTATGGGGGGGGATGGAATCCTGGGCTCTTGCTGTGCTATTTTGTTTAGAAATGTTCTTGCTTTGTGTTTTAGTCAATTCTTTTCCCTCTCTCTTTTCCCCAGGAATTTGGAGTTTGAAGACTGCAATGTGATTATGAATCCATGGGCAGGAGCTTTTCCCCAGCTTGGATGGATGGACTCAGGCCTGTTCCACACCCCCCACCCACCCACGTGAGTTGTGTTTCTTTATGACCGCGAGGTTTAATTTTAATCTCGGAGGGACCCTGGTTTTTGGTGCATCGATGAAGCGGTTTCTGTTAGATGATGGGGGGCTGGATTTTGAAACCCTGGGGTTAAAATATCCCGGCCTTGCGATTAGTCACAAATACATTAACCCTTTGGTGTGTGACAAAGAGGAGATTAAAAATCTGAAACCTGAGGCTGTTTAGAAGCTTGTTATAATTCCAAAATAAGACAGGGAGTTTAGCACCTTCTGGAGACTGATGGGTGGACAGGGGGAACCATTTTAATTCAGTTTACGCAGCTTCTGTGTGTGGATTTCTCTCTCTCTCTCTCCATCCTCCTGATCTTGCTGTGCCCACAGGCGCCTGTGGCCTTTCCCCACATGAGAGAGAGAGAAAGGAGAGGTCAGGGGAAAGAGGGGGAGAGATAACAAAACAGAGAGGAGTTGGTGTGGGTAGGTGAGAAGACACAGGGTCCGGAGGGAGAGAGAGAGGTCTCCTCATGTGCAGTCACTGCCCAGCTCCCAGTCAGGGCCTTCCAGAAAGTGGGATTTGACCCCAACTGAAATCCCGAGGTAGTGATCTGAAAATATCTCCTGAGAGAATCCAGCTGCTCCCCAGTTAGAGTTTCAGCCCTTTCAGGGGGTTGTGGTGGTGGGGAGGGAGGGAACTGAGGGGATGGCCCCCAGACTGGGGAATTCTCACGGGGAAGGCGGGGAGAGAGAGGCTTTCACAGCAGGTGTGGAGATAGGGAAAGTAATGGGATCCTGCTGTGTAAAAAATAAAACACAGGCCACCAGCCTTTCTTGAACTGCATCAGTGACCACACTTGATAGAAATGGGTTCATGGAGGGTGAAGCAGTCGGAGAGGGAGAGGGAGAGGGAGAGGGAGAGGGAGAGGGAGAGGGAGAGGGAGAGGGAGAGGGAGAGGGAGAGGGAGAGGGAGAGGGAAAGGGAGAGGGAAAGGGAGAGGGAGAGGGAGAGGGAGAGGGAGAGGGAGAGGGAGAGGGCCTGAAATGAGAACCCGGAGCCCGTGAGAAGGCTTCTTCTCACCCCCAGATTCACGTCGGTGTGTGTTAGACAGGCCGGGCCACGGGCTTTCCCGGGTTAAATGGAAGGGGCAGCAGCCATTTCAATTGAGGTTAATGTAGATCTGAGGGTGCGGGCTGGTGGTGAGGGTGGGGCGAGAGCAGCCCCCAGTCTCTGTCTCTCCAGCTTGTTCCCTCTCTCCCTCTCTCTCTCCAGCCAATTCTGCCCATAATTCATCTTTCAATAAAATGTATAAAAACACCAATGTAATTTGTCGTTACTTTAATTGGGGGTGGGGGAGGTTGTTGGGGGGGGGAGAGAGAGGGGATGAGGCCCATTCCCACTCACTGTGCCGCTATCCTCAGCCAATAAATTTTTAACTGGTCATGAGCAGGTGGGGAGTGGGATCTTGCTGTGTACACATGGTCTCCAACACCCACCGCCCTGTTCCTTGCCCCCCACAACAGTGACCACACTTTCAAAATAAAGGGGGCAGAGAAAGAGGAGAGTGCGGAGGAAGGGATGATGGGGGCACAGAGAGAGGAGGTTGCAGTGGGAGGGTTGATGGGGGCAGAGAGAGAGGTGGGTGCGGAGGGTGGGGTGATGGGTGCAGAGTGAGAGGTGGTTGCGGAGGGAGGGGTGATGGGGCAGAGAGAGTGGTGGGTGCGGAGGGACGGGTGATGGGGGCAATGAGAGAGGAGGGTGTGTTGGGAGGGGTGATGGGTGCAGAGAGAGAGGAGGTTGCGGAGGGAGGGTTCATGGGGGCAGAGAGAGAGGTGGGTGCGGAGGGAGGGGTGATGGGGGCAGAGAGAGAGGTGGTTGCGGAGGGAGGGGTGATGGTGCAGAGAGAGTGGTGGGTGCGGAGGGACGGGTGATGGGGGCAGTGAGAGAGGAGGGTGCGGTGGGAGGGGTGATGGGTGCAGAGAGAGAGGTGGGTGCGGAGGGAGGGGTGATGGGGGCAGAGAGAGAGGTGGGTGCAGAGGGAGGAGTGATGAGGGCAGAGAGAGAGGTGGGTGCGGAGGGAGGGGTGATGGGGGCAGAGAAGAGGTGGGTGCGGAGGGAGGGCTGATTCATTCCCTCTCACCCCAACCCTCATTCCCTCTCACTCCAACCCTCTCTGCCTCTCAACACAACCCATTCTCCCTCTCACACCAACCAACTTACCATCTCATCCCCACTCTCCCTCTTACCCCAACACTATCTCCCTCTCACCCCAACTCTATCTCCCTCTCACCCCAACTCTCTCTCCCAATCTCCCCAACTCTCTCTCCCAATCTCCCCAACTCTCTCTCCCAATCTCCCCAACTCTCTCTCCCAATCACCCCAACACTCTCTCCCAATCACCCCAACACTCTCTCCCTATCACCCCAAACCACTCACCCAAAATTCTCTCAATATCATCCCCACTCTCTCACCCTCTCCCCCCAACTCTCTTTCACTCTCACCATCTCCTCATTCCCTCTTACACCAACCCTCTCTCCCTCTCACCCAACCCTCTCTCCCTCTCACCCCATCCTTCTCTCCCTCTCTGCACAACCCTCTCTAACTCTCACCAAAACTCTCTCCCACTCACCCCAAACTTCTCTCCCTCTCAATGCAACCCTCTCTCCATCTCACCAGAACCCGCTGTCCCTCTCACCACAACTCTCTTTCCCTCTCACCCCAACAGTCTCTTCCTCTCACCCCAAACCTCCCACCCTCATACCCCAACTCACTCTCTCTCTCTCACCCCAACCCTCTCTCCCTCTCACCCCAAACCTCTCTCCCTCCCTTCCCCACTCTCTCACCCGACTCTCCCTCCCTATCACCCCAAACCTCTCACCCAAAAGCTCTCTCACTCTCATCCGCACTCTCTCACCCTCTCACCCCAACTCTCTCTCACTCTCTCCCTTTCACGTGCAATCCCACTTTCACAATCCCTCTCACACGCTCACTCTCACACTCTATCTCTTGCACACACAATCTCCCACGCACACACACCATCTCTCTCTCACACACACAATCTCTGTCTCTCACATGCACTCTCTCTCTGATCATCATCTTGGCCCACACCCTCTCTGCCAACCCCACGCTTTCTCTCCCACCCCCCAAACTATCTCTGCACCATCCCACCCACCATCCCCACCCCCGTGCTCTCTCATTTCCATGCTCTCTCCAGTTTTGGATGAGAGAGAGTTGGTGAGGCAGGACGGAGATCCCTTCTCAATCCGTTTCTCAGTCTCTATTTCTCTCTGCGAGTGTTTGATGGGGACAGTATGGAGGGAGTTCTATTCTATATTTAACCCTGTGCTGTACCTGTCCTGGGAGTGTTAGTTAGGGACAGTATAGAGGGAGCTTTACTCTGTATCTAACCCCGTACTGTACCTGTCCTGGGAGTGTTTGATGGAGACAGTATTGAGGGAGCTTTACTCTGTATATATCCCCGTGCTGTACCTGTCCTTGGAGTGTTTGATGGGTACAGTATCGAGGGAGCTTTACTCTGTATCTAGCCCCTGCTGCATCATCTCTGGGAATGGTTGCTGGCAACATTCTCATCAAAAACAAAAACATTCCACAAAGCAGGGCTTAACAAATTGAACATGAATTTCCTTGTTTGATTCTCCCTGGTCTGTTCTGATTCTCTGATAGATTCCTCATGTTTACCCTCCACATGAGCAGTCATCCTAATCCCGTCTACCTGTCCTGCTCCCAACGCGGCATCCGACTACAATAAGGCCAGTGATACAGGAGCGTCTCAGCGAGTGAGACAGGTGAGTCTTGAACCTGACCCGGGTGTATGTGAGTGACCCGGGTTAATCCGACACTCCAGGGACAGTTTAGACAGTTTGAGTGCATCACAGCTTTGCCAGAATGAGACCTGGATTCCAAGGGTTAAATTGCAAAGTGAGATTGCACAAACACGGGTTGTATTCCTTGAAATTTAGTAGCATCCGGGGTGACGTGATCAAATGGTCAAATCCTGAGAGGAACTGAGGGGCCCAGTGTAGAGGGAGCTTTACTCTGTATCTAACCCCGTGCTGTACCTGTCCTGGGAGTGTTTGATGGTGACAGTATCGAGGGAGGTTACACTGTATCTAGCGCCGTGCTGTACCTGCCCTGGGAGTGTTTGATGGGGACAGTATCGAGGGAGCTGTACTCTGTATCTAACCCCGTGCTTTACCTGTCCTGGGAGTGTTTGATGGGGACATTATTGAGGGAGATTTACTCTCTATCTAACCCAGTGCTTTTCCTGCCCTAGGAGTGTTTGATGGGGAAAGTGTAGAGGTAGCTTTACTCTGTATCTAACCCTGTCCTGTTCCTGTCCTGGGAGTGTTTGATGGGGACAGTATAGAGGGAGCTTCACACTGTATCTAACCCTGTCCTGTTCCTGTCCTGGGAGTGTTTGATGGGGACAGTGTAGAGGGAGCTTTACTCTGTATCTACCCGCGTGCTGTACTTGTCCTGGGAGTGTTTGATGGAGACAATGTAGAGGGAGCTTTACTCTATATCTAACCCAGTGCTTTACCTGTCCTGGGAGTGTTTGATGGGGACAGTGTTGAGGTAACTTTACTCTGTATCTATACCATCGCTGTACTTGTCCTGGGAGTGTTTGATTGGGACAGTGTAGAGGAAGTTTCACTCTGTATCTAACCCAGTGCTTTACCTGTCCTGGGAGTGTTTGATGGGTACAGTGTAGAGGAAGCTTTACTGTGTATCTAACTCTGGGCTGTTCCTGTCCTGGGAGTGTTTGATGTGGACAGTATAGAGGGAGCTTTACTCTGTATCTAACCCTGTCCTGTTCCTGTCCTGGGAGTGTTTGATGGGGACAGTATAGAGGGAGCTTTACTCTGTATCTTACCCCGTGCTTTACCTGTCCTGGGAGTGATTGATGGGGACAGTATAGAGGGAGCTTTACTCTGTATCTTACCCCGTGCTTTACCTGTCCTGGGAGTGATTGATGGGGACAGTGTAGAGGAAGCTTTACTCTGTATCTAACTCTGTGCTGTACCTGTCCAGGGAATGTTTAAGGGGGACATTATAGAGGGAGCTTTACTCTGTATCTTACCCCGTGCTTTACCTGTCCTGGGAGTGATTGATGGGGACAGTGTAGAGGAAGCTTTACTCTGTATCTAACTCTGTGCTGTACCTGTCCTGGGAGTGTTTGATGGGGCCAGTATAGAGGGAGCTTTACTCTGTATCTAACCCCGTGCTGTACCTGCCCTGGGAGTGTTTGATGAGGACAGTGCAGAGGGAGCTTTATTCTGTATCTAACCACGTGCTGTACCTGTCCTGGGAGTGTTTGATGGGCACAGTGCAGAGGGAGCTTTATTCTGTATCTAACCACGTGCTGTACCTGCCCTGGGAGTGTTTGATGGGGACGGTGTAGAGGGACCTTTAATCTGTATCTAACCCTGTGCTGTACCTTTCCTGGGAGTGTTTGATGGGGACAGTATCGTGGGAGATTTACTCTGTATCTAACCCCATGCTGTACCTGTTCTGGGAGTGTTTGATGGGGAAAGTGTAGAGGTTGCTTTACTCTGTATCTAACCCTGTCCAGTTCCTGTCCTGGGAGTGTTTGATGGGAACAGTGTAGAGGGAGCTTTACTCTGTATCTAACCCTGTCCTGTTCCTGTCATGGGAGTGTTTGATGGGGACAGTGTAGAGGGAGCTTTACTCTGTATCTAACCCCTTGCTTTACCTGTCCTGGGAGTGTTTGATGGGGACAGTGTAGAGGGAGCTTTACTCTGTATCTAACCCAGTGCTTTACCTGCCCTGGGAGTGTTTGATGAGGAAAGTGTAGAGGTTACCCACTCCCGGGTATCAGATATTCTATATATAAACCCAGCAAACCCCTAGATTAGATTCCAGTCTGTAACTCACTCCCGCCTATCAGTGATTCTATTTATAAATCCCCGAAACTCTCGATTAGATTCCAGTCTATAACTCGCTCTCAGGTATCTGATTTTCTTTATTTAAACCATCCCAAAAATCCTCCATTAGATTCGAATCTGTTACTCATTCCCGGGTATCTATCAGCCTATATATATATATACCCTCCAAACCCATCAATTCGATCCCAGTCTGTAACTCCATCACGGGTATCTGTTATTCTATATATAATCCACCTCGAACCCCTCGTTTAGATTCCAGCCTGTAACTCACTCCCAGGTATCTGTTATTATATATATAAAACACCCCGACCCCTTCGATTAGATTGCAGTCTGTAACTCTCTCCCGGGTATCTGTTGTTTTATAAATAAACCCCCTGAAGTCCTCGATTAGATTCCAGTTTGTAACTCACTCCCGGGTATCTGTTATTCAAGATATAAACCACCCCAAACCCCTCGATTAGATTCCAGTCTGTAACTCTCTCCCGGGTATCTGTCATTCTATATATAATCCACCTCGAACCCCTCGATTAGATTCCAGTCTGTAACTCACTCCCGGGTATCTGTTATTCTATATATAATCCACCCCGAGCCCCTCGATTAGATTCCAGTCTGTAACTCACTCCCGGGTATCTGTTATTCTATATATAAACCACCCCGAACCCCTCGATTAGATTCCAATCTGTAACTCACTCCCGGGTATCTTTTATTCTATATATAAACCACCCCGAACCCCTCGATTAGATTCCAGTCTGTAACTCACTCCCGGGGATCTTTTATTCTATATATAAATCCCCCAAACCCCTCGGTTAGATTCCAGTCTGTAACTCACTCCCGAGTATTTGTTATTCTATATATAAACCACCCCGAAACCCTCGATTAGATTCCAGTCTGTAACTCACTCCCGGGTATCTTTTATTCTATATATAAACCACCCCGAACCCCTAAAATTGGATTCCAGTCTGTAACTCACTCCCGGGGATCTTTTATTCTATATATAAATCCCCCAAACCCCTCGGTTAGATTCCAGTCTGTAACTCACTCCCGGGTATTTGTTATTCTATATGTAAACCACCCCGAACCCCTCGATTAGATTCCAGTCTGTAACTCACTCCTGGGTATCTCTTATTCTATATATAAACCCCACAAACCCCTCGATTAGATTCCAGTCTGTAACTCACTCCTGGGTATCTCTTATTCTATATATAAACCCTACAAACCCCTAGATTAGATTCCAGCACTTCCTCATCACAAGTTGAGGAAGGGGTCTCCCCCCATCTTAAAGTTGGTTAAAGGCTCTCCCTCCAATTTTAAGGTGGAGAAGGGATATCTCACAGGATATTGTTCTTTACACTCAATAATGTTAACACATTTTTGAACATTTCCAGTTGCCCCCTACACTTTCTCTTTCTGTCATCCTGTCTCGTTCCTTCTCTCCCTCTCCCAACCCATCTCTCTGTCACTCTATACATTTCTCTGCTTCTCTAACTCACCCCATATCTTTACCCTAACTCGCTCCCCTCTCTTCATCTCTCTCTCTCAAGTCATCACTTTTTTATCGCTTGATCTCCTCTCTCTATCTCACTCACTTACCCAGCTCTCTTTCCCTCTCTCCCTGAATCTCTTCCTCTGAGAATCTAGTCTACAAACACCAGGCAGCCATTTTAGGTTTGTTCACAGTGGCCATTTTATGTCCCCACAGCACTGGGACACTTAGGACAGAGTTGACTCATGTATCATTAGTATTTTAAATGTGACAGGGACACAGGTATGGAGACATAAATTCCACGTGTATTCCCTGGAATATTGAAGGATCCGGGCATTCAGTCCCGCAATTTGCTGTCGTGAATTTGAATTCTCAATTTTCTAAAACTGAATCTGGAAGTAAAAACCCCCGGGATGGAATGATTGACATTCTTTCTGCTGCTGCAAAGCCGGTGTCTGTGTCTGTTTCTCAGTATTTATTAACAATTTAAGATAATAGTTTAGAATGCCACAAGTTTGCCTTAATGTCTGGAAAGAGGGTTGAAACAGAGGGGCTGAGGTAGCAAAACAAGAGGAGGGGGTGTGAATAGACACAGGATCTGGGGGTCTCCAATGTGTAGACTCTGCCCAGCACGCAGTCACATCTTTTAGAAAAGGCCGAATTGCGAAAATGAATCCAGGGACAGTGAAGTAAGTGACTCACTAACAATGAGAGCATTTTAAACAATCATTCTTTCACTGCAAAGCGCTCAGTCTTTCTGAGGTTCTGAAAGGGTCGGGGGTCTTCACTGTCTTAGCGCCTCTCCAACTTGCTGCCTCTCTCTGTGTAAATATTGCCCCATTAAAAAGGGCTGAACAGAGCTGGCTGCACCTTGTGGGATCATGCTGTGCACAAATTCCCTGCAGTGTTTCATACTGTGCCACAACCAGTTAATTTATTAAAAATGTGCTGATTGGCCTCATTTCCTGTCCCTCAGGAGCCCTTTACCAAGTCCTAACTGTGAGAGTGTGTAAAAGTTTGTGCTAATTCCTGAATAATGCTGGTGTTTTAGGCAGGGCGATGAATTTGGAGGTGGAACATCTTTTGAATTCAGTCTCTCTAGGATGTGTCCCTACGTTACAACAGAGAGAGAGGGGGGAGATTGAGGGAAACAGGAAAAGACAGTGACACAGAGGCAGGGGGTTGGGGGTGAGGAAGAGACACAGGGTCTGGGGGGGGTTAGGGGAGGGTCTCCAGTGTGGAGTCAGTGCCCAGCTCCCAGTCTCTGCAGAAAAGCCTCAGTCACACCCTCCCGGGGACGCCTGGTTTGTAAAAATCGATGCTGGGACGGAGATTTCAAAAAGTCTCCCCCAGGAAGCAGCAGCTTGTTCCCGGTTTGAAGGGAAGGAGTTTAGGCCTTTCTGGAGATGTGTCCGGACTCAGAGCACACGTGGTGCCCGGGGAGGGTGGGAGAGGGGGAAGAGGGAGGGTTACAGCAGGCATGAGGCTGGGGAAAGAAATGTGTCTCCCTGTTCCCATCCGGATAGCATTACATTGCTGCCTGTGGGATCCCCCTGTGCAGAAGCGGCCTGCAGCTTTTCCTGAACTGCAACAGGGAACACACGACGTTTCTGGGGGAGGGGGTGGCATTTCCCTGTCTCTGTCACTCCAGCTTTCCCTCTCCCTCTCTCTTTCCAGACAGGACCCCTTGCTGATCCTGTCCATTGAATGTTAATAACAACACACTACCATTTGCAGCTCCTGTCCACTGAGGGTTAATCCCAGGACAGACATGGTCTCAACAAGGGCCTGTCTTTATTTTTGGCTTAATAATAAATTTATATTTCTTTCCCCTGTTGGTTGTGTTACCCCAGTTCCAAACCCTGATCTCACACAAACCCCCAAAACACTGGCAGTAATCGCAGTCCCCAACCCACTCTCCCTCTCACTCCAACCCACTCTCCCTCTCACACCAAACCACTCTCCCTCTCACCCCAACCCACTCTCCCTCTCACCCCAACCCACTCTCCCTCTCACCCCAACCCGCTCTCCCTCTCACCCCAACCCACTCTCCGTCTCACCCCAACCCACTCTCCCTCTCACCCCAACCCACTCACCCTCTCACCCCAACCCGCTCTCCCTCTCACCCCAACCCACTCACCCTCTCACCCCAACACTCACTCCCTCACACCCCTACCCACTCTCCCTCTCACCCCAACCCACTCACCCTCTCACCCCAACCCACTCTCCCTCTCACCCCAACCCACTCTCCCTCTCACCCCAACCCACTCTCCCTCTCACCCCAACCCACTCTCCCTCTCACCCCAACCCACTCTCCCTCTCACCCCAACCCACTCTCCCTCTCACCCCAACCCACTCTCCCTCTCACCCCAACCCACTCTCCCTCTCACCCCAACCCACTCTCCCTCACACCCCAACCCACTCTCCCTCTCACCCCAACCCACTCTCCCTCTCACCCCAACCCACTCTCCCTCTCACCCCAACACTCTCTCCATCTCACCCCAACATAATCTACCTCTCACCCCAACACTCTGTCCCTCTCACCCCAATATTCTCTCCCTCTCACCCCAACCCTCATTCCCTCTCACTCCAACCCTCTCTACCTCTCAACACACCCCATTCACCCTCTCACACCAACCATCTCATCATCTCATCCCCAATCTCTCTACCTCTCACTCCAACACTCTCTCCCTCTCACCCCAACACTGTCTCCCTCTCACCCCAACACTGTCTCCCTCTCACCCCAACACTGTCTCCCTCTCACCCCAACACTGTCTCCCTCTCACCCCAACACTGTCTCCCTCTCACCCCAACACTGTCTCCCTCTCACCCCAACACTGTCTCCCTCTCACCCCAACACTGTCTCCCTCTCACCCCAACACTGTCTCCCTCTCACCCCAACACTGTCTCCCTCTCACCCCAACCCTCTCTCCCTCTCACCCCAACACTGTCTCCCTCTCACCCCAACACTGTCTCCCTCTCACCCCAACACTGTCTCCCTCTCACCCCAACACTGTCTCCCTCTCACCCCAACACTGTCTCCCTCTCACCCCAACACTGTCTCCCTCTCACCCCAACACTGTCTCCCTCTCACCCCAACACTGTCTCCCTCTCACCCCAACACTGTCTCCCTCTCACCCCAATACTGTCTCACTCTCACCCCAACACTGTCTCCCTCTCACCCCAACACTGTCTCCCTCTCACCCCAACACTGTCTCCCTCTCACCCCAACACTGTCTCCCTCTCACCCCAACCCTCATTCCCTCTCACCCCAACCCTCTCTGCCTCTCAACACAACCCATTCTCCCTCTCACACTAACCAACTTACCATCTCATCCCCACTCTCCCTCTCACCCCAACTCTATCTCCCTCTCACCCCAACTCTCTCTCCCAATCTCCCCAACTCTCTCTCCCAATCTCCCCAACTCTCTCTCCCAATCTCCCCAACTCTCTCTCCCAATCACCCCAACACTCTCTCCCTATCACCCCAAACCACTCACCCAAAATTCTCTCAATATCATCCCCACTCTCTCACCCTCTCCCCCCAACTCTCTTTCACTCTCACCATCTCCTCATTCCCTCTTACACCAACCCTCTCTCCCTCTCACCCAACCCTCTCTCCCTCTCACCCCATCCTTCTCTCCCTCTCTGCACAACCCTCTCTAACTCTCACCAAAACTCTCTCCCACTCACCCCAAACTTCTCTCCCTCTCAATGCAACCCTCTCTCCATCTCACCAGAACCCGCTGTCCCTCTCACCACAACTCTCTTTCCCTCTCACCCCAACAGTCTCTTCCTCTCACCCCAAACCTCCCACCCTCATACCCCAACTCACTCTCTCTCTCTCACCCCAACCCTCTCTCCCTCTCACCCCAAACCTCTCTCCCTCCCTTCCCCACTCTCTCACCCGACTCTCCCTCCCTATCACCCCAAACCTCTCACCCAAAAGCTCTCTCACTCTCATCCGCACTCTCTCACCCTCTCACCCCAACTCTCTCTCACTCTCTCCCTTTCACGTGCAATCCCACTTTCACAATCCCTCTCACACGCTCACTCTCACACTCTATCTCTTGCACACACAATCTCCCACGCACACACACCATCTCTCTCTCACACACACAATCTCTGTCTCTCACATGCACTCTCTCTCTGATCATCATCTTGGCCCACACCCTCTCTGCCAACCCCACGCTTTCTCTCCCACCCCCCAAACTATCTCTGCACCATCCCACCCACCATCCCCACCCCCGTGCTCTCTCATTCCCATGCTCTCTCCAGTTTTGGATGAGAGAGAGTTGGTGAGGCAGGACGGAGATCCCTTCTCAATCCGTTTCTCAGTCTCTATTTCTCTCTGCGAGTGTTTGATGGGGACAGTATGGAGGGAGTTCTATTCTATATTTAACCCTGTGCTGTACCTGTCCTGGGAGTGTTAGTTAGGGACAGTATAGAGGGAGCTTTACTCTGTATCTAACCCCGTACTGTACCTGTCCTGGGAGTGTTTGATGGAGACAGTATCGAGGGAGCTTTACTCTGTATATATCCCCGTGCTGTACCTGTCCTTGGAGTGTTTGATGGGTACAGTATCGAGGGAGCTTTACTCTGTATCTAGCCCCTGCTGCATCATCTCTGGGAATGGTTGCTGGCAACATTCTCATCAAAAACAAAAACATTCCACAAAGCAGGGCTTAACAAATTGAACATGAATTTCCTTGTTTGATTCTCCCTGGTCTGTTCTGATTCTCTGATAGATTCCTCATGTTTACCCTCCACATGAGCAGTCATCCTAATCCCGTCTACCTGTCCTGCTCCCAACGCGGCATCCGACTACAATAAGGCCAGTGATACAGGAGCGTCTCAGCGAGTGAGACAGGTGAGTCTTGAACCTGACCTGGGTGTATGTGAGTGACCCGGGTTAATCTGACACTCCAGGGACAGTTTAGACAGTTTGAGTGCATCGCAGCTTTGCCAGAATGAGACCTGGATTCCAAGGGTTAAATTGCAAAGTGAGATTGCACAAACACGGGTTGTATTCCTTGAAATTTAGTAGCATCCGGGGTGACGTGATCAAATGGTCAAATCCTGAGAGCAACTGAGGGGCCCAGCGTAGAGGGAGCTTTACTCTGTATCTAACCCCGTGCTGTACCTGTCCTGGGAGTGTTTGATGGGGACAGTATCGAGGGAGCTTTACACTGTATCTAGCGCCGTGCTGTACCTGCCCTGGGAGTGTTTGATGGGGACAGTATCGAGGGAGCTGTACTCTGTATCTAACCCCGTGCTGTACCTGTCCTGGGAGTGTTTGATGGGGACATTATTGAGGGAGATTTACTCTCTATCTAACCCAGTGCTTTTCCTGCCCTGGGAGTGTTTGATGGGGACGGTGTAGACGGAGATTTACTCTGTATCTAACACCGTGCTGTACCTGTCCTGGGAGTGGTTGATGGGGACAGTGTTGAGGGAGCTTTACTCTGTATCTAACCCAGTGCATTACCTGTCCTGGGAGTGTTTCATGTGGAGAATATAGAGGGAGCTTTACTCTGTATCTAACCCTGTGTGGTACCAGTCCTGGGAGTGTTTGATGGAGACTGTGTAGAGGGAGATTTACTCTGTATCTAACCTAGTGCTTTACCTGCCCTGGGAGTGTATCATGGCCACAGTGTAGGGGGAGCTTTTCTCTGTATCTAACCCCGTGCTGTACCAGTCCTGGGAGTGTTTGATGGGGTGAGTATAGAGGGAGGTTTACTCTGTATCTAACCCCGTGATGTACCTGTCCTGGGAGTGTTTGATGGGGACAGTGAAGAGGGAGCTTTACTCTGTATCTAACCCTGTGCTGTACCACTCCTGGGAGTGTTTCATGGAGACAGTGTAGAGGGAGTTTTACTATGTATCTAACCCTGTCCTGTTCCTGTCCTGGGAGTGTTTGATTTGGACTGTGTAGATGGAGCATTACTCTGTATCTAACCCTGTGCTGTACCAGTCCTGGGAGTGATTGATGGGGACAGGTTAGTGGGAGATTTACACTGTATCTAACCCAGTGCTTTAGCTGCCCCGGCAGTGTTTGATGGGGACAGTGTAGAGGAAGCTTTAGTCTGTATCTAACTCTGTGCTGTACCTGTCCTGGGAGTGTTTGATGTGGACAGCATAGGGGGACCTTTACTCTGTTTCTAACCCTGTCCTGTTCCTGTCCTGGGAGTGTTTGATTGGGACAGTGTAGAGGAAGCTTTACTCTGTATCTTACCCAGTGCTTTACCAGTCATGGGAGTGTTTGATGGGGACAGTGTAGAGGAAGCTTTATTCTGTATCTAACTCTGTGCTGTGCTTGCCCTTGGAGTGTTTGATGGGGACAGTGCAGAGGGAGCTTAATTCTGTATATAACCCCATGCTGTACCTGCCCAGGGAGTGTTTGATGGGTACAGTCTAGAGGGAGCTTTACTCTGTATCAAACCCTGTCCTGTTCCTGTCATGGGAGTGTTTGATGGGGACAGTGTAGAGTGAGCTTTACTCTGTATCTAACCCCGTGCCGTACCTGTCCTGGGAGTGTTTGATGGGGACAGTATCGAGGGAGCTTTACTCTGTATCTAACCCTGTCCTGTTCCTGTCCTGGGAGTGTTTGATGGGGACAGTATAGAGGGAGCTTCACACTGTATCTATACCATCGCTGTACTTGTCCTGGGAGTGTTTGATTGGGACAGTGTAGAGGAAGTTTCACTCTGTATCTAACCCAGTGCTTTACCTGTCCTGGGAGTGTTTGATGGGTACAGTGTAGAGGAAGCTTTACTGTGTATCTAACTCTGTGCTGTTCCTGTCCTGGGAGTGTTTGATGTGGACAGTATAGAGGGAGCTTTACTCAGTATCTAACCCTGTCCTGTTCCTGTCCTGGGAGTGTTTGATGGGGACAGTATAGAGGGAGCTTTACTCTGTATCTTACCCCGTGCTTTACCTGTCCTGGGAGTGATTGATGGGGACAGTATAGAGGGAGCTTTACTCTGTATCTTACCCCGTGCTGTACCTGTCCAGGTAGTGTTTGATGGGGACAGCGTAGAGGAAGCTTAACTCTGTATCTAACCCCGTGCTGTACCTGCCCTGGGAGTGTTTGATGGGGACGGTGATGAGGGTGATTTACTCTGTATCTAACCCTGTCCTGTACCTGCCCTGTGAGTGCTTGATGGGGACAGTGTAGAGGGAGCTTTACTCTGTATCTAACCCTGTGCTGTACCAGTCCTCGGAGTGTCTGATGGGGACATGTTAGAGGGAGATTTACTCTGTATCTAACCCCGTGCTGTACCTGCCCTGGGAGTGTATGATGGAGCCAGTGTAGTGGGAGCTTTACGCTGTATCTAACCCAGTGCTTTAACTGCCCTGGGAGTGTTTGATGGGGAAAGTGTAGAGGTTGCTTTACTCTGTATCTAACCCTGTCCTGTTCCTGTCATGGGAGTGTTTGATGGGGACAGTGTAGAGGGAGCTTTACTCTGTATCTAACCCCTTGCTTTACCTGTCCTGGGAGTGTTTGATGGGGACAGTGTAGAGGGAGCTTTACTCTGTATCTAACCCAGTGCTTTACCTGCCCTGGGAGTGTTTGATGGGGAAAGTGTAGAGGTTACCCACTCCCGGGTATCAGATATTCTATATATAAACCCAGCAAACCCCTAGATTAGATTCCAGTCTGTAACTCACTCTCGCCTATCAGTGATTCTATTTATAAATCCCCGAAACTCTCGATTAGATTCCAGTCTGTAACTCACCCTCGGGTATCTGTGATTCTATTTATAAATCCCCGAAACTCTTGATCAGATTCCAGTCTATAACGCACTCTCAGGTATCTGATTTTCTTTATTTAAACCATCCCAAAAATCCTCCATTAGATTCGAATCTGTTACTCATTCCCGGGTATCTATCAGCCTATATATATATATACCCACCAAACCCATCAATTCAATCCCAGTCTGTAACTCCATCACGGGTATCTGTTATTCTATATATAATCCACCTCGAACCCCTCTTTTAGATTCCAGCCTGTAACTCACTCCGGGTATCTGTTATTATATATATAAACCACCCCGAACGCCTCGTTTAGATTCCAGCCTGTAACTCACTCCCAGGTATCTGTTATTATATATATAAAACACCCCGACCCCTTCGATTAGATTGCAGTCTGTAACTCTCTCCCGGGTATCTGTTGTTTAATAAATAAACCCCCTGAAGTCCTCGATTAGATTCCAGTTTGTAACTCACTCCCGGGTATCTGTTATTCAAGATATAAACCACCCCAAACCCCTCGATTAGATTCTAGTCTGTAACTCTCTCCCGGGTATCTGTTATTCTATATATAATCCATCCCGAACCCCTCGATTAGATTCCAGTCTGTAACTCACTCCCGGGTATCTGTTATTCTATATATAATCCACCCCGAAACCCTCGATTAGATTCCAGTCTGTAACTCACTCCCGGGTATCTGTTATTCTATATATAATCCACCCCGAGCCCCTCGATTAGAGTCCAGTCTGTAACTCACTCCCGGGTATCTGTTATTCTATATATAAACCACCCCGAACCCCTCGATTAGATTCCAGTCTGTAACTCACTCCCGGGTATCTTTTATTCTATATATAAACCACCCCGAACCCCTCGATTAGATTCCAGTCTGTAACTCACTCCTGGGATCTTTTATTCTATATATAAACCACCCCGAACCCCTCGATTAGATTCCAGTCTGTAACTCACTCCCGGGGATCTTTTATTCTATATATAAACCACCCCGAACCCCTCGATTAGATTCCAGTCTGTAACTCACTCCCGGGTATCTGTTATTCTATATGTAAACCACCCCGAACCCCTCGATTAGATTCCAGTCTGTAACTCACTTCTGGGTATCTCTTATTCTATATATAAACCCCACAAACCCCTCGATTAGATTCCAGTCTGTAACTCACTCCTGGGTATCTCTTATTCTATATATAAACCCCACAAACCCCTAGATTAGATTCCAGCACTTCCTCATCACAAGTTGAGGAAGGGGTCTCCCCCCATCTTAAAGTTGGTTAAAGGCTCTCCCTCCAATTTTAAGGTGGAGAAGGGATATCTCACAGGATATTGTTCTTTACACTCAATAATGTTAACACATTTTTGAACATTTCCAGTTGCCCCCTACACTTTCTCTTTCTGTCATCCTGTCTCGTTCCTTCTCTCCCTCTCCCAACCCATCTCTCTGCCACTCTATACATTTCTCTGCTTCTCTAACTCACCCCATATCTTTACCCTAACTCGCTCCCCTCTCTTCATCTCTCTCTCTCAAGTCATCACTTTTTTATCGCTTGATCTCCTCTCTATATCTCACTCACTTACCCAGCTCTCTTTCCCTCTCTCCCTGAATCTCTTCCTCTGAGAATCTAGTCTACAAACACCAGGCAGCCATTTTAGGTTTGTTCACAGTGGCCATTTTATGTCCATTTCCCTGTCTCTGTCACTCCAGCTTTCCCTCTCCCTCTCTCTTTCCAGACAGGACCCCTTGCTGATCCTGTCCATTGAATGTTAATAACAACACAGTACCATTTGCAGCTCCTGTCCACTGAGGGTTAATCCCAGGACAGACATGGTCTCAACAAGGGCCTGTCTTTATTTTTGGCTTAATAATAAATTTATATTTCTTTCCCCTGTTGGTTGTGTTACCCCAGTTCCAAACCCTCATCTCACACAGACCCCCAAAACACTGGCAGTAATCGCAGTCCCCAACCCACTCTCCCTCTCACCCCAACCCACTCTCCCTCTCACCCCAACCCACTCTCCCTCTCACCCCAACCCACTCTCCCTCTCACCCCAACCCACTCTCCCTCACACCCCAACCCACTCTCCCTCTCACCCCAACCCACTCTCCCTCTCACCCCAACCCACTCTCCCTCTCACCCCAACCCACTCTCCCTCTCACCCCAACCCACTCTCCCTCTCACCCCAACCCACTCTCCCTCTCACCCCAACCCACTCTCCCTCTCACCCCAAACCTCTCTCCCTCTCACCCCAACCCACTCTCCCTCTCACCCCAACCCACTCTCCCTCTCACCCCAACCCACTCTCCCTCTCACCCCAACCCACTCACCCTCTCACCCCAACACTCTCTCCTCACACCCCTACCCACTCTCCCTCTCACCCCAACCCACTCTCCCTCTCACCCCAACCCACTCTCCCTCTCACCCCAACCCACTCTCCCTCTCACCCCAACCCACTCTCCCTCTCACCCCAACCCACTCACCCTCTCACCCCAACACTCTCTCCCTCACACCCCTACCCACTCTCCCTCTCACCCCAACCCACTCACCCTCTCGCCCCAACCCACTCTCCCTCTCACCCCAACCCACTCTCCCTCTCACCCCAACCCACTCTCCCTCTCACCCCAACCCACTCTCCCTCTCACCCCAACCCACTCTCCCTCACACCCCAACCCACTCTCCCTCTCACCCCAACACTCTCTCCCTCACACCCCTACCCACTCTCCCTCTCACCCCAACCCACTCACCCTCTCACCCCAACCCACTCTCCCTCTCACCCCAACCCACTCTCCCTCTCACCCCAACCCACTCTCCCTCTCACCCCAACCCACTCTCCCTCTCACCCCAACCCACTCTCCCTCTCACCCCAACCCACTCTCCCTCTCACCCCAACCCACTCTCCCTCTCACCCCAATCCACTCTCCCTCACACCCCAACCCACTCTCCCTCTCACCCCAACCCACTCTCCCTCTCACCCCAACCCACTCTCCCTCTCACCCCAACCCACTCTCCCTCTCACCCCAACCCACTCTCCCTCTCACCCCAACACTCTCTCCATCTCACCCCAACATAATCTACCTCTCACCCCAACACTCTGTCCCTCTCACCCCAATATTCTCTCCCTCTCACCCCAACCCTCATTCCCTCTCACTCCAACCCTCTCTACCTCTCAACACACCCCATTCACCCTCTCACACCAACCATCTCAACATCTCATCCCCACTCTCTCTCCCTCTCACTCCAACACTCTCTCCCTCTCACCCCAACACTGTCTCCCTCTCACCCCAACACTGTCTCCCTCTCACCCCAACACTGTCTCCCTCTCACCCCAACACTGTCTCCCTCTCACCCCAACACTGTCTCCCTCTCACCCCAACACTGTCTCCCTCTCACCCCAACACTGTCTCCCTCTCACCCCAACACTGTCTCCCTCTCACCCCAACACTGTCTCCCTCTCACCCCAACACTGTCTCCCTCTCACCCCAGCACTGTCTCCCTCTCACCCCAACACTGTCTCCCTCTCACCGCAACACTGTCTCCCTCTCACCGCAACACTGTCTCCCTCTCACCGCAACACTGTCTCCCTCTCACCGCAACACTGTCTCCCTCTCACCGCAACACTGTCTCCCTCTCACCCCAACACTGTCTCCCTCTCACCCCAACACTGTCTCCCTCTCACCCCAACACTGTCTCCCTCTCACCCCAACACTGTCTCCCTCTCACCCCAACACTGTCTCCCTCTCACCCCAACACTGTCTCCCTCTCACCCCAACACTGTCTCCCTCTCACCCCAACACTGTCTCCCTCTCACCCCAACACTGTCTCCCTCTCACCCCAGCACTGTCTCCCTCTCACCCCAACACTGTCTCCCTCTCACCCCAACACTGTCTCCCTCTCACCCCAACACTGTCTCCCTCTCACCCCAACACTGTCTCCCTCTCACCCCAACACTGTCTCCCTCTCACCCCAACACTGTCTCCCTCTCACCCCAACACTGTCTCCCTCTCACCCCAACACTGTCTCCCTCTCACCCCAACACTGTCTCCCACTCACCCCAACACTGTCTCCCACTCACCCCAACACTGTCTCCCTCTCACCCCAACACTGTCTCTCTCTCACCCCAACACTGTCTCCCTCTCACCCCAACACTGTCTCCCTCTCACCCCAGCACTGTCTCCCTCTCACCCCAACCCTCATTCCCTCTCACTCCAACCCTCTGCCTCTCAACACAACCCATTCTCCCTCTCATACCAACCCACTCACCATCTCATCCCCACTCTCCCTCTCACCCCAACATTATCTCCCTCTCACTCAAACTCTATCTCCCTCTCACCCCAACTCTCTCTCCCAATCTCCCCAACTCTCTCTCCCTATCACTCCCACCCACTCTACCTCCTACCCCAACACTCTCTCCCTATCACCCCGAACCACTCACCCAAAAGCTCTCTCACTCTCATCCCCACTCTCTCACCCTCTCCACCCAACTCTCTCTCACTCTCACCAACTCCTCATTCCCTCTTACACCAACCCTCTCTCCCTCTCACCCAACCCTCTCTCCCTCTCACCCCATCCTTCTCTCCCTCTCACCCCAAACCTCTCTCCCTCTCACCCCATCGTTCTCTCCCTCTCACCCCAACACTCTCTCCCTCTCACCCCAACTCTCTCAACCTCACAGCACAACCCTCTCTAACTCTCACCAAAACTCTCTCCCACTCACCCCAAACTTCTCTCCCTCTCAATGCAACCCTCTCTCCCTCTCACCACAACCTGCTCTCCCACTCACCCCAACTCTCTCTCCCTCTCACCCCAACAGTCTCTCCCTCTCACTCCAAACCTCCCACCCTCATACCCCAACTCACTCTCTCTCTCACCCCAACCCTCTCTCCCTCTCACCCCTAACCTCTCTTCCTCCCTTCCCCACTCTCTCACCCCAACTCTCCCTCCCTATCACTCCAAACCTCTCACCCAAAAGCTCTCTCACTCTCATCCGCACTCTCTCACCCTCTCACTCCAACTCTCTCTCACTCTCTCCCTTTCACAAGCAATCGCTCTTTCACAATCCCTCTCACACGCTCGCTCTCACACTCTATCTCTTGCACGCACAATCTCCCACGCACACACACCATCTCTCTCTCACACACACAATCTCTGTCTCTCACATGCACTCTCTCTCTGATCATCATCTTGGCCCACACCCTCTCTGCCAACCCCACGCTTTCTCTTCCACCCCCCAAACTATCTCTGCACCATCGCACCCACCACGACCCCCCGTGCTCTCTCATTCCAATGCTCACTCCAGTTATGGATGAGAGAGAGTTGGTGAGGGAGGATGGAGATCCTTTCTTAACCCGTATCTCAGTCTCTATTTCTCTCTGCGAGTGTTTGATGGGAACAGTATGGAGGGAGCTTAATTCTATATTTAACCCTGTGCTGTACCTGTCCTGGGAGTGTTAGTTGGGGACAGTATAGAGGGAGCTTTACTCTGTATCTAACCCCGTGCAGTACCTGTCCTGGGAGCGTTTGATGGGGACAGTGTAGAGGGAGCTTTACTCTGTTTCTAACCCCATGCTGTACCTGTCCTGGGAGTGTTTGATGGGCACAGTATAGAGGGAGCTTTACTCTGTATCTAACCCCGTGCTGTACCTGTCCTGGGAGTGTTTGATGGGCACAGTATAGAGGGAGCTTTACTCTGTATCTAACCCTGTACTGTATCTGTCCTGGGAGTGTTTGATGGGGACAGTATCGAGTGACCTTTACTCTGTATCTAACCCCGTGCTGTACCTGTCCTGGGAGTGTTTGATTGGGACAATATCGAGGGAGCTTTACTCTGTATCTAACCCCGTGCTGCACCTGTCCTGGGAGTGTTTGATGGTTACAGTATCAAGGGAGCTTTACTCTGTATCTAACCCCGTGCTGTACTTGACCTGGCAGTGTTTGATGGGGACAGTGTAGAGGGAGCTTTATTCTGTATCTAACCCCGTGCTATACCTGCCCTTGGAGTGCATGATGGGCACAGTGTATAGGGAGCTTTACTCTGTATCTAACCCCGTGCTGTACCTGTCCTGGGAGTGTTTGATGGGGACAGTGTAGAGGAAGCTTTACTCTGTATCTAACCCTGTGCTGTACCTGCCCTGGGAGTGTTTGATTGGCACAGTGTAGAGGGAGCTTTACTCTGTATCTAACCCCGTGCTGTACCTGTCCTGGGAGTGTTTGATGGGGACAGTATCGAGGGAGCTTTACTCTGTCTCTAGCCCCTGCTGCATCATCTCTGGGAATGTTTGTTGGCAACATTCTCGCCCAAAACAATAACAATCCACAAATCAGGCCTAATAAATTGAACATCAGTTTCCTTGTTTGATTCTCCCTGATCTGTTCTGATTCTCTGATAGATTCCTCATGTTTACCCTCCACATGAGCAGTCAACCTAATCCCGTCTACCTGTCCTGCTCTCAACGCGGCATCCGACTACAATAAGGCCAGTGATACAGGAGCGTCTCAGTGAGTGAGACAGGTGAGTCTTGAACCTGACCTGGGTGTATGTGAGTGACCCGGGTTAATCCGACACTCCAGGGACAGTTTAGACAGTTCGAGTGCATCACAGCTTTGTCAGAATGAGACCTGGATTCCAAGGGTTAAATTGCAAAGTGAGATTGCACAAACTCGGGTTGTATTCCCTGAAATTTAATAGCATCAGGGGTGACTTGATCAAATGGTCAAATCCTACTGATGTTACCTGTATGTTGCAAAGTTATTCTGTTAATTTTCATCCCACAGAGTCAAAATTTCTGCGATTCTGTGTCTGAGTCAGAACTTCAAATAGTTCAGATTCACTGTTTAAAATAAGCAGTCACTTTTCTGTGGTGGTTTTTGAGATTGAGTATGGATCTCAGAATCTGTCAGTGGAAGGGAGTTTCTACAGAGATAGGAAATGGTATTGATGAATAAAGGTGCAGGATTTTGCTCACTGCATTAGATTGTGTCTGTTGCAGTTTCCCAGGAGTTTACATTTTCATGGGAAAGGGATGATTATCCAATGTCAACAATTCAATTTCTTCAGACAAGTGAAAACGCAAGAGAAAGAGGGAATATACCAACACTGGAACAAACAGGCAACTGTATGAGGAAGGTTTCAATTCTCTGCATGTTTTACTGTGAATTCCTGAGCTAAAGATTGAAATAAACAGGAGTTTATATCTCACACTGGGATGCCGGACAATTTCAGTCCTGTTATCCCAAAATTAAAAATAAAAATCTACAATTAAAAATTGTTTTATAAATAAACCCCCTGAAGTCCTCGATTAGATTCCAGTCTGTAACTCACTCCCTGGTATCTGTTATTCTATATATAAACCACCACGAACCCCTCGATTAGATTCCAGTCTGTAACTCACTCCTGGGTATTTGTTATTCTGTATATAAACCACCCCGAACCCCTCGATTAGATACCAGTCTGTAACTAACTCCCGGGTATCTGTTATTCTATATATAAACCACCACGATGCCCTCGATTAGATTCCAGCCTATAACTCACTCCCAGGTATCTGTTATTATATATATAAACCACCCCGAACCCTTCGCTTGGATTCCAGTCTGTAACTCTCTCCCGGGTATCTGTTATTCAATAAATAAACCCCCTGAAGTCCTCGATTAGATTCCAGTCTGTAACTCATTCCCGTGTAACTTTTATTCTGTATATAAATGTTCCAAACCCCTCGACTAGATTTCAGTCTGTTACTCATCCCCGGGCTTCTGTTATTCTATATGTATTATATTCATATGATTTAGATATAAACCCCCACGAACCCCTCGATTTGATTCCAGTCTGTAAATCACTCTCGGGTATCTGTTATTCTATATATAAATCCCCCAAACCCCTTGATTTGATTCCAGTAGTTATCCTATATATAAATTCCCCAAACCCCTCGATTAGATTCCAGTCTGTAACTCACTCTCGGGTATCTGTTATTCTGTACATAATCCACCCCGAACCCCTCGATTTGAATCCAGTCTGTAACTCACTCCCGGGTATCTCTTATTCTATATATATATTCCGCCCCGAACCCCTCGATTAGATTCCAGTCTGTAACTCACTCTTGGGTATCTGTCATTCTATATATAAATCCCCCAAACCCCTCGATTTGATTCCAGTCTGTAACTCACTCCCGGGTATCTGTTATTCTATATATAAACCCCCTGAACCCCTCGATTAGATTCCAGTCTGTAACTCACTCTCGGGTATCTGAGATTCTATATATAAATCCCCGAAACTCTCGATTAGATTCCAGCCTATAACTCACTCTCAGGTATCTGATTTTCTTTATTTAAACCATCCCAAAAATACTCCATTAGATTCGAATCTGTAACTCATTCCCGGGTATCTGTTAGCCTATATATATATATATATATATATATACCCTCCAAACCCATCAATTTGATCCCAGTCTGTAACGCTATCACGGGTATCTGTTATTCTATATATAATCCACCTCGAAGCCCTCGATTAGATTCCAGCCTGTAACTCACTCCCAGGTATCTGTTATTATATATATAAAGCACCCCGAACCCTTCGATTAGATTCCAGTCTGTAACTCTCTCCCGGGTATCTGTTATTCTGTAAATAAACCCCCTGACGTCCTCGATTAGATTCCAGTCTGTAACTCACTCCCGGGTAACTGTTTTTCTATATATAATCCACCCCGAACCCCTCGATTAGAATCCAGTCTGTGACTCACTCCCGGGCGTTTGTTATTCTATATATAATCCACCGCGAACCCCTCAATTAGATTCCAGTCAGTAACTCACTCCCGGGTAACTGTTATTCTATATATAATCCACCCCGAACCCCTCGATTAGATTCCAGTCTGTAACTCACTCCCGGGTATCTGTTATTCTATATATAATCCACCCCGAACACCTCGATTAGATTCCAGTCTGTAACTCACTCCCGGGAATTTTTTATTCTGTATATAAACCGCCCCGAACCCCTCGATTAGATTCCAGTCTGTAACTAACTCCCGGGTATCTGTTATTCTATGTATAAACCACCCCGAACCCCTCGATTAGATTCCAGTCTGTAACTCAATCCTTGGTATCTATTATTCCATATATAAACCCCACAAAACCCTCGATTAGATTCCAGTCTGCAACTCACTCCCGGGTATCTATTATTCTATATATAAACCCCACAAACGCCTCGATTAGATTCCAGCACTTCCACATCACAAGTTGAGGAAGGGGTCTCCCCCCATTTTAAAGTTGGTTAAAGGCTCTCCCGCCAAATTTAAGATGGAGAAGGGATGTCTCACAGGATATTGTTCTTTACACTCAATAATGTTAACACATTTTTGAACATTTTCAGTTTCCCCCTACACTTTCTCTTTCTTTCATCCTGTCTCGTTCCTTCTCTCCCTCTCCCATCCCATCTCTCTGCCACTCTATACATTTCTCTGTTTCTCTAACTCACCCCATATCTTTACCCTACACTCGCTCCCCTCTCTTCATCTCTCTCTCTCAACTCATCACTTTTTTATCGCTTGATCTCCTCTCTCTATCTCACTCGTTTACCCAGCTCTCTTTCCCTCTCTCCCTGCCTCTCTTCCTCTGAGAATCTAGTCTACAAACACCAGGCAGCCATTTTAGGTTTGTTCACAGTGGCCATTTTATGTCCCCACAGGAATGGGACACTTAGGACAGAGTTGACTCATGTAACATTAGTATTTTAAACGTGACAGAGACACAGGTATGGAGACATAAATTCCAGGTGTGTTCCCTGGAATATTGAAGGATCCGGGCGTTCAGTCCCACACTTTGCTGTTGTGAATTTGAATTCTGAATTTTCTAAAACTGAATCTGGAAGTAAAAACCCCCGGGATGGAATGATTGACATTCTTTCTGCTGCTGCAAAGCCCGTGTCTGTGTCTGTTTCTCAGTATTTATTAACAATTTAAGATAATCGTTTAGAATGCTGCAAGTTTGCCATAATGTCTGGAAAGAGGGTTGAAACAGAGGGGCTGAGACAGTAAAACAAGAGGAGTGGGTGTGAATAGACACAGGATCTGGGGGTCTCCAATGTGTAGAATCTGCCCAGCTCCCAGTCACATCTTTTAGAAAAGGCCGAATTGCGAAAATGAATCCAGGGACAGTGAAGCAAGTGACTCACTAACAATGAGAGCATTTTAAACATTCATTCTTTCACTGCAAAGCGCTCAGTCTTTCTGAGGTTCTGAAGGGGTCGGGGGTCTTCACTGTCTTAGTCCCTCTCCAACTTGCTGCCTCTCTCTCTCTGTGTAAATATTGCCCCATTTAAAAAGTGCTGAGCAGAGCTGGCTGTACCCTGTGGGATCTTGCTATGCACAAATTCCCTGCAGTGTTTCATACTGTGCCACAACCAGTTAATTTATTAAAAATGTGCTGATTGGAATCATTTCCTGTCCATCAGGTGCCCTTTACCAAGTCCTAACTGTGAGAGTGTGTAAAAGTTTGTGCTAATTCCTGAATAATGCTGGTGTTTTAGGCAGGGCGATGACTTGGCAGGTGGAACAGTCATTTGAATTCAGTCTCTCTAGGATGTGTCACAGCAGGTGTGGAGATAGGTAAAGTCATGGGATCCTGCTGTGTAAAAAAATAAAACAAAGAGGCCGCCAGCCTTTCCTGAACTTCATCAGTGACCACACTTGATAGAAATGGGTTCATGGAGGGTGAAGCAGTCGGACACAGAGAGAGAGAGTGGGGGAGAGGGAGAGGGCCTGAAATGAGAACCCGGAGCCTGTGCGAAGGCTTCTTCTCACCCCCAGAGTCATGTCGGTGTGTGTTAGACAGGCCGGGCCACGGGCTTTCCTGGGTTAAATGGAAGGTTCAGCAGCCATTTCAACTGAGGTTAATGTAGATCTGAGGGTGCGAGCTGGTGGTGAGGGTGGGGGGAGAGCAGCCCCCAGTCTCTGTCTCTCCAGCTTGTTCCCTCTCTCCCTCTCTCTCTCCAGCCAATTCTGTCCATAATTCATCTTTCAATAAAATGTATAAGAAAAGCAATGTAATTTGTCGTTACTTTAATTGGGGGTGGGGGAGGGTGTTGGGGGGGGAGAGAGAGAGGGGGTGAGGCCCATTCCCCACTCACTGTCCGGCTATCCTCAGCCAATACATTTTTAACTGGTCATGAGCAGGTGGGGAGTGGGATCTTGCTGTGTACACATGTCTCCACCCCCCCGCCCTGTTCCTTGCCCCCCATAATAGTGACAACACTTTCAAAATAAAAGATTGAGGGAAAGGAGGAGGGTGCGGAGGGAGTGGTGATGGGGGCAGAGAGAGAGGAGGGTGCGGAGGGAGGGGGACAGACTGAGGCCTGGTCCACAGGCTTCACCCATGTGAGTTGTGTCTGTTTCTTACCCCAATCGAGGTTTTATTTCCATCTCTGAGACACAGAGGGTGAGAGAGTGAATGAGTGAGGGGGACAGAGATGTGAGTGAGATAGGAAGAGAGATACTGAGAGAAACACAGGGGATGGGAAAGGTCCTCAATCTGTTTTAGCCTCTGGTTTATAACTGGGATATTTTGGTATTTGGATGTTGCTAAGAGGTTGTGTAACTGTGAAGGGGAGGGGGTGGGGGTGGGGGTGGAATCCTGGGCTCTTGCTGTGCTATTTTATTTAGAAATGATCTTGCTTTGTGTATTTAGTCATTTCTTTTCTCTCGCTCTTTTCCCCAGGAATTTGGAGTTTGAAGACTGCAATGTGACTATGAATCCATGGGCAGGAGCTTTTCCCCAGCTTGGATGGATGGACTCAGGCCTGTTCCACACCCCCCCACCCACCCACGTGAGTTCTGTATCTTTACGACCCCGAGGTTTAATTTTAATCTCGGAGGGACCCTGGTTTTTGGTGCATCAATGAAGCGGTTTCTGTTAGATGATGGGGTGCTGGATTTTGAAACTCTGGGGTTAAAATATCCCGCCCTTGCGATTATTCACAAACACATTAACCCTTTTGTGTGTGACAAAGAGGAGATTAAAAATCTGAAACCTGAGGCTGTTTAGAAGCTTGTTATAATTCCAAAATAAGACAGGGAGTTTAGCACCTTCTGGAAACTGATGGGTGGGACAGGGGGAACCATTTTAATTCAGTTTACGCAGCTTCTGTGTGTGGATTTCTCTCTCTCTCTCCATCCTCCTGATCTTGCTGTGCCCACAGGGGCCTGTGGCCTTTCCCCACATGAGAGAGAGAGAAAGGAGAGGTCAGGGGAAAGAGGGGGAGAGATAACAAAACAGAGAGGAGTTGGTGTGGGTAGGTGAGAAGACACAGGGTCTCGAGGGAGAGAGAGAGGGCTCCTCGTGTGCAGTCACGGCCCAGCTCCCAGTCAGGGCCTTCCAGAAAGTGGGATTTGACCCCAACTGAAATCCCGAGGCAGTGATTTGAAAATGTCTCCTGAGAGAATCCAGCTGCTCCCCAGTTTGAGTTTCAGCCCTTTCAGGGTGTTGTGGTGCTGGGGAGGGATGGAGGGAACTGAGGGGATGGTCCCCAGACTGGGGAATTCCCATGGGGAAGGCGGAGAGAGAGAGGCTTTCACAGCAGGTGTGGAGATAGGGAAAGTCATGGGATCCTGCTGTGTAAAAAAAAACAAAGAGGCCGCCAGCCTTTCCTGAACTGCATCTGTGACCACACTTGATAGAAATGGGTTCATGGAGGGTGAAGCGGTCGGAGACAGAGAGAGAGGGAGAGAGAGGGAGAGGGAGAGGGCCTGAAATGAGAACCCGGAGCCTGTGCGAAGGCTTCTTCTCACCCCCAGAGTCATGTCGGTGTGTGTTAGACAGGCCGGGCCACGGGCTTTCCTGGGTTAACTGGAAGGGGCAGCAGCCATTTCAATTGAGTTTAATGTAGATCTGAGGGTGGGGGCTGGTGGTGAGGATGGGGAGAGAGCAGCCCCCAGTCTCTGTCTCTCCAACTTGTTCCCTCTCTCCCTCTCTCTCTCCAGCCAATTCTGTCCATAATTCATCTTTCAATAAAATGTATAAAAACACCAATGTAATTTGTCGTTACTTTAATTGGGGGTGGGGGAGGTTGTTGGGGGGGGGAGAGAGAGGGGATGAGGCCCATTCCCCACTCACTGTCCCGCTATCCTAAGCCAATACATTTTCAACTGGTCATGAGCAGGTGGGGAGTGGGATCTTGCTGTGTACACATGGTCTCCACCACCCCCGCCCTGTTCCTTGCCCCCCCCCAACAGTGACCACGCTTTCAAAATAAAGGGGGTAGAGAAAGAGGAGAGTGCGGAGGGAGACGTGATGGGGGCAGGGAGAGAGGAGGGTGAGGAGGGTGGGTTGATGGGGGCAGAGAGATAGGTTGGTGCAGAGGGAGGGTTGATGGGGGCAGAGAGAGAGGTGGGTGCAGAGGGAGGGTTGATGGGGGCAGAGAGAGAGGTGGGTGTGGAGGGTGGGGTGATGGGGGCAGAGAGAGAGGTGGGTGTGGAGGGTGGGGTGATGGGGGCAGAGAGAGAGGTGGGTGCGGAGGGAGGGGTAATGGGGGCAGAGAGAGAGGAGGTTGCGGAGGGAGGGTTGATGGGGGCAGAGAGAGAGGTGGGTGCGGAGGAAGGTGTTGATGGGGGTAGAGAAAGGAGAGTGCGGAGGGAGGGGTTGATGGGGGCAGAGAGAGAGGTGGGTGCAGAGGGAGGAGTGATGGGGGCAGAGAGAGAGAAAGAGGAACAGAATGAGGGAGACTTTGACAGAGAGGGGGTGGGGGTGTTGGGGGCTCGGGGGCAGGGGAAGGAGACACAGGGTCTGCGGGTGTCCCCCTCCATTGTGTGACTGCTCGTGGGATCCTGCTGTGCAGAATTGCCTTAGTTGCAACTCTAATAACTATTTGATTGACTGGGGGATGTGATTGTGGATCTATAAATGTAAAAGATGGCCAGTGTGGTGTGGATTTTGTCGATGGTGAGACAGGAGCTTTCCAGAGTGCCCTTTCTATCCAGCACTCACAGGGGCGTGGAATTAAAAAGGCCGGAACTTGTATCCGGGTCTAATTCACCAAGAGCACAGGGCCCGTGTCTGAGAGCAATTCATGTCACGGTGAAAGGTAAAGGCCCGGCAGCCAATTTAATTCACTTCACCGATCTCTGACTGTCAAATTCTCAGTCTCCTCTCTCCCCCTCGGTCTCTCCAATGGGGGAAGAGAGAGAGAGAAAGGGGGGAGTGAGTGAGGTGAAACAGAGGGGCTGAGATAGTAAAACAAGAGGAGTGGGTGTGAATAGACACAGGATCTGGGGGTCTCCAATGTGTAGAATCTGCCCAGCTCCCAGTCACATCTTTTAGAAAAGGCCGAATTGCGAAAATGAATCCAGGGACAGTGAAGCAAGTGACTCACTAACAATGAGAGCATTTTAAACATTCATTCTTTCACTGCAAAGCGCTCAGTCTTTCTGAGGTTCTGAAGGGGTCGGGGGTCTTCACTGTCTTAGTCCCTCTCCAACTTGCTGCCTCTCTCTCTCTGTGTAAATATTTCCCATTTAAAAAGTGCTGAACAGAGCTGGCTGCACCTTGTGGGATCTTCCTGTTCACAAATTCCCTGCAGTGTTTCATACTGTGCCACAACCAGTTAATTTATTAAAAATGTGCTGATTGGACTCATTTCCTGTCCCTCAGGTGCCCTTTACCAAGTCCTAACTGTGAGTGTGTGTAAAAGTTTGTGCTAATTCCTGAATAATGCTGGTGTTTTAGGCAGGGCGATGAATTTGGAGGTGGAACATCTTTTGAATTCAGTCTCTCTAGGATGTGTCCCTACGTTACAACAGAGAGGGAGGGGGGAGATTGAGGGAAACAGGAAAAGACAGTGAAACAGAAGCAGGAGGTTGAGGGTGAGGAAGAGACACAGGGTCTGGGGAGGTGTTAGGGGAGGGTCTCCAGTGTGGAGTCAGTGCCCAGCTCCCAGTCTCTGCAGAAAAGCCTCAGTCACACCCTCCCGGGGACGCCTGGTTTGTAAAAATCGATGCTGGGACGGAGATTTCAAAAAGTCTCCCCCAGGAAGCAGCAGCTTGTTCCCGGTTTGAAGGGAAGGAGTTTAGGCCTTTCTGGGGATGTGTCCGGACTCAGAGCACACATGGTGCCCGGGGAGGGGGGGAGAGGGGGAAGAGGGAGGGTTACAGCAGGCATGAGGCTGGGGGAAGGAAATGTGTCTCCCTGTTCCCATCCGGATAGCATTACATTGCTGCCTGTGGGATCCCCCTGTGCAGAAACGGCCTGCAGCTTTTCCTGAACTGCAACAGGGAACACATGAAGTTTCTGGGGGAGGGGGTGGCATTTCCCTGTCTCTGTCACTCCAGCTTTCTCTGTCCCTCTCTCTTTCCAGACAGGACCCCTTGCTGATCCTGTCCATTGAATGTTAATAACAACACAGTACCATTTGCAGCTCCTGTCCACTGAGGGTTAATCCCAGGACAGACATGGTCTCAACAAGGGCCTGTCTTTATTTTTGGCTTAATAATAAATCTATATTTCTTTCCCCTGTTGGTTGTGTTACCCCAGTTCCAAACCCTGATCTCACACAGACCCCCAAAACAATGGCAGTAATCGCAGTGCCCAACCCACTCTCCCTCTCACCCCAACCCACTCTCCCTCTCACCCCAACCCACTCTCCCTCTCACCCCAACCCACTCTCCCTCTCACCCCAACCCACTCTCCCTCTCACCCCAACCCACTCTCCCTCTCACCCCAAACCTCTCTCCCTCTCACCCCAACCCACTCTCCCTCTCGGGTTGTATTCCCTGAAATTAAGTAGCATCAGGGGTGACTTGATCAATTTGTCAAATCCTGAGAGGTACTGAGGGGGGAGATTAGGTTAAGGTATGAGCTCTTGTCCTGAGTAACAAGCTTTGTGAGGCAACTTATCGAATCCTTTTTGAACAGACAAGTATCCTTCTGTCACTACAATTTACCTGTATGTTGCAAAGTTATTCTGTTAATTTTCATCCCACAGAGTCAAAATTTCTGCGATTCTGTGTCTGAGTCAGAACTTCAAATAGTTCAGATTCACTGTTTAAAATAAGCAGTCACTTTTCTGTGGTGGTTTTTGTGATTGAGTATGGATCTCAGAATCTGTCAGTGGAAGGGAGTTTCAACAGAGATAGGAAATGGGATTGATGAATAAAGGTCCAGGATTTTGTTCGCTGCATTAGATTGTGAATAATGAATTTGAACACTTTTTTAATTTGAACTCGAATTCAAAGATAATGAGGCTTTTGAATCTCAAAACATCAAATAGTTTCAATGAGAAATTAAATTTGATATTTGGGATCAAGCTGGTTAAAAACTCACACTACCCATTCCATGAATCAGCCTCTGTAACCTGCACTTCAGCACACCACAAGAAAAATGATATTTTCAACTGTTCTTGATTCCAGTCTGTTACTCAATCCCGGGTATCGATTATTCTATATATAAACCCCCTGCACCCCTGAATTAGATTCCAGCCTGTAACTCAATCCCGGGTAACTACTATTCTCTATATAAATCCCCTGATCCCAAACCCACTCTCCCTCTCACCCAAACCCACTCTCCCTCTCACCCAAACCCACTCTCCCTCTCACCCCAACACTCTCTCCATCTCACCCCAACATAATCTACCTCTCACCCCAACACTCTGTCACTCTCACCCCAATATTCTCTCCCTCTCACCCCAACCCTCATTCCCTCTCACTCCAACCCTCTCTACCTCTCAACACACCCCATTCACCCTCTCACACCAACCATCTCACCATCTCATCCCCACTCTCTCTCCCTCTCACTCCAACACTCTCTCCCTCTCACCCCAACACTGTCTCCCTCTCACCCCAACACTGTCTCCCTCTCACCCCAACACTGTCTCCCTCTCACCCCAACACTGTCTCCCTCTCACCCCAACACTGTCTCCCTTTCACCCCAACACTGTCTCCCTCTCACCCCAACACTGTCTCCCTCTCACCCCAACACTGTCTCCCTCTCACCCCAACACTGTCTCCCTCTCACCCCAACACTGTCTCCCTCTCACCCCAACACTGTCTCCCTCTCACCCCAAAACTGTCTCCCTCTCACCCCAACACTGTCTCCCTCTCACCCCAACACTGTCTCCCTCTCACCCCATCACTGTCTCCCTCTCACCCCAACACTGTCTCCCTCTCACCCCAACACTGTCTCCCTCTCACCCCAATACTGTCTCACTCTCACCCCAACACTGTCTCCCTCTCACCCCAACACTGTCTCCCGCTCACCCCAACACTGTCTCCCTCTCACCCCAACACTGTCTCCCTCTCACCCCAACACTGTCTCCCTCTCACCCCAACACTGTCTCCCTCTCACCCCATCACTGTCTCCCTCTCACCCCAACCCTCATTCCCTCTCACTCCAACCCTCTCTGCCTCTCAACACAACCCATTCTCCCTCTCATACCAACCAACTCACCATCTCATCCCCACTCTCCCTCTCACCCCAACATTATCTCCCTCTCACCCAAACTCTATCTCCCTCTCACCCCAACTCTCTCTCCCAATCTCCCCAACTCTCTCTCCCTATCACTCCCACCCACTCTACCTCCTACCCCAACACTCTCTCCCTATCACCCCGAACCACTCACCCAAAAGCTCTCTCACTCTCATCCCCACTCTCTCACCCTCTCCACCCAACTCTCTCTCACTCTCACCAACTCCTCATTCCCTCTTACACCAACCCTCTCTCCCTCTCACCCAACCCTCTCTCCCTCTCACCCCATCCTTCTCTCCCTCTCACCCCAAACCTCTCTCCCTCTCACCCCATCGTTCTCTCCCTCTCACCCCAACACTCTCTCCCTCTCACCCCAACTCTCTCAACCTCACAGCACAACCCTCTCTAACTCTCACCAAAACTCTCTCCCACTCACCCCAAACTTCTCTCCCTCTCAATGCAACCCTCTCTCCCTCTCACCACAACCTGCTCTCCCACTCACCCCAACTCTCTCTCCCTCTCACCCCAACAGTCTCTCCCTCTCACTCCAAACCTCCCACCCTCATACCCCAACTCACTCTCTCTCTCACCCCAACCCTCTCTCCCTCTCACCCCTAACCTCTCTTCCTCCCTTCCCCACTCTCTCACCCCAACTCTCCCTCCCTATCACTCCAAACCTCTCACCCAAAAGCTCTCTCACTCTCATTCGCACTCTCTCACCCTCTCACTCCAACTCTCTCTCACTCTCTCCCTTTCACAAGCAATCTCTCTTTCACAATCCCTCTCACACGCTCGCTCTCACACTCTATCTCTTGCACGCACAATCTCCCACGCACACACACCATCTCTCTCTCACACACACAATCTCTGTCTCTCACATGCACTCTCTCTCTGATCATCATCTTGGCCCACACCCTCTCTGCCAACCCCATGCTTTCTCTTCCACCCCCCAAACTATCTCTGCACCATCGCATCCACCACCACCCCCCGTGCTCTCTCATTCCAATGCTCTCTCCAGTTATAGATGAGAGAGAGTTGGTGAGGGAGGATGGAGATCCTTTCTTAACCCGTTTCTCAGTCTCTATTTCTCTCTGCGAGTGTTTGATGGGAACAGTATGGAGGGAGCTTAATTCTATATTTAACCCTGTGCTGTACCTGTCCTGGGAGTGTTAGTTGGGGACAGTATAGAGGGAGCTTTACTCTGTATCTAACCCCGTGCTGTACCTGGCCTGGGAGCGTTTGATGGGGACAGTGTAGAGGGAGCTTTACTCTGTTTCTAACCCCGTGCTGTACCTGTCCTGGGAGTGTTTGATGGGCACAGTATAGAGGGAGCTTTACTCTGTATCTAACCCCGTGCTGTACCTGTCCTGGGAGTGTTTGATGGGCACAGTATAGAGGGAGCTTTACTCTGTATCTAACCCTGTACTGTATCTGTCCTGGAAGTGTTTGATGGGGACAGTGTAGAGGGAGCTTTACTCTGTTTCTAACCATTGCTGTACCTGTCCTGGGAGTGTTTAATGGGGACAGTGTAGAGGGAGCTTTACTCTGTATCTAACGCTGTGCTGTACCTGCCCTGGGAGTGTTTGATGGGGACGGTGTAGAGGGAGCTTTACTCTGTATCTAACCCCGTGCTGAACCAGTCCTGGGAGTGTTTGATGGGGACAGGTTAGAGGGAAATTTACTCTGTATCTAACCCCGTGCTGTACCTGTCCTGGGAGTGTTTGATGGGGACAGTATCGAGTGACCTTTACTCTGTATCTAACCCCGTGCTGTACCTGTCCTGGGAGTGTTTGATGGGGACAGTATCGAGTTTTCTTTACTCTGTTTCTAACCCCGTGCTGTACCTGTCCTGGGAGTGTTTGATTGGGACAATATCGAGGGAGCTTTACTCTGTATCTAACCCCGTGCTGCACCTGTCCTGGGAGTGTTTGATGGTTACAGTATCAAGGGAGCTTTACTCGGTATCTAACCCCGTGCTGTACTTGACCTGGGAGTGTTTGATGGGGACAGTGTAGAGGGAGCTTTATTCTGTATCTAACCCCGTGCTATACCTGCCCTTGGAGTGCATGATGGGCACAGTGTAGAGGGAGCTTTACTCTGTATCTAACCCCGTGCTGTATCTGTCCTGGGAGTGTTTGATGGGGACAGTATCGAGTGACCTTTTCTCTGTTTCTAACCCCATGCTGTACCTGTCCTGGGAGTGTTTGATGGGCACAGTATAGAGGGAGCTTTACTCTGTATCTAACCCCGTGCTGTACCTGTCCTGGGAGTGTTTGATGGGCACAGTATAGAGGGAGCTTT
The DNA here is from genome assembly GCF_964194155.1 of Cetorhinus maximus. NCBI lineage: Eukaryota > Metazoa > Chordata > Chondrichthyes > Lamniformes > Cetorhinidae > Cetorhinus > Cetorhinus maximus. The sequence continues at coordinate 2,190,405 of NC_135916.1, forward strand.
ACTCTGTATCTAACCCTGTACTGTATCTGTCCTGGAAGTGTTTGATGGGGACAGTGTAGAGGGAGCTTTACTCTGTATCTAACCCTTGCTGTACCTGTCCTGGGAGTGTTTGATGGGGACAGTGTAGAGGGAGCTTTACTCTGTATCTAACGCTGTGCTGTACCTGCCCTGGGAGTGTTTGATGGGGACGGTGTAGAGGGAGCTTTACTCTGTATCTAACCCCGTGCTGAACCAGTCCTGGGAGTGTTTGATGGGGACAGGTTAGAGGGAAATTTACTCTGTATCTAACCCCGTGCTGTACCTGTCCTGGGAGTGTTTGATGGGGACAGTATCGAGTGACCTTTACTCTGTTTCTAACCCCGTGCTGTACCTGTCCTGGGAGTGTTTGATTGGGACAATATCGAGGGAGCTTTACTCTGTATCTAACCCCGTGCTGTACCTGTCCTGGGAGCGTTTGATGGGGACAGTGTAGAGGGAGCTTTACTCTGTTTCTAACCCCGTGCTGTACCTATCCTGGGAGTGTTTGATGGGCACAGTGTAGAGGAAGCTTTACTCTGTATCTCACCCTGTGCTGTACCTGCCCTGGGAGTGTTTGATGGCCACAGTGTAGCGGGAGCTTTACTCTGTATCTAACGCCGTGCTGTACCTGTCCTGGGAGTGTTTGATGGGGACAGTATCGAGGGAGCTTTACTCTGTATCTAGTCCCTGCTGCATCATCTCTGGGAATGTTTGTTGGCAACATTCTCGCCCAAAACAATAACAATCCAAAAATCAGGCCTAATAAATTGAACATCAGTTTCCATGTTTGATTCTCCCTGATCTGTTCTGATTCTCTGATAGATTCCTCATGTTTACCCTCCACATGAGCAGTCATCCTAATCCCGTCTACCTGTCCTGCTCCCAACGCGGCATCCGACTACAATAAGGCCAGTGATACAGGAGCGTCTCAGTGAGTGAGACAGGTGAGTCTTGAACCTGACCTGGGTGTATGTGAGTGAGCCGGGTTAATCCGACACTCCAGGGACAGTTTAGACAGTTCGAGTGCATCACAGCTTTGTCAGAATGAGACCTGGATTCCAAGGGTTAAATTGCTAAGTGAGATTGCACAAACTCGGGTTGTATTCCCTGAAATTTAATAGCATCAGGGGTGACTTGATGAAATGGTCAAATCCTATTGATGTTACCTGTATGTTGCAAAGTTATTCTGTTAATTTTCATCCCACAGAGTCAAAATTTCTGCGATTCTGTGTCTGAGTCAGAACTTCAAATAGTTCAGATTCACTGTTTAAAATAAGCAGTCACTTTTCTGTGGTGGTTTTTGAGATTGAGTATGGATCTCAGAATCTGTCAGTGGAAGGGAGTTTCTACAGAGATAGGAAATGGGATTGATGAATAAAGGTGCAGGATTTTGCTCACTGCATTAGATTGTGTCTGTTGCAGTTTCCCAGGGGTTTACATTTTCATGGGAAAGGGATGATTATCCAATGTCAACTATTCAATTTCTTCAGACAAGTGAAAACGCAAGAGAAAGACGGAATATACCAACACTGGAACAAACAGGCAACTGTATGAGGAAGGTTTCAATTCTCTGCATGTTTTACTGTGAATTCCTGAGCTAAAGATTGAAATAAACAGGAGTTTCAATCTCACACTGGGATGCCGTACAATTTCAGTCCTGTTATCCCAAAATTAAAAATAAAAATCTACAATTAAAAATTTCTTGGAAAGAGCAGAGGTAATTTGACTCTGTATCGAACCCCATACTGTATTTGGGTTGGGAGTGTTTGATGAACAGTGTAGTCAAAGCTTTAGTTTGAAACAATCTTCTGCAAACGGCAACTGATGCAAAGTCTCTTGTTAATGTTTCAATCTGAGGTTGATAGATTTTTGTTAGAAGAAGGTGTAAAGAGATATGTAGTTAGATCAGGGATCAGTCAGGATCTCATTGAATGTCGGAAACAGTGTGCGGGGAGAAATGGAATCTTCCTCTTCCAATGTACTATGATAACTATCCTTCCTTCCATCTCTGTCTCTCGGTCTCCCTCTCGATGTGAGTCTCTCTCTTCTCCTCTCTCTCTCTCTCTTCCTCTCTCTCAGAATCTATATAAATGACACAAACACCAGTCAGCCTTTTAGGTTTGTTCACTGAGGCCATATTATGTCCCCAAAGCACTGGGACATTTCTGACAGAGTTGACTCCTCAGGAATGTGACATTGGCACTATATATAAACCCACCAAACACCTCTATTAGATTCCAGTCTGTAACTCACTCCCGGGTGTCTGTTATTACATATATAAACTACCCCGAACCCCTCGATTAGATTCCAGTCTGTAACTCACTCCCGGGTATGTTATTCTGTATATAAATCCCCAAAATCCCTCGATTAGATTCCATGGATAAACGATATGACAGGACAATGTTGTTTATACCCAGGCACGTTGAAAAATATTTGGAGCTTTACCATTTTCTCCAGCTGATGAACTTTTAATTTGAACACTGTATTTATTTTGAAATCTAATTCAAAGGAGAATGAGGCTTTTTAACCTAATAACTTAAGTGTTGAGGGAGCTTTACTCTGTATCAAACCCCATGCTGTACCTGTTCTGGCAGCGTTTGATGGGGACAATTTAATAACAACTTTAATTCCTATCTAACCCCACGCTGTCCAATAACGGATGCAGATTCAGATAAATCGGATGTTTCATTTCTGTACCACTTTCTGTATCTTGAAGCTTCTATTTGGAGCTGGAAATCTGTCAGTTGATGAATGTTGTCTTGAAAATTTCACCCTGAATAGTGTGAGCCTTAGTATTGTGGAAACGTGTGAAGAAAGTGTTTGCATTCACACATTCCTACATTGTGAAATGTAAGTTAGCTTTGAAACAATAGGATGTTGGGCCAGGGAGTCTGAATGGGCATCAGGATTTGGTTGATTAAAGAGTGAATTTTAATGATGCCCTTTGAAGAAGCCGTTTATTGTAAATATCCCGAGACAATGAAATGCTTCAAAGGAAATATCCCGAGAGAGAGAAATGGTTCCCGAATGTCTGAAACACTTTCCCAAGTCTTCAGAGACATGAAGGGGGCAGAGATATTGTAAGATACAGATCATGAGATACCAGTGAATCACAGAATTGAAGTTGTGGGGCCCTCTCCTGTTTCTGAATGTCAGTTTTGATGTTTAACTCTGTGAAACTTGGCTAATGATTCAGAAAGCAGAAAGATCCAATCCAATCTGTAACCTGCACTGCAAATTCCAAAGAGATATGTACACCTTAAGTGAATGGGTGAAATAGTGAAAGATGGATTTCATTGTAGGCAAATGTGTGGCTGCCCACTTTAAAAAGGATGGAACAGGTTACATTATAAATGGTGAAAAGCTGCAAACAGTGAGGGTCCAAAGAGTCCCTATCTATTTGTGCCAAGACTAAGAAAACATCAAATAGTTCCAGTTAAATTTGATATTTGGGATAAAGCTGGTTAAAAACTCACACTACCCATTCCATGAATCAGCCTCTGTAACCTGCACTTCAGCACATCACAAGAAAAATGATATTTTCAACTGTTCTTGATTCCAGTCTGTTACTCAATCCCGGGTATCTATTATTCTATATATAAACCCCCTGCACCCCTGAATTAGATTCCAGCCTGTAACTCAATCCCGGGTATCTATTATTCTCTATATAAACCCCCTGATTCCCTCTATTAGATTCCAGGCTGTAACTCACTCCCGCATATCTATTATTCTATATATAAACCCACTGAACCCCTCGATTAGATTGCAGTCTGTAACTCAATCCCGGGTATCTATTATTCTATATATAAACCCCCTGACACCTCGATTAGATTCCCGCCTGTAACTTACTCCCGGGTAATTATTATAATATATATAAACCCCCTGAACACCTCAATTAGATTCCAGTCTGTAACTCAATCCTTGGTATCTATTATTCTATATGTAAACCCCACAAACCCCTCGATTAGATTCCAGTCTGTAACTGACTCCCGGGTATCCATTATTCTATATACAAACCCCACAAACCCCTCGATTAGATTCCAGCACTTCCACATCACAAGTTGAGGAAGGGGTCTCCCCCCATTTTAAAGATGGTGAAAGGATCTCCCTCCAATTTAAAGATGGAGAAGGGATGTCTCACAGGATATTGTTCTTTATACTCAATAATGTTAACTAATTTCTGAACATTTTCAGTTTCCCCCTACACTTTCTCTTTCTCTCACCGTCATTTTCATTCTCTCCCTCTTCTACCCCATCTCTCTGCCACTCTACCACATTTCTCTGTTTCTCTCTCTCACCCCATCACTTTACCCTAAACTCGCACCCCTCTCTTCACCTCTCTCTCTCTCACCTCATCCCTTTTCCTTTCATTTTATCTCTTCTCTCTATCTCACTCACTCGCCCCAGCTCTCTTTCTCTTTCACCCTGTCTCTCCGCCGCTCTGTCTCTCTATCTCTCATTCCGGCTATCTCTCCCTCTCTCTCACTCCTTTCCTCCGTTGCTCTGCTCCTCTCTCTGTCGCCCCCATCTCTCTCCCTCTCGCCATGTCTCTCTTTCTATCTCTGTACCTCTTTCATCCCATCTATCTCGCCCTCTCTCTCTCTCTCTCTCTGTCTCTCTCCCTCTCCCTGCTTCTTTTGAGCCAAAATTGGATATAAAGCTGAATGGAAAATTTTTTCAGGCTCCCGAGAATAGGCAGACGAGTCAGACCAGCGAAATGTGGATACAGAATTGGCTGATGGATAGGAAACAGAGAGTTCACGGATATTTTTCTGGCTGTGTGTAGGATTGTAGTGGAGTTCCCCAGGGGTCAGTATTGGAACCCTGGATTTCCCTGATGTATATAAATGATTGAGATATTGGTGTGCAGGGGACCATTTCAGAGTTTGTGGATGGCACAAAACTTGGGAGAATGATAAACAGAGAGGGGGACAGTGCAGAGCTTCAAAAGGACATTTACAAGTTGGTAGAGTGGGTAGATAGGTGGCCACTGATGTTCAATGTGGAGGTGTTTGAGGTGATGCATTTTGCTAGGAGGAACATGGACAGAAGAAATAAAATTAAGTGAAATTTTTAAGGGGTTGCAGGAGCAGAAAAACCTGGGTGGAGATGTTCATAGATCATTGAAGGTTGCAGGACAGGTTGAGCGCTTATGTAATAAAGCATATCATATCCTGGGCTTTATTAATAGGGGACTAGAGTACAGGAGCAGGGAGTTTATGCTGAATTTATATCAGACACTAGTTAGACCTCAGCTGGAAACTGTGTACAGTCCTGGGAGCCACACTATAGGAAGTATATGATTCCCGGGGCAGTGTGATTACGTGGGATGGAATTGAGATTTACACCCCTTATGTGTTTGATGTTGGAATCAGCTTCATTTGGGGTGTGCTGTGATTTGTAGACATTTTCAGATCTTTTTAAATAATTCCTTTTTTTTTTATAGACTGCATCACTGAGTGTGAATTGGAGCTTAGCATCCATTTTTAAAATTGTTTGAAAATAGTTTTAAACTTCGCCCCTAGTTCCAAACTCTCCCACAAGGGGAAACATCATCTCCACATCCACCCTGTCAAGTCACCTCAGGAACTTACATCATTCACTAAGATCACCTCTCCAAATTCTAAACTCCAATGGATACAGGCCCAGCCTGTCCAACCTTTCCTCATAAGAAAATCAGAATCCTTTCCTCATAAGGTCAGAGAGGATGAGAAATGCCTCACACAATTGGCCTTGTCCTTGTCTTCATTGGTTTCTGAGCAGCAACCTGTTTCCATTCTGACTGCACTAGACCAGGCCTCTGTTTCAATTACACTAGACCCTGCCTGAGTTAATACTGCACTAGACATTCTCTAAGTTGATATAACATGTGGCCGTGTCTCTGCGAATGCTACACTTCACCCGGCCTCTGTTTGGACTACACACGACCATTTCTCTGTTTATCACACAATAGGCCCTGTCTTTACTTGGTATCTAACCAGGTGTTGACCCTTCCCTGGGCCTGTTTGATGGTACAGAGTAGAGGGAATTTAACTCTCTATCAAACCCCATACTGTATTTGGTTTGGGTGTGTTTGTTGAACAGTGTGGATGAAGCTTTACACTGGAATTTAGGTGAGGGGGTGATTTGATGAAATATTTCAGGATAATAATGCAAGTAGAGGTTTGAAAAAGACTAACTATTCCCGCCGGTTTGGGGAGTCTGGGCCTTGGGGTCATGGTTTTTCAACTATGTTTTGAATTTTAGAATTGCAGGAGGGAAACTAAGAAACACTTTAAAACACCAAGTGTGGTATTAGTTTGGATCTCTCTCACATGAACGGAAATTGATGCTGAGCCACTAGTCCATGTTTAAAACTGAGGCTGATAGATTTCTGTTACCTAGCAGGCTGCAGAGATTTGAGACAAAGGGTTCGATCCCAGATTAGGTAGAATCTCATTAAATGTCAGAACAGGGTTGGAGGGTTAAATGGCCTCTTGCTCTTTCCATGTGCTAGGACCAATATCCTTTATTCACTGTCTGGATCTCAGTCACCCACTTGGTCTGAGAGTCTCTATTTCTCATTCACTCGATCTGTGTCTTCTCTCCCTGCCTCTCTTCCTCTGAGAATCTAGTCTACAAACACCAGGCAGCCATTTTAGGTTTGTTCACAGTGGCCATTTTATGTCCCCACAGGAATGGGACACTTAGGACAGAGTTGACTCATGTAACATTAGTATTTTAAACGTGACAGAGACACAGGTATGGAGACATGAATTCCCTGTGTATTCCCTGGAATATTGAAGGTTCCGGGCGTTCAGTCCCACACTTTGCTGCTGTGAATTTGAATTCTGAATTTTCTGAAACTGAATCTGGAAGTAAAAACCCCCGGGATGGAATGATTCACATTCATTCTGCTTCTACAAATCCCGTGTCTGTGTCTGTTTCTCAGTATTTATTAACTGTTTAAGATTAGCCTGTCTCTTTCTCCATCGCTCTCTTTCTCGCCTCGCCTTTCACTGTCTCTCTCTCACTACAACACCCTGCCCCTCTCTCTATCTCGCCCTGTCTCTCTCTCTCTCTCTTGGCGAGTTTTGTCTCCCCTTCTCTATCTCAATCTGTCACACCCTCACCATCTCTCTGCCTCTCTCTCTCATTTACTCTCTCTCTCACTCCATCAGCCTCCCCCTCTCCCCACCATCCCCAATTTCCCTTTTCAGCAAATTTTGGGTTTTAAGCAGAAGGGAAAATATTTTCAGGGTTTTGGGCAAAGGGCGGACGAGTGAGACCAGTGAAACTTTCCTTTTAGAGTGTGTAAAGTAGTTTGATGGGCTGAATGGCCTCCTCGATTAGATTCCACTCTGTAACTCACTCCCGGATATCTGTTATTCTAGTCTACAAACACCAGGCAGCCATTTTAGGTTTGTTCACAGTGGCCATTTTATGCCCCCACAGCACTGGGACACTTAGGACAGAGTTGACTCATGTAACATTATTAATTTAAATGTGACAGAGACACAGGTATGGAGACATAAATTCCACAAGTATTCCCTGGAATATTGAAGGATCCGGGCGTTCAGTCCCACATTTTGCTGCTGTGAATTTCAATTCTGAATTTTCTAAAACTGAATCTGGAAGTAAAAACCCCCGGGATGGAATGATTGACATTCTTTCTGCTGCTGCAAAGCCCGTGTCTGTGTCTGTTTCTCAGTATTTATTAACAATTTAAGATAATAGGATAGAATGCCACTAGTTTGCCATAATTCATCTCAGTCAGAAATGTCCCAATGTTTTGACCGATATCATTCTTTCATCGTCTGCCTGTTCATCCACTGTCACTCTGTGTCTCTCTCTTTAACATTCCCTCATTCCGCGTCTGCTCTCTCTCTCTCTCTCTCTCTCCCCCTCTCAGATTCTGTAAGAAAAATCCCCAAACACCAGGCAGCCATTATAGGTTTATTCACAGTTGCCATTTTATGTTCCCACAGCACTGGGACATTTATGACAGAGTTGACTCCTCACGAATGGTAAATTTGTCCTTTCAACGTGACAGAGACACAGATATCTCCATCCATTTTAAAGATGGAGAAACTCTGTTTATCACTCAATAGGCCCTGTCTTTACTTGGTATCTAACACTGTGCTGGCCCATCCCTGGGCCTGTTTGATGGGACAGTGCAGAGGGAATGTTACACTCTATCGAACCCCATACTGTATTTGGTTTGGGTGTGTTTGTTGAACAGTGTAGATGAAGCTTGACACTGGAATTTAGGTGAGGGGGTGATTTGATGAAATATTTCAGGATAATAATGGAAGTAGAGGTTTGAAAAAGACTAACTATTTCCGCTGGTTTGGGGAGTCTGGGCTTGGGGTCATGGTTTTTCAACTATGTTTAGAATTTTAGAATTTCAGGAGAGAAACTAAGAAACATTTTAAAACACCAAGTGTGGTATTAGTTTGGATCTCTCTCACATGAACGGAAATTGATGCTGAGTACGGATAACCTCCACAATCTGTTAATATAACGACAGACGCTCTACCCTGAAAACGCACTGTCAGTCTCCAAACCACCCCGAACACCTCGATTAGATTCCAGCCTGTAACTCAATCCTTGGTATCTATTATTCTTTATATAAACCCCCTGAACACCTCGATTAGATTCCAGTCTGTTACTCACTCCTGGGTAATTATTATTATATATATAAACCCCCTGAACACTTGGATTAGATTCCAGTCTGTAACTCACTCCCGGGTATCTATTATCCTATATATAAACTCCCCGAACCCCTCGATTAGATTCCAGTCTGTAACTCACTCCCGGGTATCTATTATTCTATATATAAACCCCCTGAACCCCTCGATTAGATTGCAGTCTGTAACTCACTCCCGGTATATGTTATTCTATTTACAATCCACCCCGAACCCCTCGATTAGATTCCAGTCTCTAACTCAATCCTTGGTATCTATTATTCTATATATGAACCCCACAAACCCCTCGATTAGATTCCAGCACTTCCACCTCACAAGTTGAGGAAGGGGTCTCCCCCCATTTTAAAGATAGAGAAAGGATCTCCCTCCAATTTAAAGATGGAGAAGGGATATGTCACAGGATATTGTTCTTTACACTCAATAATGTTAACAAATTTCTCAACATTTTCAGTTTCCCCCTACACTTTCTCCTTCTCTCACCGTCATTTTCATTCTCTCCCTCTCCCACCCCATCTCTCTGCCACTCTACCACATTTCTCTGTTTCTCTCTCTCAGCCCATCACTTTACCCTAAACTCGCTCCCCTCTCTTCACCTCTCTCTCTCTCACCTCATCCCTTTTCCTTTCATTTTATCTCTTCTCTCTATCTCACTCACTCGCCCCAGCTCTCTTTCTCTCTCAATCTGTCTCTCCGTCGTTCTGTCTCTCTATCTCTCATTCCGGCTATCTCTCCCTCTCTCTCACTCCTTTCCTCCGTTGCTCTGCTCCTCTCTCTGTCGCCCCCATCTCTCTCCCTCTCGCCTTGTCTCTCTTTCTATCTCTGTACCTCTTTCATCCCATCTATCTCACCCTCTCTCTCTCTCTCTCTCTCTCCCTCTCCCAGCTTCTTTTGAGCCAAAATTGGATATAAAGCTGAATGGAAAATTTTTTCAGGGTCCCGAGAATAGGCAGACGAGTCAGACCAGCGAAATGTGGATACAGAATTGGCTGATGGATAGGAAACAGAGAGTTCACGGATATTTTTCCGGCTGTATGTAGGATTGTAGTGGAGTTCCCCAGGGGTCATTATTGGAACCCTGGATTTCCCTGCTGTATATAAATGATTGAGATATTGGTATGCAGGGGACCATTTCAGAGTTTGTGGATGGCACAAAACTTGGGAGAATGATAAACAGAGAGGGGGACAGTGTTGAGCATCAAAAGGACATTGACAAGTTGGGAGAGTGGGCAGATAGGTGGCCAACGATGTTCCTGGGCCTGTTTGATGGGACAGAGCAGAGGGAATGTTACACTCTATCGAACCCCATACTGTATTTGGTTTGGGTGTGTTTGTTGAACAGTGTGGATGAAGCTTTACACTGGAATTTAGGTGAGGTTGTGATTTGATGAAATATTTCATTGTATTTCATTGAGGTGTGTGACAAAGAGGAGATTAAAAATCTGAAATCTGAAGCTGTTTAAAAGCTTGTTATAATTGCTAAATAAGACAGGTGGGGAGACAGTGCGATGAAGTGGAATCTGCTCAATCAGATTCACAGGGGCCATTACTGTTCAGTTTACTGAGATTCTGACTTTAGTTTTACCTGTGTGATTTTCTGTGTCTTTCTCCCTCCAGCTTTTCTCTCTCCCTCTCTCTCTCTCCAGCTCTCTTTGTGCCCATTTTAAACTTTAATCAACAAAAACTGACCAGAAAAAGCAATGTGATTTGTCATTATTTGAAATGGGGAGACAGGAACATTTCATCTCTCATTTCAATGCAGAGCACATGAGACAGGGGGAAGGAAAATAGAAAGATGGAGAGAGAGAACGAGCGAGAAAGAGGGATGCAGAAAGAGAGGACAGGGACAAGGGCCTAGATAGGAGCATCCATCTTTACCCTGAATGTGAGAGACAGGAGCAGAGAGAGAAAAGGGAGGGAGTGATTGAAACAGGGAGAGAGAGGGAGGCCGACGGGAGTGGAGGTGTAAAAACAGGAGGGGGTGTGGGAAAGAGAGACAGGGTCTGATGGTCTCCAGTGTCTAGTCACAAGCCACCTCCACTCACATCCTCTGAGATAGAATGAGATTTTAAAATAAATCCTGGGATGGTAATATTAAAAAGTGTCCCAAAGGAATGAGCAGCCCCTTCCCAAACTGAAAGATGGAGTTTAGCACCTTCTGGAGTCTGATGGCGGGGGGGACAGGGGGAAGCATTTGAATTCAATTTATGCAGTTAAATGTCCTTGCTTTTGTCCTTTCAACAAAATTTATCTCTTTTTCTACTGAGAAATTTGTATTCTGAAAACTGGAAGGTGAGAATCCATAGAGGGAAAGTCTGGGACAAGGACAAGGAGCTTCTTCCAGAGGGGGATAGTCTGAGGCCTGGTCCACAGGCTTCACCCACATGAATTGTGTGTGTTTATTACCCCAATCGAGGTTTAATTTTCATATCTGAGAGACAGAGAGAGAGAGGGGGGGACAGAGATGTGAGTGAGATAGGAAGAGAGATACAGAGAGAAACACAGGGGATGGGAAAGGTCTCTCAATCTGTTTTAGCCTCTGGTTTATAACTGGGATATTTTGGTATTTGGATGTTGCTAAGGGATTGTGTAACTGTGAAGGGGAGGGGGTGGGTGTGGGGGGTGGAATCCTGGGCTCTTGCTGTGCTATTTTGTTTAGAAATGTTCTTGCTTTGTGTTTTAGTCAATTCTTTTCCCTCTCTCTTTCCCCCAGGAATTTGGAGTTTGAAGACTGCAATGTGACTATGAATCCATGGGCAGGAGCTTTTCCCCAGCTTGGATAGATGGACTCAGGCCTGTTCCACAGCCCCCCACCCACCCACGTGAGTTGTGTCTCTTTACGACCCCGAGGTTTAATTTTAATCTCGGAGGGACCCTGGTTTTTGGTTCATCGATGAAGCGGTTTCTGTTAGATGATGGGGGGCTGGATTATGAAACCCTGGTGTTAAAATATCCCGGCCTTGCGATTAGTCACAAACACATTAACCCTTTGGTGTGTGACAAAGAGGAGATTAAAAATCTGAAACCTGAGGCTGTTTAGAAGCTTGTTATAAATCCAAAATAAGACAGGGAGTTTAGCACCTTCTGGAGACTGATGGGTGTACAGGGGGAACCATTTTAATTCAGTTTACGCAGCTTCTGTGTGTGGATCTCTCTCACTCTTCCTCTCTCTCTCCAGCCAATTCTGTCCATAATTCATCTTTCAGTAAAATGTATAAGGAAACCAATGTAATTTGTCGTTACTTTAATTGGGGGTGGGGGAGGTTGTTGGGGGAAGGGGAGAGAGAGAGGGTGAGGCCCATTCCCCACTCACTGTCCCGCTATCCTCAGCCAATACATTTTTAACTGGTCATGAGCAGGTGGGGAGTGGGATCTTGCTGTGTACACATGGTCTCCACCACTCCCCCCCCCCGGCCCTGTTCCTTGCCCCCCACAACAGTGACCACACTTTCAAAATAAAGGGTGCAGAGAAAGAGGATAGAGCGGAGGGAGGGGTGATGGGGGCAGAGAGAGAGGAGCTTGCGGAGGGAGGGTTGATGGGGGCAGAGAGAGAGGTGGGTGCGGAGGGAGGGGTGATGGGGGCAGAGAGAGAGGAGGGTGCGGAGGGTGGGGTGATGGGTGCAGAGAAAGAGGTGGGTGCGCAGGGTGGGGTGATGGGGGCAGAGAGAGATGTGGGTGCGGAGGGTGGGGTGATGGGGGCAGAGTGAGAGGAGGGTGCGGAGGGAGGGGTTGATGGGGGCAGAGAGAGGAGAGTGCGGAGGGAGGGGTTGATGGGGGCAGAGAGAGAGGTGGGTGCAGAGGGAGGAGTGATGGGGGCAGAGAGAGAGAAAGAGGAACAGATTGAGGGAGACTTCGACAGAGAGGGGGTGGGGTTGTTGGGGGCTCGGGGGCAGGGGAAGGATACACAGGGTCTGGGGGTGTCCCCCTCCATTGTGTGACTGCTCGTGGGATCCTGCTGTGCAGAATTGCCTTAGTTGCAACTCTAATAACTATTTGATTGACTGGGGGATGTTATTGTGGAACTATAAATGTAAAAGATGGCCAGTGTGGTGTGGATTTTGTCGATGGTGAGACAGGAACTTTCCAGAGTGCCCTTTCTATCCAGCACTCACAGGGGCGTGGAATTAAAAAGGCCGGAACTTGTACCCAGGTCTAATTCACCAAGAGCACAGGGCCCGTGTCTGAGAGCAATTCATGTCACGGTGAAAGGTAAAGGCCCGGCAGCCAATTTAATTCACTTCACCGATCTCTGACTGTCGAATTTTCAGTCTCCTCTCTCCCCCTCGGTCTCTCCAATGGGGGAAGAGAGAGAGAGAGAGAGAAAGGGGGGAGTGAGTGAGGTGAAACAGAGGGGCTGAGATAGCAAAACAAGAGGAGGGGGTGGTGAATAGACACAGGATCTGGGGGTCTCCAATGTGTAGACTCTGCCCAGCTCCAAGTCACATCTTTTAGAAAAGGCCGAATTGCGAAAATGAATCCAGGGACAGTGAAGCAAGTGACTCACTAACAATGAGAGCATTTTAAACATTCATTCTTTCACTGCAAAGCGCTCAGTCTTTCTGAGGTTCTGAAGGGTCGGGGGTCTTCACTGTCTTAGACCCTCTCCAACTTGCTGCCTCTCTCTCTCTGTGTAAATATTGCCCCATTTAAAAAGTGCTGAGCAGAGCTGGCTGTACCCTGTGGGATGTTGCTGTGCACAAATTCCCTGCAGTGTTTCATACTGTGCCACAACCAGTTAATTTATTAAAAATGTGCTGATTGGACTCATTTCCTGTCTCTCAGGTGCCCTTTACCAAGTCCTAACTGTGAGTGTGTGTAAAAGTTTGTGCTAATTCCTGAATAATGCTGGTGTTTTAGGCAGGGCGATGAATTGGGAGGTGGAACAGTCATTTGAATTCAGTCTCTCTAGGATGTGTCCCTACGTTACAACAGAGAGAGAGGGGGGAGATTGAGGGAAACAGGAAAAGACAGTGACACAGAGGCAGGGGGTAGGGGGTGAGGAAGAGACACAGGGTCTTGGGGGGGGGTGTTAGGGGAGGGTCTCCAGTGTGGAGTCAGTGCCCAGCTCCCAGTCTCTGCAGAAAAGCCTCAGTCACACCCTCCCGGGGACGCCTGGTTTGTAAAAATCGATGCTGGGACGGAGATTTCAAAAAGTCTCCCCCAGGAAGCAGCAGCTTGTTCCCGGTTTGAAGAGAAGGAGTTTAGGCCTTTCTGGGGATGTGTCCGGACTCAGAGCACACATGGTGCCCGGGGTGGGGGAGAGGGGGAAGAGGGAGGGTTACAGCAGGCATGAGGCTGGGGAAGGAAATGTGTCTCCCTGTTCCCATCCGGATAGCATTACATTGCTGCCTGTGGGATCCCCCTGTGCAGAAACGGCCTGCAGCTTTTCCTGAACTGCAACAGGGAACACACGACGTTTCTGGGGGAGGGGGTGGCATTTCCCTGTCTCTGTCACTCCAGCTTTCCCTCTCCCTCTCTCTTTCCAGACAGGACCCCTTGCTGATCCTGTCCATTGAGGGTTAATCCCAGGACAGACATGGTTTCATCAAGGTCCTGCCTTTATTTTTGGCTTAATAATAAATTTATATTTCTTTCCCCTGTTGGTTGTGTTACTCCAGTTCCAAACCCTGATCTCACACAGACCCCCAAAACAATGGCATTAATTGCAGTCCCCAACCCACTCTCCCTCTCACCCCAACCCTCTCTCCCTCTCACCCCAACCCACTCTCCCTCTCACCCCAACCCACTCTCCCTCTCACCCCAACCCACTCACCGTCTCACACCAAACCACTCTCCCTCTCACCCCAACCCACTCTCCCACTGACTCCAACCCACTCTCCCTCTCACACCAAACCACTCTCCCTCTCACCCCAACCCACTCTCCCTCTCACCACATCCCACTCTCCCTCTCACCACAACCCACTCTCCCTCTCACCACAACCCACTCTCCCTCTGAGACCAACCCTCTCTCCCAGGGAGATTTACGCAGTATCTAACCCAGTGCTGTACCTGCCCTGGGAGTGTTTGACGGGGGCAGTGTAGAGGAAGATTTACTCTGTATCTAACCCCGTACTGTACCTGCCCTAGGAGTGTTTGATGGGGACGGTGTAGAGGGAGATTTACACTGTATCTCAGCCTGTCCTGTACCTGCCCTGTGAGTGCTTGATGGGGACAGTGTAGAGGGAGCTTAACTCTGTATCTAACCCCGTGCTGTACCTGCCCTGGGAGTTTATGATGGCCACAGTGTAGGGGGAGCTTTACTCTGTATCTAACCCCGTGCTGTACCAGTCCTGGGAGTGTTAGATGGGGACAGTACAGAGGGAGCTTTACTCTGTATCTAACCCTGTGCTGTACCAGTCCTGGGAGTGTTTGATGGGGACAGTATAGAGGGAGCTTTACTCTGTATCTAACCCTGTTCTGTTCCTGTCCTGGGAGTGTTTGATGGGGACAGGTTAGAGGAAGCTTTACTCTGTATCTAACCCCGTGATGTACCAGTCCTGTGAGTGTTTGATGGGGCAGTACAGAGGGAGCATTACTCTGTATCTAACCCAGAGCTGCACCAGTCATGGGAGTGTTTGATGCAGACAGTGTAGAGGGAAATTTACTCTGTATCTAACCCCGTGCTGTACCTGTCCTGGGAGTGTTTGATGGGGACAGTGTAGAGGAAGCTTTACTCTGTATCTAACCCCGCACTGTACCTGCCCTGGGAGTGTTTGATGGGGACGGTGTGAAAGGAGATTTACTCTGTATCTAATCCAGTGCTTTACCTGTCCTGGGAGTGTTTGATGGGGACAGTATAGAGGGAGCTTTACTCTCTATCTAGCCCTGTCCTGTTCCCGTCCTGGGAGTGTTTGATGGGGACAGTGCAGAGGGAGCTTTACTCTGTATCTAACCCCGTGCTGTACCTGTACTGGGAGTGTTTGATGTGGACAGTATAGAGGGAGCATTACTCTGTATCTAACCCTGTGCTGTACCTGTCCTGGGAGTGTTTGATGGGGACGGTGTAGAGGGAGCTTTACTCTGTATCTAACCCTGTGCTGTACCTGTCCTGGGAGTGTTTGATGGGGACAGTTTAGAGGGAGCATTACTGTGTATTTAACACCGTGCTGTACCTATCCTGGGAGTGTTTGATGGGGACAGTTTAGAGGGATCTTTACTCTGTATCTAACCCCGTGCTGTACCTGCCCTGGGAGTGTTTGATGGGGACGGTGTAGAGGGAGATTTAATCTTTATCTAACCCTGTCCTGTAACTGCCCTGTGAGTGCTTGATGGGGAGACTGTAGAAGGAGCTTAACTCTGTATCTAACCCCGTGCTGTACCAATCCTGGGAGTGTTTGATGGGGACAGTTTAGAGGGTTCTTTACTCTGTATCTAACCCTGTGCTGTACCTGTCCTGGGAGTGTTTGATGGGGACAGTATCGAGGGAGCTTTACTCTGGATCTAACCCCGTGCTGTACCTGTCCTAGGAGCGTTTGATGGGGACAGTGTAGAGGGAGTTTTACTCTGTATCTAACCCTGTGCTGTACCTGTCCTGGGAGTGTTTGATGGGGACAGTTTAGAGGGTTCTTTACTCTGTATATAACCCTGTCCTGTACCTGCCCTGGGAGTGTATGTTGGGCGCAGTGTAAGGGGAGCTTTACTCTCTATCTAACCCCGTGCTGTACCAGTCCGGGGAGTGTTTGATGGAGACAGTCTAGAGGCAGCTTTACTCTGTATCTAACCCCGTGCTGTACCAGTCCTGGGATTGTTTGATGGGGAGAGTATAGAGGGAGGTTTACTCTGTATCTAACCCTGTGCTCTACCAGTCCGGGGAGTGTTTGATGGAGACAGCGTAGATGGAGCTTTACTCTGTATCTAACCCAGTGCATTACCTCCCCTCGGAGTGTTTGATGGGGTAAGTGTAGAGGTAGCTTTACTCTGTATCTAATCCTGTCCTGTTCCTGTCCCGGGAGTGTTAATGGGGACAGTATAGAGGGAGCTTTACTCTGTATCTAACCCCGTCCTGTACCAGTCCTGGGAGTGTTTGTTGGGGAGAGTATAGAGGGAGCTTTACTCTGTATCTAACCCTGTGCTGTACCAGTACTGGAAGTGTTTGATGGATGCAGTGTAGAGGCAGCTTTACTCTGTATCTAACCCAGTACATTAGCTGCCCTGGGAGTGTTTTATGGGGAATGTGTAGAGGTAGCTTTACTCTGTATCGAAACCCTGTCCAGTTCCTGTCCTGGGAGTGTTTGATGGGGAGAGTATAGAGGGAGCTTTACTCTGTATCTAACCCCGTGCTGTACCTGTCCTGGGAGTGTTTGATGTACGTGCCCTGGGAGTGTTTGATGGTGACACTGCAGAGGGAGCTTTATTCTGTATCTAACCCCGTGCTGTACCTGCCCTGGGAGTGTTTGATGGGGACAGTGTAGAGGGAGCTTTACTCTGTATCTACCCCTGTGCTGTACCTGCCCTGGGAGTGTTTGATGGGGACAGTGTAGAGGGAGCTTTACTCTGTATCTAACCCCGTGCTGTATCTGTCCTGGGAGTGTTTGATGGGACAGTATCGAGGGAACTTTACTCTGTATCTAGCCCCTGCTGCATCATTTCTGGGAATGTTTGTTGGCAACATTCTCGCCCAAATCAAAAACAATCCACAAATCAGGCCTAATAAATTGAACATCAGTTTCCTTGTTTGATTCTCCCTGGTCTGTTCTGATTCTCTGATAGATTCCTCGGGTTTACCCTCCACATGAGCAGTCATCCTAATCCCGTCTACCTGTCCTGCTCCCAACGCGGCATCCGACTACAATAAGGCCAGTGATACAGGAGCGTCTCAGCGAGTGAGACAGGTGAGTCTTGAACCTGACCCGGGTGTATGTGAGTGACCCGGGTTAATCCGACACTCCAGGGACAGTTTAGACAGTTCGAGTGCATCACAGCTTTGCCAGAATGAGACCTGGATTCCAAGGGTTAAATTGCAAAGTGAGATTGCACAAACTCGGGTTGTATTCCCTGAAATTTAGTAGCATCCGGGGTGACGTGATCAAATGGTCAAATCCTGAGAGGAACTGAGGGGCCCAGTGTAGAGGGAGCTTTACTCTGTATCTAACCCCGTGCTGTACCTGTCCTGGGAGTGTTTGATGGGGACAGTATCGAGGGAGCTTTACACTGTATCTAGCGCCGTGCTGTACCTGCCCTGGGAGTGTTTGATGGGGACAGTATCGAGGGAGCTGTACTCTGTATCTAACCCCGTGCTGTACCTGTCCTGGGAGTGTTTGATGGGGACATTATTGAGGGAGATTTACTCTCTATCTAACCCAGTGCTTTTCCTGCCCTGGGAGTGTTTGATGGGGACGGTGTAGACGGAGATTTACTCTGTATCTAACACCGTGCTGTACCTGTCCTGGGAGTGGTTGATGGGGACAGTGTTGAGGGAGCTTTACTCTGTATCTAACCCAGTGCATTACCTGTCCTGGGAGTGTTTCATGTGGAGAATATAGAGGGACCTTTACTCTGTATCTAACCCTGTGTGGTACCAGTCCTGGGAGTGTTTGATGGAGACTGTGTAGAGGGAGATTTACTCTGTATCTAACCTAGTGCTTTACCTGCCCTGGGAGTGTATCATGGCCACAGTGTAGGGGGAGCTTTTCTCTGTATCTAACCCCGTGCTGTACCAGTCCTGGGAGTGTTTGATGGGGTGAGTATAGAGGGAGGTTTACTCTGTATCTAACCCCGTGATGTACCTGTCCTGGGAGTGTTTGATGGGGACAGTGAAGAGGGAGCTTTACTCTGTATCTAACCCTGTGCTGTACCACTCCTGGGAGTGTTTCATGGAGACAGTGTAGAGGGAGTTTTACTATGTATCTAACCCTGTCCTGTTCCTGTCCTGGGAGTGTTTGATTTGGACTGTGTAGATGGAGCATTACTCTGTATCTAACCCTGTGCTGTACCAGTCCTGGGAGTGATTGATGGGGACAGGTTAGTGGGAGATTTACACTGTATCTAACCCAGTGCTTTAGCTGCCCCGGCAGTGTTTGATGGGGACAGTGTAGAGGAAGCTTTAGTCTGTATCTAACCCTGTCCTGTTCCTGTCCTGGGAGTGTTTGATTGGGACAGTGTAGAGGAAGCTTTACTCTGTATCTTACCCATGTTTTACCAGTCATGGGAGTGTTTGATGGGGACAGTGTAGAGGAAGCTTTATTCTGTATCTAACTCTGTGCTGTGCTTGCCCTTGGAGTGTTTGATGGGGACAGTGCAGAGGGAGCTTAATTCTGTATATAACCCCATGCTGTACCTGCCCAGGGAGTGTTTGATGGGCACAGTGTAGAGGGAGTTTTACTCTGTATCTAACCCTGTCCTGTTCCTGTCCTGGAAGTGTTTGATGGTGACAGTGTAGAGGGAGCTTTACTCTGTATCTAACCCCGTGCTGTACCTGTCCTGGGAGTGTTTGATGGGGACAGTGTAGTGGAAGCTTTACTCTGTATCTAACCCCGTGCTGTTCTTTCCCTGGGAGTGTTTGATGGGGATAGTACAGAGGGAGCTTTATTCTGTTTCTAATCCCGTGCTGTACCTGTCCTGGGAGCGTTTCATGGGGACAGTGTAGAGGGAGCTTTACTCTGTATCTAACCCCGTGCTGTACCTGTCCTGGGAGTGTTTGATGGGGACAGTATAGAGGGAGCTTTACTCTGCATCTAACCCTGTGCTGTGCTTGCCCTCGGATTGTTTGATGGGGACAGTGCAGAGGGAGCTTTATTCTGTATCTAACCCCGTGCTGTAGCTGCCCTGGGAGTGTTTGATGGGGACAGTCTAGAGGGAGCTTTACTCTGTATCAAATCCTGTCCTGTTCCTGTCCTGGGAGTGTTTGATGGGGACAGTGTAGAGTGAGCTTTACTCTGTATCTAACCCCGTGCCGTACCTGTCCTGGGAGTGTTTGATGGGGACAGTATCGAGGGAGCTTTACTCTGTATCTAACCCCGTGCTGTACATGTCCTGGGAGTGTTTGATGGGGACAGTGTAGAGGGAGCTTTACTCTGTATCTAACCCAGTGCTTTACCAGCCCTCGGAGTGTTTGATGGGGAAAGTGTAGAGGTAGCTTTACTCTGTATCTAACCCTGTCCTGTTCCTGTCCTGGGAGTGTTTGATGGGGACAGTATAGAGGGAGCTTCACACTGTATCTAACCCTGTCCTGTTCCTGTCCTGGGAGTGTTTGATGGGGACAGTGTAGAGGGAGCTTTACTCTGTATCTACCCGCGTGCTGTACTTGTCCTGGGAGTGTTTGATGGAGACAATGTAGAGGGAGCTTTACTCTATATCTAACCCAGTGCTTTACCTGTCCTGGGAGTGTTTGATGGGGACAGTGTTGAGGTAACTTTACTCTGTATCTATACCATCGCTGTACTTGTCCTGGGAGTGTTTGATTGGGACAGTGTAGAGGAAGTTTCACTCTGTATCTAACCCAGTGCTTTACCTGTCCTGGGAGTGTTTGATGGGTACAGTGTAGAGGAAGCTTTACTGTGTATCTAACTCTGTGCTGTTCCTGTCCTGGGAGTGTTTGATGTGGACAGTATAGAGGGAGCTTTACTCTGTATCTAACCCTGTCCTGTTCCTGTCCTGGGAGTGTTTGATGGGGACAGTATAGAGGGAGCTTTACTCTGTATCTTACCCCGTGCTTTACCTGTCCTGGGAGTGATTGATGGGGACAGTATAGAGGGAGCTTTACTCTGTATCTTACCCCGTGCTTTACCTGTCCTGGGAGTGATTGATGGGGACAGTGTAGAGGAAGCTTTACTCTGTATCTAACTCTGTGCTGTACCTGTCCAGGGAATGTTTAAGGGGGACATTATAGAGGGAGCTTTACTCTGTATCTTACCCCGTGCTTTACCTGTCCTGGGAGTGATTGATGGGGACAGTGTAGAGGAAGCTTTACTCTGTATCTAAATCTGTGCTGTACCTGTCCTGGGAGTGTTTGATGGGGCCAGTATAGAGGGAGCTTTACTCTGTATCTAACCCCGTGCTGTACTTGCCCTGGGAGTGTTTGATGAGGACAGTGCAGAGGGAGCTTTATTCTGTATCTAACCACGTGCTGTACCTGTCCTGGGAGTGTTTGATGGGCACAGTGCAGAGGGAGCTTTATTCTGTATCTAACCACGTGCTGTACCTGCCCTGGGAGTGTTTGATGGGGACGGTGTAGAGGGACCTTTAATCTGTATCTAACCCTGTGCTGTACCTTTCCTGGGAGTGTTTGATGGGGACAGTATCGTGGGAGATTTACTCTGTATCTAACCCCGTGCTGTACCTGTCCTGGGAGTGTTTGATGGGGACAGTATTGAGGGAGATTTACTATGTATATAACCCTGTCCTATACCAGCCCTGGGAGTTTTTGATGGGGACAGGTTAGAGGGAGCTTTACTCTGTATCTAACCCCATGCTGTACCAG
The DNA here is from genome assembly GCF_964194155.1 of Cetorhinus maximus. Taxonomy (NCBI): domain Eukaryota; kingdom Metazoa; phylum Chordata; class Chondrichthyes; order Lamniformes; family Cetorhinidae; genus Cetorhinus; species Cetorhinus maximus. The sequence goes on from NC_135916.1 coordinate 2,211,525, forward strand.
TCCTGGGAGTGTATGATGGGGACAGTATTGTGGGAGCTTTACTCTGTATCTAACCCTTTGCTGTACCACTCCTGGGAGTGTTTGATCGATACAGTGCAGAGGGAGCTTTACTCTTTATCTAACCCAGTGCTTCACCTGCCCTGGGAGTGTTTGATGGGGAAAGTGTAGAGGTAGCTTAACTCTGTATCTAACCCTGTCCTGTTCCTGTCCTGGGAGTGTTGATGGGGACAGTGTAGTGGGAGCTTTACTCTGTATCTAACCCCGTGCTGTACCAGTCCTGGGAGTGTTTGATGGGGAGAGTATAGAGGGAGCTTTACTCTGTATCTAACCCTGTGCTGTACCAGTCCTGGGAGTGTTTGATGAAGACAGTGTAGAGGGATCTTTACTCTATATCTAACCCAGTGCTTTACCTGCCCTGGGAGTGTTTTATGGGGAAAGTGTAGAGGGAGCTTTACTCTGTATCTAACCCTGTCCTGTTCCTGTCCTGGGAGTGTTTGAAGGGGACAGTATAGAGGGAACTTTACTTTGTATCTAACCCTGTCCTGTTTCTGTCCAGGGAGTGTTTGATGGGGACAGTGCAGAGGGAGGTTTACTCTGTATCTAACCCTGTCCTGTTTCTGTCCTTGGAGTGTTTGTTGGGGACAGTGGAGAGGGAGTTTTACTCTGTATCCAACCCTGTGCTGTACCTGTCCTGGGAGTGTTTGATGGGGGCGTTGTAGAGGGAGATTTAATCTTTATCTAACTCCGTGCTGTACCTGTCCTGGGAGTGTTTGATGGGGACGGTGTAGAGGTAGCTTTACTCTGTATCTAACCCCATGCTGTACCTGTCCTGGGAGTGTTTGATGGGGACAGTTTAGAGGGAGTTTTCCTCTGTATATAACCCCGTGCTGTACCTGTCCAGGTAGTGTTTGATGGGGACAGCGTAGAGGAAACTTAACTCTGTATATAACCCCGTGCTGTCCCTGCCCTGGGAGTGTTTGATGGGGACGGTGGTGAGGGTGATTTACTCTGTATCTAACCCTGTCCTGTACCTGCCCTGTGAGTGCTTGATGGGGACAGTGTAGAGGGAGCTTTACTCTGTATCTAACCCTGTGCTGTACCAGTCCTCGGAGTGTCTGATGGGGACATGTTAGAGGGAGATTTACTCTGTATCTAACCCCGTGCTGTACCTGCCCTGGGAGTGTATGATGGAGCCAGTGTAGTGGGAGCTTTACGCTGTATCTAACCCAGTGCTTTAACTGCCCTGGGAGTGTTTGATGGGGAAAGTGTAGAGGTTGCTTTACTCTATATCTAACCCTGTCCAGTTCCTGTCCTGGGAGTGTTTGATGGGAACAGTGTAGAGGTTGCTTTACTCTGTATCTAACCCTGTCCAGTTCCTGTCCTGGGAGTGTTTGATGGGAACAGTGTAGAGGGAGCTTTACTCTGTATCTAACCCCTTGCTTTACCTGTCCTGGGAGTGTTTGATGGGGACAGTGTAGAGGGAGCTTTACTCTGTATCTAACCCAGTGCTTTACCTGCCCTGGGAGTGTTTGATGGGAAAAGTGTAGAGGTTACCCACTCCCGGGTATCAGATATTCTATATATAAACCCAGCAAACCCCTAGATTAGATTCCAGTCTGTAACTCACTCTCGCCTATCAGTGATTCTATTTATAAATCCCCGAAACTCTCGATTAGATTCCAGTCTGTAACTCACCCTCGGGTATCTGTGATTCTATTTATAAATCCCCGAAACTCTTGATCAGATTCCAGTCGATAACTCACTCTCAGGTATCTGATTTTCTTTATTTAAACCATCCCAAAAATCCTCCATTAGATTCGAATCTGTTACTCATTCCCGGGTATCTATCAGCCTATATATATATATACCCACCAAACCCATCAATTCAATCCCAGTCTGTAACTCCATCACGGGTATCTGTTATTCTATATATAATCCACCTCGAACCCCTCTTTTAGATTCCAGCCTGTAACTCACTCCGGGTATCTGTTATTATATATATAAACCACCCCGAACGCCTCGTTTAGATTCCAGCCTGTAACTCACTCCCAGGTATCTGTTATTATATATATAAAACACCCCGACCCCTTCGATTAGATTGCAGTCTGTAACTCTCTCCCGGGTATCTGTTGTTTTATAAATAAACCCCCTGAAGTCCTCGATTAGATTCCAGTTTGTAACTCACTCCCGGGTATCTGTTATTCAAGATATAAACCACCCCAAACCCCTCGATTAGATTCCAGTCTGTAACTCTCTCCCGGGTATCTGTTATTCTATATATAATCCATCCCGAACCCCTCGATTAGATTCCAGTCTGTAACTCACTCCCGGGTATCTGTTATTCTATATATAATCCACCCCGAAACCCTCGATTAGATTCCAGTCTGTAACTCACTCCCGGGTATCTGTTATTCTATATATAATCCACCCCGAGCCCCTCGATTAGATTCCAGTCTGTAACTCACTCCCGGGTATCTGTTATTCTATATATAAACCACCCCGAACCCCTCGATTAGATTCCAGTCTGTAACTCACTCCCGGGTATCTTTTATTCTATATATAAACCACCCCGAACCCCTCGATTAGATTCCAGTCTGTAACTCACTCCCGGGGATCTTTTATTCTATATATAAACCACCCCGAACCCCTCGATTAGATTCCAGTCTGTAACTCACTCCCGGGGATCTTTTATTCTATATATAAACCACCCCGAACCCCTCGATTAGATTCCAGTCTGTAACTCACTCCCGGGTATCTGTTATTCTATATGTAAACCACCCCGAACCCCTCGATTAGATTCCAGTCTGTAACTCACTCCTGGGTATCTTTTATTCTATATATAAACCCCACAAACCCCTAGATTAGATTCCAGCACTTCCTCATCACAAGTTGAGGAAGGGGTCTCCCCCCATCTTAAAGTTGGTTAAAGGCTCTCCCTCCAATTTTAAGGTGGAGAAGGGATATCTCACAGGATATTGTTCTTTACACTCAATAATGTTAACACATTTTTGAACATTTCCAGTTGCCCCCTACACGTTCTCTTTCTGTCATCCTGTCTCGTTCCTTCTCTCCCTCTCCCAACCCATCTCTCTGCCACTCTATACATTTCTCTGCTTCTCTAACTCACCCCATATCTTTACCCTAACTCGCTCCCCTCTCTTCATCTCTCTCTCTCAAGTCATCACTTTTTTATCGCTTGATCTCCTCTCTCTATCTCACTCACTTACCCAGCTCTCTTTCCCTCTCTCCCTGAATCTCTTCCTCTGAGAATCTAGTCTACAAACACCAGGCAGCCATTTTAGGTTTGTTCACAGTGGCCATTTTATGTCCCCACAGCACTGGGACACTTAAGACAGAGTTGACTCATGTAACATTAGTATTTTAAATGTGACAGAGACACAGGTATGGAGACATAAATTCCACGTGTATTCCCTGGAATATTGAAGGATCCGGGCCTTCAGTCCCACACTTTGCTGTCGTGAATTTGAATTCTGAATTTTCTAAAACTGAATCTGGAAGTAAAAACCCCCGGGATGGAATGATTGACATTCTTTCTGCTGCTGCAAAGCCCGTGTCTGTGTCTGTTTCTCAGTATTTATTAACAATTTAAGATAATAGTTTAGAATGCTACAAGTTTGCCTTAATGTCTGGAAAGAGGGTTGAAACAGAGGGGCTGAGGTAGCAAAACAAGAGGAGGGGGTGTGAATAGACACAGGATCTGGGGGTCTCCAATGTGTAGACTCTGCCCAGCTCCCAGTCACATCTTTTAGAAAAGGCCGAATTGCGAAAATGAATCCAGGGACAGTGAAGTAAGTGACTCACTAACAATGAGAGCATTTTAAACATTCATTCTTTCACTGCAAAGCGCTCAGTCTTTCTGAGGTTCTGAAATGGTCGGGGATCTTCACTGTCTTAGCGCCTCTCCAACTTGCTGCCTCTCTCTGTGTAAATATTGCCCCATTTAAAAAGTGCTGAACAGAGCTGGCTGCACCTTGTGGGATGTTGCTGTGCACAAATTCCCTGCAGTGTTTCATACTGTGCCACAACCAGTTAATTTATTAAAAATGTGCTGATTGGACTCATTTCCTGTCCCTCAGAAGCCCTTTACCAAGTCCTAACTGTGAGTGTGTGTAAAAGTTTGTGCTAATTCCTGAATAATGCTGGTGTTTTAGGCAGGGCGATGAATTTGGAGGTGGAACATCTTTTGAATTCAGTCTCTCTAGGATGTGTCCCTACGTTACAACAGAGAGAGAGGGAGGAGATTGAGGGAAACAGGAAAAGACAGTGACACAGAGGCAGGGGGTTGAGGGTGAGGAAGAGACACAGGGTCTGGGGGGGGTTAGGGGAGGGTCTCCAGTGTGGAGTCAGTGCCCAGCTCCCAGTCTCTGCAGAAAAGCCTCAGTCACACCCTCCCGGGGACGCCTGGTTTGTAAAAATCGATGCTGGGACGGAGATTTCAAAAAGTCTCCCCCAGGAAGCAGCAGCTTGTTCCCGGTTTGAAGAGAAGGAGTTTAGGCCTTTCTGGGGATGTGTCCGGACTCAGAGCACACGTGGTGCCCGGGGAGGGGGGGAGAGGGGAAGAGGGAGGGTTACAGCAGGCATGAGGCTGGGGAAGGAAATGTGTCTCCCTGTTCCCATCCGGATAGCATTACATTGCTGCCTGTGGGATCCCCCTGTGCAGAAACCGCCTGCAGCTTTTCCTGAACAGCAACAGGGAAGACACGACGTTTCTGGGGGAGGGGGTGGCATTTCCCTGTCTCTGTCACTCCAGCTTTCCCTCTCCCTCTCTCTTTCCAGACAGGACCCCTTGCTGATCCTGTCCATTGAATGTTAATAACAACACAGTACCATTTGTTGTTCCTGTCCACTGAGGGTTAATCCCAGGACAGACATGGTCTCAACAAGGGCCTGTCTTTATTTTTGGCTTAATAATAAATTTATATTTCTTTCCCCTGTTGGTTGTGTTACCCCAGTTCCAAACCCTGATCTCACACAGACCCCCAAAACACTGGCAGTAATCGCAGTCCCCAACCCACTCTCCCTCTCACCCCAACCCACTCTCCCTCTCACCCCAACCCGCTCTCCCTCTCACCCCAAACCTCTCTCCCTCTCACCCCAAACCTCTCTCCCTCTCACCCCAACCCACTCTCCCTCTCACCCCAACCCACTCTCCCTCTCACCCCAACCCACTCTCCGTCTCACCCCAACCCACTCACCCTCTCACCCCAACCCACTCTCCCTCTCACCCCAACCCACTCTCCCTCTCACCCCAACCCACTCTCCCTCTCACCCCAACCCACTCTCCCTCTCACCCCAACCCACTCACCCTCTCACCCCAACCCACTCTCCCTCTCACCCGAACCCACTCTCCCTCTCACCCCAACCCACTCTCCCTCTCACCCCAACCCACTCTCCCTCTCACCCCAAACCTCTCTCCCTCTCACCCCAACCCACTCACCCTCTCACCCCAACCCACTCTCCCTCTCACCCCAACCCACTCACCCTCTCACCCCAACACTCTCTCCCTCACACCCCTACCCACTCTCCCTCTCACCCCAACCCACTCACCCTCTCACCCCAACCCACTCTCCCTCTCACCCCAACCCACTCTCCCTCTCACCCCAACCCACTCTCCCTCTCACCCCAACCCACTCTCCCTCTCACCCCAACCCACTCTCCCTCTCACCCCAACCCACTCTCCCTCTCACCCCAACCCACTCTCCCTCACACCCCAACCCACTCTCCCTCTCACCCCAACCCACTCTCCCTCTCACCCCAACCCACTCTCCCTCTCACCCCAACACTCTCTCCATCTCACCCCAACATAATCTACCTCTCACCCCAACACTCTGTCCCTCTCACCCCAATATTCTCTCCCTCTCACCCCAACCCTCATTCCCTCTCACTCCAACCCTCTCTACCTCTCAACACACCCCATTCACCCTCTCACACCAACCATCTCATCATCTCATCCCCACTCTCTCTCCCTCTCACCCCAACACTCTCTCCCTCTCACCCCAACACTGTCTCCCTCTCACCCCAACACTGTCTCCCTCTCACCCCAACACTGTCTCCCTCTCACCCCAACACTCTCTCCCTCTCACCCCAACACTGTCTCCCTCTCACCCCAACACTGTCTCCCTCTCACCCCAACACTGTCTCCCTCTCACCCCAACCCTCTCTCCCTCTCACCGCAACACTGTCTCCCTCTCACCCCAACACTGTCTCCCTCTCACCCCAACACTGTCTCCCTCTCACCCCAACACTGTCTGCCTCTCACCCCAACACTGTCTCCCTCTCACCCCAACACTGTCTCCCTCTCACCCCAACACTGTCTCCCTCTCACCCCAACACTGTCTCCCACTCACCCCAACACTGTCTCCCTCTCACCCCAACACTGTCTCCCTCTCACCCCAACCCTCATTCCCTCTCACCCCAACCCTCATTCCCTCTCACTCCAACCCTCTCTGCCTCTCAACACAACCCATTCTCCCTCTCATACCAACCAACTCACCATCTCATCCCCACTCTCCCTCTCACCCGAACATTATCTCTCTCTCACCCAAACTCTATCTCCCTCTCACCCCAACTCTCTCTCCCAATCTCCCCAACTCTCTCTCCCTATCACTCCCACCCACTCTACCTCCTACCCCAACACTCTCTCCCTATCACCCCGAACCACTCACCCAAAAGCTCTCTCACTCTCATCCCCACTCTCTCACCCTCTCCACCCAACTCTCTCTCACTCTCACCAACTCCTCATTCCCTCTTACACCAACCCTCTCTCCCTCTCACCCAACCCTCTCTCCCTCTCACCCCATCCTTCTCTCCCTCTCACCCCAAACCTCTCTCCCTCTCACCCCATCGTTCTCTCCCTCTCACCCCAACACTCTCTCCCTCTCACCCCAACTCTCTCAACCTCACAGCACAACCCTCTCTAACTCTCACCAAAACTCTCTCCCACTCACCCCAAACTTCTCTCCCTCTCAATGCAACCCTCTCTCCCTCTCACCACAACCCGCTCTCCCACTCACCCCAACTCTCTCTCCCTCTCACCCCAACAGTCTCTCCCTCTCACTCCAAACCTCCCACCCTCATACCCCAACTCACTCTCTCTCTCACCCCAACCCTCTCTCCCTCTCACCCCTAACCTCTCTCCCTCCCTTCCCCACTCTCTCACCCCAACTCTCCCTCCCTATCACTCCAAACCTCTCACCCAAAAGCTCTCTCACTCTCATTCACACTCTCTCACCCTCTCACTCCAACTCTCTCTCACTCTCTCCCTTTCACAAGCAATCTCTCTTTCACAATCCGTCTCACACGCTCGCTCTCACACTCTATCTCTTGCACGCACAATCTCCCACGCACACACACCATCTCTCTCTCACACACACAATCTCTGTCTCTCACATGCACTCTCTCTCTGATCATCATCTTGGCCCACACCCTCTCTGCCAACCCCACGCTTTCTCTTCCACCCCCCAAACTATCTCTGCACCATCGCACCCATCACCACCCCCCGTGCTCTCTCATTCCAATGCTCTCTCCAGTTATGGATGAGAGAGAGTTGGTGAGGGAGGATGGAGATCCTTTCTTAACCCGTTTCTCAGTCTCTATTTCTCTCTGCGAGTGTTTGATGGGAACAGTATGGAGGGAGCTTAATTCTATATTTAACCCTGTGCTGTACCTGTCCTGGGAGTGTTAGTTGGGGACAGTATAGAGGGAGCTTTACTCTGTATCTAACCCCGTGCTGTACCTGTCCTTGGAGCGTTTGATGGGGACAGTGTAGAGGGAGCTTTACTCTGTATCTAACCCCGTGCTGTACCTGTCCTGGGAGTGTTTGATGGGGACAGTATAGAGGGAGCTTTACTCTGCATCTAACCCTGTGCTGTGCTTGCCCTCGGATTGTTTGATGGGGACAGTGCAGAGGGAGCTTTATTCTGTATCTAACCCCGTGCTGTAGCTGCCCTGGGAGTGTTTGATGGGTACAGTCTAGAGGGAGCTTTACTCTGTATCAAACCCTGTCCTGTTCATGTCCTGGGAGTGTTTGATGGGGACAGTATCGTGGGAGATTTACTCTGTATCTAACCCCGTGCTGTACCTGTCCTGGGAGTGTTTGATGGGGACAGTATTGAGGAAGATTTACTCTGTATATAACCCTGTCCTGTACCAGCCCTGGGAGTTTTTGATGGGGACAGGTTAGAGGGAGCTTTACTCTGTATCTAACCCCATGCTGTTCCAGTCCTGGGAGTGTATGATGGGGACAGTATTGTGGGAGCTTTACTCTGTATCTAACCCTTTGCTGTACCACTCCTGGGAGTGTTTGATCGATACAGTGTAGAGGGAGCTTTACTCTTTATCTAACCCAGTGCTTCTCCTGCCCTGGGAGTGTTTGATGGGGAAAGTGTAGAGGTAGCTTAACTCTGTATCTAACCCTGTCCTGTTCCTGTCCTGGGAGTGTTGATGGGGAAAGTGGAGAGGGAGCTTTACTCTGTATCTAACCCCGTGCTGTACCAGTCCTGGGAGTGTTTGATGGGGAGCGTATAGAGGGAACTTTACTCTGTATCTAACCCTGTGCTGTACCAGTCCTGGGAGTGTTTGATGAAGACAGTGTAGAGGGATCTTTACTCTATATCTAACCCAGTGCTTTACCTGCCCTGGGAGTGTTTTATGGGGAAAGTGTAGAGGGAGCTTTACTCTGTATCTAACCCTGTCCTGTTCCTGTCCTGGGAGTGTTTGATGGGGACAGTGGAGAGGGAGCTTTACTCTGTATCCAACCCTGTGCTGTACCTGTCCTGGGAGTGTTTGATGGGGACGTTGTAGAGGGAGATTTAATCTTTATCTAACTCCGTGCTGTACCCTTCCTGGGAGTGTTTGATGTGACAGTGTAGAGGATGCTTTACGATGTATCTAACCCCGTGCTGTACCTGTCCTGGGAGTGTTTGATGGGGACGGTGTAGAGGTAGCTTTACTCTGTATCTAACCCCGTGCTGTACCTGTCCTGGGAGTGTTTGATGGGGACAGTTTAGAGGGAGTTTTCCTCTGTATATAACCCCGTGCTGTACCTGTCCAGGTAGTGTTTGATGGGGACAGCGTAGAGGAAGCTTAACTCTGTATCTAACCCCGTGCTGTACCTGCCCTGGGAGTGTTTGATGGGGACGGTGATGAGGGTGATTTACTCTGTATCTAACCCTGTCCTGTACCTGCCCTGTGAGTGCTTGATGGGGACAGTGTAGAGGGAGCTTTACTCTGTATCTAACCCTGTACTGTATCTGTGCTGGAAGTGTTTGATGCGGACAGTGTAGAGGGAGCTTTACTCTGTATCTAACCCTTGCTGTACCTGTCCTGGGAGTGTTTGATGGGGACAGTGTAGAGGGAGCTTTACTCTGTATCTAACGCTGTGCTGTACCTGCCCTGGGAGTGTTTGATGGGGACGGTGTAGAGGGAGCTTTACTCTGTATCTAACCCCGTGCTGTACCTGTCCTGGGAGTGTTTGATGGGGATAGTATCGAGTGACCTTTACTCTGTTTCTAACCCCGTGCTGTACCTGTCCTGGGAGTGTTTGATTGGGACAATATCGAGGGAGCTTTACTCTGTATCTAACCCCGTGCTGGACCTGTCCTGGGAGTGTTTGATGGTTACAGTATCAAGGGAGCTTTACTCTGTATCTAACCCCGTGCTGTACTTGACCTGGGAGTGTTTGATGGGGACAGTGTAGAGGGAGCTTTATTCTGTATCTAACCCCGTGCTATACCTGCCCTTGGAGTGCATGATGGGCACAGTGTAGAGGGAGCTTTACTCTGTATCTAACCCCGTGCTGTACCTGTCCTGGGAGTGTTTGATGGGGACAGTGTAGAGGAAGCTTTACTCTGTATCTAACCCCGTGCTGTACCTGCCCTGGGAGTGTTTGATGGCCACAGTGTAGCGGGAGCTTTACTCTGTATCTAATGCCGTGCTGTACCTGTCCTGGGAGTGTTTGATGGGTACAGTATCGAGGGAGCTTTACTCTGTCTCTAGCCCCTGCTGCATCATCTCTGGGAATGTTTGTTGGCAACATTCTCGCCCAAAACAATAACAATCCACAAATCAGGCCTAATAAATTGAACATCAGTTTCCTTGTTTGATTCTCCCTGATCTGTTCTGATTCTCTGATAGATTCCTCATGTTTACCCTCCACATGAGCAGTCATCCTAATCCCGTCTACCTGTCCTGCTCTCAACGCGGCATCCGACTACAATAGGGCCAGTGATACAGGAGCGTCTCAGTGAGTGAGACAGGTGAGTCTTGAACCTGACCTGGGTGTATGTGAGTGACCCGGGTTAATCCGACACTCCAGGGACAGTTTAGACAGTTCGAGTGCATCACAGCTTTGTCAGAATGAGACCTGGATTCCAAGGGTTAAATTGCAAAGTGAGATTGCACAAACTCGGGTTGTATTCCCTGAAATTTAATAGCATCAGGGGTGACTTGATCAAATGGTCAAATCCTATTGATGTTACCTGTATGTTGCAAAGTTATTCTGTTAATTTTCATCCCACAGAGTCAAAATTTCTGCGATTCTGTGTCTGAGTCATAACTTCAAATAGTTCAGATTCACTGTTTAAAATAAGCAGTCACTTTTCTGTGGTGGTTTTTGAGATTGAGTATGGATCTCAGAATCTGTCAGTGGAAGGGAGTTTCTACAGAGATAGGAAATGGTATTGATGAATAAAGGTGCAGGATTTTGCTCACTGCATTAGATTGTGTCTGTTGCAGTTTCCCAGGAGTTTACATTTTCATGGGAAAGGGATGATTATCCAATGTCAACAATTCAATTTCTTCAGACAAGTGAAAACGCAAGAGAAAGAGGGAATATACCAACACTGGAACAAACAGGCAACTGTATGAGGAAGGTTTCAATTCTCTGCATGTTTTACTGTGAATTCCTGAGCTAAAGATTGAAATAAACAGGAGTTTAAATCTCACACTGGGATGCCGTACAATTTCAGTCCTGTTATCCCAAAATTAAAAATAAAAATCTACAATTAAAAATTTCTTGGAAAGAGCAGAGGTAATTTGACTCTGTATCGAACCCCATACTGTATTTGGGTTGGGAGTGTTTGATGAACAGTGTAGTCAAAGCTTTAGTTTGAAACAATCTTCTGCAAACGGCAACTGATGCAAAGTCTCTTGTTCATGTTTCAATCTGAGGTTGATAGATTTTTGTTAGAAGAAGGTGTAAAGAGATATGTAGTTAGATCAGGGATCAGTCAGGATCTCATTGAATGTCGGAAACAGTGTGCGGGGAGAAATGGAATCTTCCTCTTCCAATGTACTATGATAACTATCCTTCCTTCCATCTCTGTCTCTCGGTCTCCCTCTCGATGTGAGTCTCTCTCTTCTCCTCTCTCTCTCTCTCTTCCTCTCTCTCAGAATCTATATAAATGACACAAACACCAGTCAGCCTTTTAGGTTTGTTCACTGAGGCCATATTATGTCCCCACAGCACTGGGACATTTCTGACAGAGTTGACTCCTCAGGAATGTGACATTGGCACTATATATAAACCCACCAAACACCTCTATTAGATTCCAGTCTGTAACTCCCTCCCGGGTGTCTGTTATTACATATATAAACTACCCCGAACCCCTCGATTAGATTCCAGTCTGTAACTCACTCCCGGGTGTCTGTTATTACATATATAAACTACCCCGAACCCCTCGATTAGATTCCAGTCTGTAACTCACTCCCGGGTATGTTATTCTGTATATAAATCCCCAAAATCCCTCGATTAGATTCCATGGATAAACGATATGACAGGACAATGTTGTTTATACCCAGGCACGTTGAAAAATATTTGGAGCTTTACCATTTTCTCCAGCTGATGAACTTTTAATTTGAACACTGTATTTATTTTGAAATCTAATTCAAAGGAGAATGAGGCTTTTTAACCTAATAACTTAAGTGTTGAGGGAGCTTTACTCTGTATCAAACCCCATGCTGTACCTGTTCTGGCAGCGTTTGATGGGGACAATTTAATAACAACTTTAATTCCTATCTAACCCCACGCTGTCCAATAACGGATGCAGATTCAGATAAATCGGATGTTTCATTTCTGTACCACTTTCTGTATCTTGAAGCTTCTATTTGGAGCTGGAAATCTGTCAGTTGATGAATGTTGTCTTGAAAATTTCACCCTGAATAATGTGAGCCTTAGTATTGTGGAAACGTGTGAAGAAAGTGTTTGCATTCACACATTCCTACATTGTCAAATGTAAGTTAGCTTTGAAACAATAGGATGTAGGGCCAGGGAGTCTGAATGGGCATCAGGATTTGGTTGATTAAAGAGTGAATTTTAATGATGACCTTTGAAGAAGCCGTTTATTGTAAATATCCCGAGACAATGAAATGCTTCAAAGGAAATATCCCGAGAGAGAGAAATGGTTCCCCAATGTCTGAAACACTTTCCCAAGTCTTCAGAGACATGAAGGGGGCAGAGATATTGTAAGATACAGATCATGAGATACCAGTGAATCACAGAATTGAAGTTGTGGGGCCCTCTCCTGTTTCTGAATGTCAGTTTTGATGTTTAACTCTGTGAAACTTGGCTAATGATTCAGAAAGCAGAAAGTTCCAATCCAATCTGTAACCTGCACTGCAAATTCCAAAGAGATATGTACACCTTAAGTGAATGGGTGAAATAGTGAAAGATGGATTTCATTGTAGGCAAATGTGTGGCTGCCCACTTTAAAAAGGATGGAACAGGTTAACTTATAAATGGTGAAAAGCTGCAAACAGTGAGGGTCCAAAGAGTCCCTATCTATTTGTGTCAAGACTAAGAAAACATCAAATAGTTCCAGTTAAATTTGATATTTGGGATAAAGCTGGTTAAAAACTCACACTACCCATTCCATGAATCAGCCTCTGTAACCTGCACTTCAGCACATCACAAGAAAAATGATATTTTCAACTGTTCTTGATTCCAGTCTGTTACTCAATCCCGGGTATCTATTATTCTATATATAAACCCCCTGCACCCCTGAATTAGATTCCAGCCTGTAACTCAATCCCGGGTATCTATTATTCTCTATATAAACCCACTGATTCCCTCTATTAGATTCCAGGCTGTAACTCACTCCCGCATATCTATTATTCTATATATAAACCCACTGAACCCCTCGATTAGATTGCAGTCTGTAACTCAATCCCGGGTATCGATTATTCTATATATAAACTCCCCGAACCCCTCGATTAGATTGCAGTCTGTAACTCAATCCCGGGTATCTATTATTCTATATATAAACCCCCCCCGAACCCCTGGATTAGATTGCCATCTGTAACTCAATCCCGGGTATCTATGATTCTATATATAAACCCCCTGAACCCCTCGATTAGATTCCAGTCTGTAACTCAATCCCGGGTATCTATTATTCTATATATAAACCCCCTGAACCCCTCAATTAGATTCCAGCCTGTAACTCAATCCCGGGTATCTATTATTCTATATATAAAGCCCCTGAACCCTTCGATTAGATTCCAGTCTGTAACTCAATCCCGGGTATCGATTATTCTATATATAAACTCCCTGCACCCTTTAATTAAATTCCAGCCTGTAACTCAATCCCGGGTGTCTATGATTCGATATATAAACCCCCTGAACCCCTCGATTAGATTCCAGTCTGTAACTCACTCCCGGGTATCTATTATTCTATGTATAAAACCCCTGCACCCTTCAATTAGTTACCAGTCTGTAACTCTCTCCCGTTATCTATTATTCTATATATAAACCCCTCAATCCCCTCGCTGAGATTCCGTTCTGTAACTCACTCCCGGATATCTTTTATTCGATATATATTATATCTACATGATTTATATATAAACCACCCCGAACCCCTCGATTAAATTTCAGCCTGTAACTGACTCCCGGGCATCTGTTATTCTATATATGAACCACCCCAAACCCCTCCATTAGATTCCAGTCTGTAACTCACTGCCGGGTGACTGTTATTCTATATATAAACTACCACGAACCCCTCCGTTAGATTCCAGTCTGTAGCTCACTGCCGGGTGACTGTTATTCTATATATAAACTACCACGAACCCCTCCGTTAGATTCCAGTCTGTAACTCACTGCCGGGTGTCTGTTATTCTATATAGAAACCACCCCAAACCCCTCCATTAGATTCCAGTCTGTAACTCACTCCCGGGTATCTGTTATTCTATATATAAACCCCCTGAACCCCTCGATTAGATTCCAGTCTGTAAGTCAATCCTTGGTATCTATTATTCTGTATATAAACCCCCTGACACCTCGATTAGATTCCCACCTGTAACTTACTCCCGGGTAATTATTATAATATATATAAACCCCCTGAACACCTCAATTAGATTCCAGTCTGTAACTCAATCCTTGGTATCTATTATTCTATATGTAAACCCCACAAACCCCTCGATTAGATTCCAGTCTGTAACTGACTCCTGGGTATCCATTATTCTATATACAAACCCCACAAACCCCTCGATTAGATTCCAGCACTTCCACATCACAAGTTGAGGAAGAGGTCTCCCCCCATTTTAAAGATGGTGAAAGGATCCCCCTCCAATTTAAAGATGGAGAAGGGATGTCTCACAGGATATTGTTCTTTACACTCAATAATGTTAACTAATTTCTGAACATTTTCAGTTTCCCCCTACACTTTCTCTTTCTCTCACCGTCATTTTCATTCTCTCCCTCTTCCACCCCATCTCTCTGCCACTCTACCACATTTCTCTGTTTCTCTCTCTCACCCCATCACTTTACCCTAAACTCGCTCCCCTCCCTTCACCTCTCTCTCTCTCACCTCATCCCTTTTCCTTTCATTTTATCTCTTCTCTCTATCTCACTCGCTCGCCCCAGCTCTCTTTCTCTCTCACCCTGTCTCTCCGTCGTTCTGTCTCTCTATCTCTCATTCCGGCTATCTCTCCCTCTCGCTCACTCCTTTCCTCCGTTGCTCTGCTCCTCTCTCTGTCGCCCCCATCTCTCTCCCTCTCGCCTTGTCTCTCTTTCTATCTCTGTACCTCTTTCATCCCATCTATCTCGCCCTCTCTCTCTCTCTCTCTCTCTCTCCCTCTCCCAGCTTCTTTTGAGCCAAAATTGGATATAAAGCTGAATGGAATATTTTTTCAGGGTCTCGAGAATAGGCAGACGAGTCAGACCAGCGAAATGTGGATACAGAATTGGCTGATGGATAGGAAACAGAGAGTTCACGGATATTTTTCCGGCTGGGTGTAGGATTGTAGTGGAGTTTCACTGGGGTCAGTATTGGAACCCTGGATTTCCCTGCTGTATATAAATGATTGAGATATTGGTGTGCAGGGGACCATTTCAGAGTTTGTGGATTGCACAAAACTTGGGAGAATGATAAACAGAGAGGGGGACAGTGTAGAGCTTCAAAAGGACATTGACAAGTTGGGAGAGTGGGCAGATAGGTGGCCAATGATGTTCCTGGGCCTGTTTGATGGGACAGAGCAGAGGGAATGTTACACTCTATCGAACCCCATACTGTATTTGGTTTGGGTGTGTTTGTTGAACAGTGTGGATGAAGCTTTACACTGGAATTTAGGTGAGGTTGTGATTTGATGAAATATTTCATTGTATTTCATTGAGGTGTGTGACAAAGAGGAGATTAAAAATCTGAAATCTGAAGCTGTTTAAAAGCTTGTTATAATTGCTAAATAAGACAGGTGGGGAGACAGTGCGATGAAGTGGAATCTGTTCAATCAGATTCACAGGGGCCATTACTGTTCAGTTTACTGAGATTCTGACTTTAGTTTTACCTGTGTGATTTTCTGTGTCTTTCTCCCTCCAGCTTTTCTCTCTCCCTCTCTCTCTCTCTCCAGCTGTCTTTGTGCCCATTTTAAACTTTAATCAACAAAAACTGACCAGAAAAAGCAATGTGATTTGTCATTATTTGAAATGGGGAGACAGGAACATTTCATCTCTCATTTCAATGCAGAGCACATGAGACAGGGGGAAGGAAAATAGAAAGATGGAGAGAGAGAAAACGAGCGAGAAAGAGGGATGCAGAAAGAGAGGACAGGGACAAGGGCCTAGATAGGAGCATCCATCTTTACCCTGAATGTGAGAGACGGGAGCAGAGAGAGAAAAGGGAGGGAGTGATTGAAACAGGGAGAGAGAGGGAGGCCGACGGGAGTGGAGGTGTAAAAACAGGAGGGTGTGTGGGAAAGAGAGACAGGGTCTGATGGTCTCCAGTGTGTAGTCACAAGCCACCTCCACTCACATCCTCTGAGATAGAATGAGATTTTAAAATAAATCCTGGGATGGTAATATTAAAAAGTGTCCCAAAGGAATGAGCAGCCCCTTCCCAAACTGAAAGAGGGAGTTTAGCACCTTCTGGAGTCTGATGGCGGGGGGGACAGGGGGAAGCATTTGAATTCAATTTATGCAGTTAAATGTCCTTGCTTTTGTCCTTTCAACAAAATTTATCTCTTTTTCTCCTGAGAAATTTGTATTCTGAAAACTGGAATGTGAGGATCCATAGAGGGAAAGTCTGGGACAAGGACAAGGAGCTTCTTCCAGAGGGGGATAGTCTGAGGCCTGGTCCACAGGCTTCACCCACATGAACTGTGTCTGTTTATTACCCCAATCGAGGTTTAATTTTCATCTCTGAGAGACAGAGAGAGAGAGAGAGAGGGGGACAGAGATGTGAGTGAGATAGGAAGAGAGATACAGTGAGAAACACAGGGAATGGGAAAGGTCTCTCAATCTGTTTTAGCCTCTGGTTTATAACTGGGATAATTTTGTATTTGGATGTTGCTAAGGGATTGTGTAACTGTGAAGGGGAGGGGTTGGGTGTGGGGGTGGAATCCTGGGCTCTTGCTGTGCTATTTTGTTTAGAAATGTTCTTGCTTTGTGTTTTAGTCAATTCTTTTCCCTCTCTCTTTCCCCCAGGAATTTGGAGTTTGCAGACTGCAATGTGACTATGAATCCATCGGCAGGAGCTTTTCCCCAGCTTGGATGGATGGTCTCAGGCCTGTTCGACAGCCCCCACCCACCCACGTGAGTTGTGTCTCTTTATGACCCCAAGGTTTAATTTTAATCTCGGGGGGACCCTGGTTTTTGGTGTATCGATGAAGCGGTTTCTGTTAGATGATGGGGTGCTGGATTTTGAAACCCTGGTGTTAAAATATCCCGGCCTTGCGATTAGTCACAAACACATTAACCCTTTGGTGTGTGACAAAGAGGAGATTAAAAATCTGAAACCTGAGGTTGTTTTGAAGCTTGTTATAATATTTCAGGATAATAATGGAAGTAGAGGGTTGAAAAAGACTAACTATTCCCGTCGGTTTGGGGAGTCTGGGCCTTGGGGCCATGGTTTTTCAACTATATTTAGAATTTTAGAATTTCAGGAGAGAAACTAAGAAACACTTTAAAACACCAAGTGTGGTATTAGTTTGGATCTCTCTCACATGAACGGAAATTGATGCTGAGCCACTAGTCCATGTTTAAAACTGAGGCTGATAGATTTCTGTTACCTAACAGGCTGCAGAGATTTGAGACAAAGGGTTGGATCCCAGATTAGGTAGAATCTCATTGAATGTCAGAACAGGGTTGGAGGGTTAAATGGCCTCTTGCTCTTTCCATGTGCTAGGACCAATATCCTTTATTCACTGTCTGGCTCTCAGTCACCCACTTGGTCTGAGAGTCTCTATTTCTCATTCACTCGATCTGTGTAATCTCTCCCTGCCTTTCTTCCTCTGAGAGTCTAGTCTACAAACACCAGGCAGACATTTTAGGTTTGTTCACAGTGGCCATTTTTTATGTCCCCACAGGAATGGGACACTTAGGACAGAGTTGACTCATGTAACATTAGTATTTTATACGTGACAGAGACACAGGTATGGAGACATGAATTCCCTATGTATTCCCTGGAATATTGAAGGTTCCGGGCGTTCAGTCCCACACTTTGCTGCTGTGAATTTGAATTCTGAATTTCTATTACTGAATCTGGAAGTAAAAACCCCCGGGATGGAATGATTCACATTCATTCTGCTGCTACAAAGCCCGTGTCTGTGTCTGTTTCTCAGTATTTATTAACTGTTTAAGATTAGCCTGTCTCTTTCTCCATCGCTCTCTTTCTCGCCTCGCCTTTCACTGTCTCTCTCTCACTACAACACCCTGCCCCTCTCTCTATCTCGCCCTGTCTCTCTCTCTCTCTCTCGGCGAGTTTTGTCTCCCTTTCTCTATCTCAATCTGTCTCTCCATCACCATCTCTCTGCCTCTCTCTCTCATTTACTCTCTCTCTCACTCCATCAGCCTCCCCCTCTCCCCACCATCCCCAATTTCCCTTTTCAGCAAATTTTGGGTTTTAAGCAGAAGGGAAAATATTTTCAGGGTTTTGGGCAAAGGGCGGACGAGTGAGACCAGTGAAACTTTCCTTGCAGAGTGTCGAAAGTAGTTTGATGGGCTGAATGGCCTCCTCGATTAGATTCCACTCTGTAACTCACTCCCGGATATCTGTTATTCTAGTCTACAAACACCAGGCAGCCATTTTAGGTTTGTTCACAGTGGCCATTTTATGCCCCCACAGCACTGGGACACTTAGGACAGAGTTGACTCATGTAACATTATTAATTTAAACGTGACAGAGACACAGGTATGGAGACATAAATTCCACGTGTATTCCCTGGAATATTGGAGGATCCGGGCGTTCAGTCCCACATTTTGCTGCTGTGAATTTCAATTCTGAATTTTCTAAAACTGAATCTGGAAGTAAAAACCCCCGGGATGGAATGATTGACAATCTTTCTGCTGCTGCAAAGCCCGTGTCTGTGTCTGTTTCTCAGTATTTATTAACAATTTAAGATAATAGGATAGAATGCCACTAGTTTGGCATAATTCATCTCAGTCAGAAATGTCCCAATGTTATGACCGATATCATTCTTTCATCGTCTGCCTGTTCATCCCCTGTCACTCTGTGTCTCTCTCTTTAACATTCCCTCATTCCGCGTCTGCTCTCTCTCTCTCTCTCTCTCTCTCCCCCTCTCAGATTCTGTAAGAAAAATCCCCAAACACCAGGCAGCCATTTTAGGTTTATTCACAGTGGCCATTTTACGTTCCCACAGCACTGGGACATTTATGACAGAGTTGACTCTTCACGAATGGTAAATTTGTCCTTTCAACGTGACAGAGACACAGATATCTCCATCCATTTTAAAGATGGAGAAACTCTGTTTATCACTCAATAGGCCCTGTCTTTACTTGGTATCTAACACTGTGCTAGCCCATCCCTGGGCCTGTTTGATGGGACAGTGCAGAGGGAATGTTACACTCTATCGAACCCCATACTGTATTTGGTTTGGGTGTGTTTGTTGAACAGTGTAGATGAAGCTTGACACTGGAATTTAGGTGAGGGGGTGATTTGATGAAATATTTCAGGATAATAATGGAAGTAGAGGTTTGAAAAAGACTAACTATTTCCGCTGGTTTGGGGAGTCTGGGCTTGGGGTCATGGTTTTTCAACTATGTTTAGAATTTTAGAATTTCAGGAGAGAAACTAAGAAACATTTTAAAACACCAAGTGTGGTATTAGTTTGGATCTCTCTCACATGAACGGAAATTGATGCTGAGTACGGATAACCTCCACAATCTGTTAATATAATGACAGATGCTCTACCCTGAAAACGCACTGTCAGTCTCCAAACCACCCCGAACCCCTCGATTAGATTCCAGCCTGTAACTCAATCCCGGGTATCGATTATTCTTTATATAAACCCCCTGAACACCTCGATTAGATTCCAGTCTGTTACTCACTCCTGGGTAATTATTAATATACATATAAACCCCCTGAACACTTCGATTAGATTCCAGTCTGTAACTCACTCCCGGGTATCTGTTATCCTATATATAAACTCCCCGAACCCCTCGATTAGATTCCAGTCTGTAACTCACTCCCGGGTATCTGTTATCCTATATATAAACCCCCTGAACCCCTCGATTAGATTGCAGTCTGTAACTAACTCCCGGCTATCTGTTATTCTATATATAAACCACCCCGAACCCCTCGATTAGATTCCAGTCTGCAACTCAATCCTTGGTATCTATTATTCTATATATAAACCCCACAAACCCCTCGATTAGATTCCAGTATGCAACTCACTCCCGGGTATCTATTATTCTATATATAAACCCCACAAACCCCTCGATTAGATTCCAGCACTTCCACATCACAAGTTGAGGAAGGGGTCTCCCCCCATTTTAAAGTTGGTTAAAGGCTCTCCCGCCAATTTTAAGATGTAGAAGGGATGTCTCACAGGATATTGTTCTTTACACTCAATAATGTTAACACATTTTTGAACATTTTCAGTTTCCCCCTACACTTTCTCTTTCTCTCATCCTGTCTCGTTCCTTCTCTCCCTCTTCCACCCCATCTCTCTGCCACCCTATATATTTCTCTGTTTCTCTATCTCACCCCATATCTTTACCCTACACTCGCTCCCCTCTCTTCATCTCTCTCTCTCAACTCATCACTTTTTTATCGCTTGATCTCCTCTCTCTATCTCACTCGCTTACCCAGCTCTCTTTCCCTCTCTCCCTGCCTCTCTTCCTCTGAGAATCTAGTCTACAAACACCAGGCAGCCATTTTAGGTTTGTTCACAGTGGCCATTGTATGTCCCCACAGCAATGGGACATTTATGACAGAGTTGACTCATGTAACATTAGTATTTTAAACGTGACAGAGACACAGGTATGGAGACATAAATTCCACGTGTATTCCCTGGAATATTGAAGGATCCGAGCGTTCAGTCCCACACTTTGCTGTTGTAAATTTGAATTCTGAATTTTCTAAAACTGAATCTGGAAGTAAAAACCCCCGGGATTGAAAGCTTCACATTCTTTCTGCTGCTGCAAAGCCCGTGTCTGTGTCTGTTTCTCAGTATTTATTAACAATTTAAGATAATAGCATAGTTTGCCATAATTCAATATCAGTTAGAAATGTCCCAATGCTATGATCAATATCAATCTTTCATTTAATTCCTATCTAACCCCGCGCTGTCCAATAACGGATGCAGAAACAAATAAATTGGAGGTTTCATTTCTCTGTCACTTTCTGTATCTTGAAGCTTCCATTTGGAGCTGGAAATCTCTCAGTTGATGAATGTTGTCTTGAAAATTTTACCCTGAATAGTGTGAGCCTTAGTATTGTGGAAACGTGTGAAGAAAGTGTTTGCATTGACACATTCCGACATTGTGAAATGTAAGTTAGCTTTGAAACAATAGGATGTAGGGCCATGGAGTCTGAATGGACAACAGGTTTTGGATGATTAAAGAGTCAATTTTAATGATGTCCTTTGAAGGAGCCGTTTACTGTAAATGTCCCGAGACAATGAAATGCTTCAAAGGAAATATCCCGGTTGACAGAAATGGTTCCCCAATATCTGAATCACTTTCCAAGTCTTCAGAGACATGAAGGGGGCAGACATATTGTAAGATACAGATCATGAGATGCTGGAGAATCACAGAATTGAAGTTGTGGGGCCCTCTCCTGTTTCAGAATGTCAGTTTTGATGTTTAACTCTGTGAACCTTGGTTAATGATTCAGAAAGCAGAAAGTTCCAATCCAATCTGTAACCTGCACTGCAAATTCCAAAGAGATATGTACACCTTAAGTGAATGGGTGAAATAGTGAAAGATGAATTTCATTGTCGGCAAATGTGTGGCTCCTCACTTTAAAAAGGATGGAACAGGTTACATTATAAATGGTGAAAAGCTGCAAACAGTGAGGGTCCAAAGAGTCCCTATCCATTTGTGTCAAGACTAAGAAAACATCAAACAGTTCCAATGAGAAATTAAATTTGATATTTGGGATAAAGATGGTTACAAACTCACACTACACATTCCATGAATCAGGCTCTGTAACCTGCACTTCAGCACATCACATGAAAAAATATATTTTCAACAGTTCGTGATTCCAGTCTGTTACTCAATCCCGGGTATCTATTCTATATATAAACCCCCTGAACCCCTCGATTAGATTCCAGTCTGTAACTCAATCCCGGGTATCTATTTTATATATAAACCCCCTGAACCCTTCGATTAGATTCCAGTCTGTAACTCAAGCCCGGGAATCTATTATTCTATATATAAACCCTCCGAACCCCTCGATTAGATTCCAGTCTGAAACTCTCTCCCGGGTGTCTGTTATTCTATATATAAACCACCCCGAATCCCTCGATTAGATTCCAGCGCTTCCACATCACAAATTGAGGAAGGGGTCTCCCCCCATTTTAAAGTTGGTTAAAGGCTCTCCCGCTATTTTTAAGATGGGGGCGGGATCACCCTCCAATTTAAAGATGGAGAAGGGATGTCTCACAGGATAATGTCCTTTACGCTCAATAATGTTAAGAAATTTTTGAACATTTTCAGTTTCCCCCTACAATTTCTCTTTCTCTCATCCTGTCTCATTCCTTCTCCCCCTTTCCCATCCCATCTCTCTGCCACTCTATACATTTCTCTGTTTCTCTCTCTCACCCCATCACTTTACCCAACACTCGCTCCCCTCTCTTCATCTCTCTCTCTCAACTCATCCCTTTTTCTTTCGCTCGATCTCCCCCCTCTATTTCACTCGCTTACCCAGCTCTCTTTCCCTCTCACCCTGTCTCTCTGCCGCTCTGTCTCTCTATCTGTCGTTCCGTCTTTCTCTCTCTCTCTCACTCACTACTTATCTCAGTTGCTCTGCTACTCTCTCTGTCGCCGCCATATCTCTCCCTTTCGCCTTGTCTCTCTGTTGCTCTCTTTCTATCTCTGTACCTCTTTCATCCCATCTACCTCTCCGTCTATCTCTCTCTCTCTCTTTCTCTCCCAGGAAAACAGAGAGTAATGGTTCATGGGAATTTTTCCGGCTGGATGTCGGATTGTAGTGGAGTTCCGCAGGGGTCAGTATTGGAACCCTGGATTTCCCTGATGTATATAAATGATTGAGATATTGGTGTGCAGTGGACCATTTCAGAGTTTGTGGATGGCACAAAACTTGGGGGAATGATAAACAGAGAGGGGGACAGTGTAGAGCATCAAAAGGACATTTACAAGTTAGTAGCATGGGCAGATAGGTGGCCAATGATGTTCAATGTGGAGACGTGTGAGGTGATGCATTTTGGTAGGAGAAACATGGACAGGAAAAATAAAAGTAGGGGTGAAATTTTGAAGGGGGTGCAGGAGCAGAAAGACCTGGGTGGAGATGTGCATAGATCATTGAAGGTGGCAGGACAGGTTGAGCGAGTGTTCATAAAGCATATCGTATCCTGGGCTTTAATAATAGGGGCATAGAGTACAAGAGCAGGGAGGTTATGCTGAATTTATATAAGACGCTAGTTAGACCTCAGATGGAGTACTGTGTACAGTCCTGGGAGCCACACTATAGGAAGGATATGATTCCCGGCACAGTGTGATTACGTGGGATGGAATTGAGATTTACACCCCTTCTGTGTTTGATGTTGGAATCAGCTTCATTTGGAGTGTGCTGTGTTTTGTAGACATTTTCAGATCTTTTTAAATAATTCCCTTTTTTTGTAGACTGCATCACTGAGTGTGAATTGGAGCTTAGCATCCATTTTTTAAATTGTTTGAAAATAGTTTTAAACTTCGCCCCTAGTTCCAAACTCTCCCACAAGGGGAAACATCTTCTCCACATCCACCCTGTTAAGACCCCTCAGGAACTTACATCTTTCACTAAGATCACCTCTCCAAATTCTAAACTCCAATGGATACAGGCCCAGCCTGTCCAACCTTTCCTCATAAGAAAATCAGAATCCTTTCCTCATAAGATCCGAGATGATGAGAAATGCCTCACACAATTGGCCTTGTCCTTGTCTTCATTGGTTTCTGAGCAACAACCTTCAATAATAGTTATAATAATTTCGGGGAAAGGGCAGACGAGTGGGACCAGTGAAATTTTCCTTGCAGATTGTCGAAAGTAGATTGATGGACTGAATGGCCTCCTTCTGTGTTGTAAACTTTCTGTGTTACACACGCAGGTTAACATTTCATTCTCGAATAAGCTTCACTCTTTCCTCCATTGTAGGTTCCAGCACCTCCACATCACAAGTTGGGCAATGGATCTCCCTCCATTTTAAAGACTGGAATGGATCTCCCTCCATTTTAAAGACGGGATTGGATCTTCCTCCATTTTAAAGATGGAGAAGACGTAGCCTAGTGGGACATAAGCAAGGCTTTTGATAAGGTCCCACAAGGGAGAACGAAAGCGAAGGTAAGAGCCCATGGGATCCAAGGCAATTTTTCAATTTGGATCCAGAATTGGCTGAGTGGCAGGAAGCAGAGGGTGATGGTCAAGGGGTGTTTTTGTGACTGGATCCCTGTGTCCAGTGGGGTTCCACTGGGATGGGTGTTGGGTCCCTTGCTGTGTGTGGTATGTATAAACGAGTTAGACTTCGATGTAGAAGGGTTGATCAGCAAGTTTGTGAATGACACGATAATTGGTGGTGTGGTAAATAGTGAGGAGGAGAGCCTTAGATTACAGGCGGATATAGAGGGACTGGTCAGTGGTTCATGGACTTTAATCCGGATAGGTGTGAGGTGATGCACTTGGGCAGGACACACAAGGCACAGGCATACATGATGAATGGTAGGACCCTGGGAGCTAATGAGCATTAGAGAGACCTTGGTGTGTATGTCCACTGGTCCCTTAAGGTAGTGGGACAGGTAAATAAGGTGGTTAAGAAGGCATATGAGATACTTTCCTTTATTAGCCGAGACATAGAACATAAGAGCAGGGAAGTCATGCTGGAACTGCATAAAACGCTGGTAAGGCCACAGCTAGAGTATTGCGTGTAGTTCTGGAGTCCGCATTATAGGAAGGATGTGATTGCACGAGAGAGAGAGCAGAGTAGATTTACCAGGATGTTGCCTGGGCTGGAGAATTTTAGATATGAGGAGAGATAGGATAGACTTGGATTATTTTCCCGTGAGCAGAGGAGATTGAGGAAGGACATGATTGAGGTGAATAAAATAATGAGGGGCATTGATAGAGTAAAGAGGAAGGAACTTTTCCCCTTGGTGGAGGGAACAATAATGAGGGAGTATAGATTTAAGGCAGGGGGCAGGAGGGTTAGAGGGGAAGTAGGGAAGGATTTTTTCACCCAGAGGGTGGTGGGAATCTGGAACTCACTGCCTGAAAGGGGGTTAGAGGCACTCTCACCCCAATACTCTCTCCCTCTCACCCCAACTCTCTCACCCTCTCAATACAACCCTCTCGCCCTCTCACCAAAACTCTCTCTCCCACTCACCCCATAGCTCTCTCCCTCTCAACGCAACCCTATCTCCCTCATACTGCAAATCTCTCTCCCTCTCACCCCAACACTCTCTCCCCCTCAACCCAATTCTTTCTCCTTCTCACCCCAAGGCTCTCTCCCTCTCTCCCCAACCCTCTCTCCCTCTCTCCCCGACCCTCTCTTCCTCTCACCGCGAAACTCTCTCCCGCTCACCCCAAGCCTCTCAACCGCTCACCCCAACCCTCTCTCCCTCGCACTACAACACTCTCTCCCTATCACCCCAAACCTCTCACCCAAAAGCTCTCTCACTCTCATCCCCACTCTTCCACCCTCTCACCCTAAGTCTCCCTCCCTCTCACATTAACCCTCTCTCCCTCTGAACCTAAACTTCTCTCCCTCTCACCCAACCCTCTCTCCCTCTCACCCCAACCCTCTCTCCCTCTCACCCCAACCCTCCCTCCCTCTCACACCAACCCTCCCTCCCTCTCACCCCAACCCTCTCTCTCTCTCACCCCAACACTCTCTCCCTCTCACCCCAACCCTCCCTCCCTCTCACACCAACCCTCCCTCCCTCTCACCCCAACCCTCTCTCTCTCTCACCCCAACACTCTCTCCCTTTCACCACAACTCTCTCTCACTCTCACCCTCTCCTCATTCCCTCTCACACCAACTCTCTCTCTCTCTCACCCCAACCCTCTCTCCCTCTCACCCCTTCCTTCTCTGCCATTCACCCCAAACCTCTCTCCCTCTCACCCCAAGACTCTCTCCCGCTCACCCCAAGCCACTCTCCCGCTCACCCCAAGCCTCTCTCCCGCTCACCCCAAGCCTCTCTCCCGCTCACCCCAAGCCTCTCTCCCGCTCATCCCAATCCTCTCTCCCGCTCACCCCAAGCCTCTCTCCCGCTCACCCCAAGCCTCTCTCCCGCTCAGCCAAAGCCTCTCTCCCTCTCAGCCAAAGCCTCTCTCCCTCTCAGCCAAAGCCTCTCTCCCTCTCAGCCAAAGCCTCTCTCCCTCTCACCCCAACGCTCTCTCCCTCTCACACCAACTCTCTCACCCTCTCAACACAACCCTCTCTCCCTCTCACTAAGCTCTCACCAAAATATCCTTTATTCACTGTCTGGCTCTCAGTCAACCACTTTTTCTGAGTGTCTCTATTTCTCATTCACTCGATCTGTGTCTTCTCTCCCTGCCTCTCTTCCTCTGAGAATCTAGTCTACAAACACCAGGCAGCCATTTTAGGTTTGTTCACAGTGGCCATTTTATGTCCCCACAGCACTGGGACACTTAGGACAGAGTTGACTCATGTAACATTAGTATTTTAAACGTGACAGAGACACAGGTATGGAGACATAAATTCCACGTGTATTCCCTGGAATATTGAAGGATCCGGGCGTTCAGTCCCACACTTTGCTGTTGTGAATTTGAATTCTGAATTTTCTAAAACTGAATCTGGAAGTAAAAACCCCCGGGATGGAATGATTGACATTCTTTCTGCTGCTGCAAAGCCCGTGTCTGTGTCTGTTTCTCAGTATTTATTAACAATTTAAGATAATAGTTTAGAATGCCACAAGTTTGCCATAATGTCTGGAAAGAGGGTTGAAACAGAGGGGCTGAGGTAGCAAAACAAGAGGAGGGGGTGGTGAATAGACACAGGATCTGGGGGTCTCCAATGTGTAGAATCTGCCCAGCTCCCAGTCACATCTTTTAGAAAAGGCTGAATTGCGAAAATGAATCCAGGGACAGTGAAGCAAGTGACTCACTAACAATGAGAGCATTTTAAACATTCATTCTTTCACTGCAAAGCGCTCAGTCTTTCTGAGGTTCTGAAGGGGTCGGGGGTCTTCACTGTCTTAGTCCCTCTCCAACTTGCTGCCTCTCTCTCTCAGTGTAAATATTGCCCCATTTAAAAAGTGCTGAGCAGAGCTGGCTGCACCTTGTGGGATCTTGCTGTGCACAAATTCCCTGCAGTGTTTCATACTGTGCCACAACCAGTTAATTTATTAAAAATGTGCTGATTGGAATCATTTCCTGTCCCTCAGAAGCCCTTTACCAAGTCCTAACTGTGAGAGTGTGTAAAAGTTTGTGCTCATTCCTGAATAATGCTGGTGTTTTAGGCAGGGCGATGACTTGGCAGGTGGAACAGTCATTTGAATTCAGTCTCTCTAGGATGTGTCACAGCAGGTGTGGAGATAGGTAAAGTCATGGGATCCTGCTGTGTAAAAAAATAAAACAAAGAGGCCGCCAGCCTTTCCTGAACTTCATCAGTGACCACACTTGATAGAAATGGGTTCATGGAGGGTGAAGCAGTCGGACACAGAGATAGAGGGAGAGGGAGAGGGAGAGGGAGAGGGAGAGGGAGAGGGAGGGGGCCTGAAATGAGAACCCGGAGCCTGTGCGAAGGCTTCTTCTCACCCCCAGAGACATGTCGGTGTGTGTTAGACAGGCCGGGCCACGGGCTTTCCTGGGTTAAATGGAAGGTTCAGCAGCCATTTCAACTGAGGTTAATGTAGATCTGAGGGTGCGGGCTGGTGGTGAGGGTGGGGAGAGAGCAGCCCCCAGTCTCTGTCTCTCCAGCTTGTTCCCTCTCTCCCTCTCTCTCTCCAGCCAATTCTGTCCATAATTCATCTTTCAATAAAATGTATAAGAAAAGCAATGTAATTTGTCGTTACTTTAATTGGGGGTGGGGGAGGGTGTTGGGGGGGGAGAGAGAGAGGGGGTGAGGCCCATTCCCCACTCACTGTCCGGCTATCCTCATCCAATACATTTTTAACTGGTCATGAGCAGGTGGGGAGTGGGATCTTGCTGTGTACACATGTCTCCACCCCCCCCGCCCTGTTCCTTGCCCCCCATAATAGTGACAACACTTTCAAAATAAAAGATTGAGGGAAAGGAGGAGGGTGCGGAGGGAGGGGTGATGGGGGCAGAGAGAGAGGAGGGTGCGGAGGGAGGGGGACAGACTGAGGCCTGGTCCACAGGCTTCACCCATGTCAGTTGTGTCTGTTTCTTACCCCAATCGAGGTTTTATTTCCATCTCTGAGACACAGAGGGTGAGAGAGTGAATGAGTGAGGGGGACAGAGATGTGAGTGAGATAAGAAGAGAGATACTGAGAGAAACACAGGGGATGGGAAAGGTCTCTCAATCTGTTTTAGCCTCTGGTTTATAACTGGGATATTTTGGTATTTGGATGTTGCTAAGAGGTTGTGTTACTGTGAAGGGGAGGGGGTGGGGGTGGGGGTGGAATCCTGGGCTCTTGCTGTGCTATTTTATTTAGAAATGATCTTGCTTTGTGTATTTAGTCATTTCTTTTCTCTCGCTCTTTTCCCCAGGAATTTGGAGTTTGAAGACTGCAATGTGACTATGAATCCATGAGCAGGAGCTTTTCCCCAGCTTGGATGGATGGACTCAGGCCTGTTCCACACCCCCCCACCCACCCACGTGAGTTGTGTCTCTTTATGACCCCGAGGTTTAATTTTAATCTCGGAGGGACCCTGGTTTTTGGTGCATCAATGAAGCGGTTTCTGTTAGATGATGGGGTGCTGGATTTTGAAACCCTGGGGTTAAAATATCCCGGCCTTGCGATTAGTCACAAATACATTAACCCTTTGGTGTGTGACAAAGAGGAGATTAAAAATCTGAAACCTGAGGCTGTTTAGAAGCTTGTTATAATTCCAAAATCAGAGAGGGAGTTTAGCACCTTCTGGAGACTGATGGGTGGACAGGGGGAACCATTTTAATTCAGTTTACGCAGCTTCTGTGTGTGGATCTCTCTCTCTCTCTCTCCATCCTCCTGATCTTGCTGTGACCACAGTGCCCTGTGGCCTTTCCCCACATGAGAGAGAGAGAAAGGAGAGGTCAGGGGAAAGAGGGGGAGAGATAACAAAACAGAGAGGAGTTGGTGTGGGTAGGTGAGAAGACACAGGGTCCGGGGGGAGAGAGAGAGGTCTCCTCGTGTGCAGTCACTGCCCAGCTCCCAGTCAGGGCCTTCCAGAAAGTGGGATTTGACCCCAACTGAAATCCCGAGGCAGTGATTTGAAAATGTCTCCTGAGAGAATCCAGCTGCTCCCCAGTTTGAGTTTCAGCCCTTTCAGGGGGTTGTGGTGGTGGGGAGGGAGGGAACTGAGGGGATGGCCCCCAGACTGGGGAATTCTCACGGGGAAGGCGGGGAGAGAGAGGCTTTCACAGCAGGTGTGGAGATAGGGAAAGTCATGGGATCCTGCTGTGTAAAAAATAAAACACAGGCCACCAGCCTTTCCTGGACTGCATCAGTGACCACACTTGATAGAAATGGGTTCATGGAGGGTGAAGCAGTCGGAGAGGGAGAGGGAGAGGGAGAGGGAGAGGGAGAGGGAGGGAGAGGGAGAGGGCCTGAAATGAGAACCCGGAGCCCGTGAGAAGGCTTCTTCTCACCCCCAGATTCATGTCGGTGTGTGTTAGACAGGCCGGGCCACGGGCTTTCCCGGGTTAAATGGAAGGGGCAGCAGCCATTTCAATTGAGTTTAATGTAGATCTGAGGGTGCGGGCTGGTGGTGAGGGTGGGGGGAGAGCAGACCCCAGTCTCTCCAGCTTGTTCCCTCTCTCCCTCTCTCTCTCCAGCCAATTCTGTCCATAATTCATCTTTCAATAAAATGTATAAGAAAACCAACGTGATTTGTCGTTACTTTAATTGGGGGTGGGGGAGGGTGTTTGGGGGGGAGTGAGAGGGGGTGAGGCCCATTCCCCACTCACTGTCCCGCTATCCTCAGCCAATACATTTTTAACTGGTCATGAGCAGGTGGGGAGTGGGATCTTGCTGTGTACACATGGTCTCCACCACCCCCGCCCTGTTCCTTGCCCCCCCCAACAGTGACCACACTGTCAAAATAAAGGGGGCAGAGAAAGAGGAGAGTGCTGAGGGAGACGGGATGGGGGCAGAGAGAGAGGAGGGTGAGGAGGGTGGGTTGATGGGGGCAGAGAGATAGGTTGGTGCAGAGGGAGGGTTGATGGGGGCAGAGAGAGAGGTGGGTGTGGAGAGTGGGGTGATAGGGGCAGAGAGAGAGGTGGGTGCGGAGGGAGGGGTAATGGGGGCAGAGAGAGAGGTGGGTGCGGAGGGAGGGTTGATGGGGGCAGAGAGAGATGTGGGTCCGGAGGGAGGGGTGATGGGGGCAGAGAGAGAGGTGGGTGTGGAGAGTGGGGTGATAGGGGCAGAGAGAGAGGTGGGTGCGGAGGGAGGGTTGATGGGGGCAGAGAGAGATGTGGGTCCGGAGGGAGGGGTGATGGGGGCAGAGAGAGAGGTGGGTGCGGAGGGAGAATGATGAGTGCAGAGAGAGAGAGGTGGGTGCGGAGGGAGGGGTGATGGGGGCAGAGAGAGAGGAGGGTGCGGAGGGAGAGGTGATGGGTGCAGAGAGAGAGAGGTGGGTGCGGAGGGAGGGGTGATGGGGGCAGAGAGAGAGGTGGGTGAGGAGGGAGGGGTGATGGGGGCAGAGAGAGAGTTGGGTGCGGAGGAAGGTGTTGATGGGGGTAGAGAGAGGAGAGTGCGGAGGGAGAGGTTGATGGGGGCAGAGAGAGAGGTGGGTGCAGAGGGAGGAGTGATGGGGGCAGAGAGAGAGAAAGAGGAACAGATTGAGGGAGACTTCGACAGAGAGGGGGTGGGGGTGTTGGGGGCTCGGGGGCAGGGGAAGGAGACACAGGGTCTGCGGGTGTCCCCCTCCATTGTGTGACTGCTCGTGGGATCCTGCTGTGCAGAATTGCCTTAGTTGCAACTCTAATAACTATTTGATTGACTGGGGGATGTGATTGTGGAACTATAAATGTAAAAGATGGCCAGTGTGGTGTGGATTTTGTCGATGGTGAGACAGGAGCTTTCCAGAGTGCCCTTTCTATCCAGCACTCACAGGGGCGTGGAATTAAAAAGGCCGAAACTTGTACCCGGGTCTAATTCACCAAGAGCACAGGGCCCGTGTCTGAGAGCAATTCATGTCACGGTGAAAGGTAAAGGCCCGGCAGCCAATTTAATTCACTTCACCGATCTCTGACTGTCAAATTCTCAGTCTCCTCTCTCCCCCTCGGTCTCTCCAATGGGGGAAGAGAGAGAGAGAGAGAGAGAAAGGGGGGAGTGAGTGAGGTGAAACAGAGGGGCTGAGCTAGTAAAACAAGAGGAGGGGGTGGTGAATAGACACAGGATCTGGGGGTCTCCAATGTGTAGAATCTGCCCAGCTCCCAGTCACATCTTTTAGAAAAGGCCGAATTGCGAAAATGAATCCAGGGACAGTGAAGCAAGTGACTCACTAACAATGAGAGCATTTTAAACATTCATTCTTTCACTGCAAAGCGCTCAGTCTTTCTGAAGTTCTGAAGGGTCGGGGGTCTTCACTGTCTTAGACCCTCTCCAACTTGCTGCCTCTCTCTCTCTGTGTAAATATTGCCCCATTTAAAAAGTGCTGAGCAGAGCTGACTGCACCTTGTGGGATGTTGCTGTGCACAAATTCCCTGCAGTGTTTCATACTGTGCCACAAGCAGTTAATTTATTAAAAATGTGCTGATTGGACTGATTTCCTGTCCCTTAGGAGCCCTTTACCAAGTCCTAACTGTGAGAGTGTGTAAAAGTTTGTGCTAATTCCTGAATAATGCTGGTGTTTTAGGCAGGGCGATGAATTGGGAGGTGGAACAGTCATTTGAATTCAGTCTCTCTAGGATGTGTCCCTACGTTACAACAGAGAGAGAGGGAGGAGATTGAGGCAAACAGGAAAAGACAGTGAAACAGAGGCAGGGGGTTGAGGGTGAGGAAGAGACACAGGGTCTGGGGGGGGTTAGGGGAGGGTCTCCAGTGTGGAGTCAGTGCCCAGCTCCCAGTCTCTGCAGAAAAGCCTCAGTCACACCCTCCCGGGGACGCCTGGTTTGTAAAAATCGATGCTGGGACGGAGATTTCAAAAAGTCTCCCCCAGGAAGCAGCAGCTTGTTCCCGGTTTGAAGGGAAGGAGTTTAGGCCTTTCTGGGGATGTGTCCGGACTCAGATCACACATGGTGCCCGGGGAGGGGGGGAGAGGGGGAAGAGGGAGGGTTACAGCAGGCATGAGGCTGGGGAAGGAAATGTGTCTCCCTGTTCCCATCCGGATAGCATTACATTGCTGCCTGTGGGATCCCCCTGTGCAGAAACGGCCTGCAGCTTTTCCTGAACTGCAACAGGGAACACACGACGTTTCTGGGGGAGGGGGTGGCATTTCCCTGTCTCTGTCACTCCAGCTTTCCCTCTCCCTCTCTCTTTCCAGACAGGACCCCTTGCTGATCCTGTCCATTGAATGTTAATAACAGGACAGGACCCCTTGCTGCTCCTGTCCACTGAGGGTTAATCCCAGGACAGACATGGTTTCAACAAGGGCCTGTCTTTATTTTTGGCTTAATATTAAATCTATATTTCTTTCCCCTGTTGGTTGTGTTACTCCAGTTCCAAACCCCGATCTCACACAAACCCCCAAAACACTGGCAGTAATCGCAGTCCCCAACCCACTCTCCCTCTCGGGTTGTATTCCCTGAAATTAAGTAGCATCAGGGGTGACTTGATCAATTTGTCAAATCCTGAGAGGTACTGAGGGGGGAGATTAGGTTAATGTATGAGCTCTTGTCCTGAGTTACAAGCTTTGTGAGGCAACCTATCGAATCCTTTTTGAACAGACAAGTATCCTTCTGTCACTACAATTTACCTGTATGTTGCAAAGTTATTCTGTTAATTTTCATCCCACAGAGTCAAAATTTCTGTGATTCTGTGTCTGAGTCAGAACTTCAAATAGTTCAGATTCACTGTTTAAAATAAGCAGTCACTTTTCTGTGGTGGTTTTTGTGATTGAGTATGGATCTCAGAATCTGTCAGTGGAAGGGAGTTTCAACAGAGATAGGAAATGGGATTGATGAATAAAGGTCCAGGATTTTGTTCGCTGCATTAGATTGTGAATAATGAATTTGAACACTTTTTTAATTTGAACTCGAATTCAAAAATAATGAGGCTTTTGAATCTCAAAACATCAAATAGTTCCAATGAGAAATTAAATTTGATATTTGGGATCAAGCTGGTTAAAAACTCACACTACCCATTCCATGAATCAGCCTCTGTAACCTGCACTTCAGCACACCACAAGAAAAATGATATTTTCAACTGTTCTTGATTCCAGTCTGTTACTCAATCCCGGGTATCGATTATTCTATATATAAACCCCCTGCACCCCTCAATTAGATTCCAGCCTGTAACTCAATCCCGGGTAACTACTATTCTCTATATAAATCCCCTGATCCCAAACTCTCTCTCCCACTCATCCAAACTCTCTCTCCCTCTCACCCCAACCCTCTCTCCCTCTCACCCCAACCCTCTCTCCCTCTCACCCCAACCCTCTCTTCCTCTCACCCCAACACTCTCTCCCTCTCACCCCAACACTCTCTCCCTCTCACCCCAACACTGTCTCCCTCTCACCCCAACACTGTCTCCCTCTCACCCCAACACTGTCTCCCTCTCACCCCAACACTGTCTCCCTCTCACCCCAACACTGTCTCCCTCTCACCCCAACACTGTCTACCTCTCACCCCAACCCTCATTCCCTCTCACCCCAACCCTCATTCCCTCTCACTCCAACCCTCTCTGCCTCTCAACACAACCCATTCTCCCTCTCACACCAACCAACTTACCATCTCATCCCCACTCTCCCTCTTACCCCAACACTATCTCCCTCTCACCCCAACTCTATCTCCCTCTCACCCCAACTCTCTCTCCCAATCTCCCCAACTCTCTCTCCCAATCTCCCCAACTCTCTCTCCCAATCTCCCCAACTCTCTCTCCCAATCTCCCCAACTCTCTCTCCCAATCACCCCAACACTCTCTCCCTATCACCCCAAACCACTCACCCAAAATTCTCTCAATATCATCCCCACTCTCTCACCCTCTCCCCCCAACTCTCTTTCACTCTCACCATCTCCTCATTCCCTCTTACACCAACCCTCTCTCCCTCTCACCCAACCCTCTCTCCCTCTCACCCCATCCTTCTCTCCCTCTCTGCACAACCCTCTCTAACTCTCACCAAAACTCTCTCCCACTCACCCCAAACTTCTCTCCCTCTCAATGCAACCCTCTCTCCATCTCACCAGAACCCGCTGTCCCTCTCACCACAACTCTCTTTCCCTCTCACCCCAACAGTCTCTTCCTCTCACCCCAAACCTCCCACCCTCATACCCCAACTCACTCTCTCTCTCTCACCCCAACCCTCTCTCCCTCTCA
This sequence comes from Cetorhinus maximus, assembly GCF_964194155.1. Lineage (NCBI taxonomy): Eukaryota > Metazoa > Chordata > Chondrichthyes > Lamniformes > Cetorhinidae > Cetorhinus > Cetorhinus maximus. Next base: position 2,246,026 of record NC_135916.1, read on the forward strand.
CCCCAAACCTCTCTCCCTCCCTTCCCCACTCTCTCACCCGACTCTCCCTCCCTATCACCCCAAACCTCTCACCCAAAAGCTCTCTCACTCTCATCCGCACTCTCTCACCCTCTCACCCCAACTCTCTCTCACTCTCTCCCTTTCACGTGCAATCCCACTTTCACAATCCCTCTCACACGCTCACTCTCACACTCTATCTCTTGCACACACAATCTCCCACGCACACACACCATCTCTCTCTCACACTCACAATCTCTGTCTCTCACATGCACTCTCTCTCTGATCATCATCTTGGCCCACACCCTCTCTGCCAACCCCACGCTTTCTCTCCCACCCCCCAAACTATCTCTGCACCATCCCACCCACCATCCCCACCCCCGTGCTCTCTCATTCCCATGCTCTCTCCAGTTTTGGATGAGAGAGAGTTGGTGAGGCAGGACGGAGATCCCTTCTCAATCCGTTTCTCAGTCTCTATTTCTCTCTGCGAGTGTTTGATGGGGACAGTATGGAGGGAGTTCTATTCTATATTTAACCCTGTGCTGTACCTGTCCTGGGAGTGTTAGTTAGGGACAGTATAGAGGGAGCTTTACTCTGTATCTAACCCCGTACTGTACCTGTCCTGGGAGTGTTTGATGGAGACAGTATCGAGGGAGCTTTACTCTGTATATATCCCCGTGCTGTACCTGTCCTTGGAGTGTTTGATGGGTACAGTATCGAGGGAGCTTTACTCTGTATCTAGCCCCTGCTGCATCATCTCTGGGAATGGTTGCTGGCAACATTCTCATCAAAAACAAAAACATTCCACAAAGCAGGGCTTAACAAATTGAACATGAATTTCCTTGTTTGATTCTCCCTGGTCTGTTCTGATTCTCTGATAGATTCCTCATGTTTACCCTCCACATGAGCAGTCATCCTAATCCCGTCTACCTGTCCTGCTCCCAACGCGGCATCCGACTACAATAAGGCCAGTGATACAGGAGCGTCTCAGCGAGTGAGACAGGTGAGTCTTGAACCTGACCTGGGTGTATGTGAGTGACCCGGGTTAATCCGACACTCCAGGGACAGTTTAGACAGTTTGAGTGCATCACAGCTTTGCCAGAATGAGACCTGGATTCCAAGGGTTAAATTGCAAAGTGAGATTGCACAAACACGGGTTGTATTCCTTGAAATTTAGTAGCATCCGGGGTGACGTGATCAAATGGTCAAATCCTGAGAGGAACTGAGGGGCCCAGTGTAGAGGGAGCTTTACTCTGTATCTAACCCCGTGCTGTACCTGTCCTGGGAGTGTTTGATGGGGACAGTATCGAGGGAGCTTTACACTGTAGCTAGCGCCGTGCTGTACCTGTCCTGGGAGTGTTTGATGGGGACATTATTGAGGGAGATTTACTCTCTATCTAACCCAGTGCTTTTCCTGCCCTGGGAGTGTTTGATGGGGACGGTGTAGACGGAGATTTACTCTGTATCTAACACCGTGCTGTACCTGTCCTGGGAGTGGTTGATGGGGACAGTGTTGAGGGAGCTTTACTCTGTATCTAACCCAGTGCATTACCTGTCCTGGGAGTGTTTCATGTGGAGAATATAGAGGGAGCTTTACTCTGTATCTAACCCTGTGTGGTACCAGTCCTGGGAGTGTTTGATGGAGACTGTGTAGAGGGAGATTTACTCTGTATCTAACCTAGTGCTTTACCTGCCCTGGGAGTGTATCATGGCCACAGTGTAGGGGGAGCTTTTCTCTGTATCTAACCCCGTGCTGTACCAGTCCTGGGAGTGTTTGATGGGGTGAGTATAGAGGGAGGTTTACTCTGTATCTAACCCCGTGATGTACCTGTCCTGGGAGTGTTTGATGGGGACAGTGAAGAGGGAGCTTTACTCTGTATCTAACCCTGTGCTGTACCACTCCTGGGAGTGTTTCATGGAGACAGTGTAGAGGGAGTTTTACTATGTATCTAACCCTGTCCTGTTCCTGTCCTGGGAGTGTTTGATTTGGACTGTGTAGATGGAGCATTACTCTGTATCTAACCCTGTGCTGTACCAGTCCTGGGAGTGATTGATGGGGACAGGTTAGTGGGAGATTTACACTGTATCTAACCCAGTGCTTTAGCTGCCCCGGCAGTGTTTGATGGGGACAGTGTAGAGGAAGCTTTAGTCTGTATCTAACTCTGTGCTGTACCTGTCCTGGGAGTGTTTGATGTGGACAGCATAGGGGGACCTTTACTCTGTTTCTAACCCTGTCCTGTTCCTGTCCTGGGAGTGTTTGATTGGGACAGTGTAGAGGAAGCTTTACTCTGTATCTTACCCAGTGTTTTACCAGTCATGGGAGTGTTTGATGGGGACAGTGTAGAGGAAGCTTTATTCTGTATCTAACCCTGTCCTGTTCCTGTCCTGGGAGTGTTTGATGGGGACAGTGTAGAGGGAGCTTTACTCTGTATCTACCCGCGTGCTGTACTTGTCCTGGGAGTGTTTGATGGAGACAATGTAGAGGGAGCTTTACTCTATATCTAACCCAGTGCTTTACCTGTCCTGGGAGTGTTTGATGGGTACAGTGTAGAGGAAGCTTTACTCTGTATCTAACTCTGTGCTGTACCTGTCCAGGGAATGTTTAAGGGGGACATTATAGAGGGAGCTTTACTCTGTATCTTACCCCGTGCTTTACCTGTCCTGGGAGTGATTGATGGGGACAGTGTAGAGGAAGCTTTACTCTGTATCTAACTCTGTGCTGTACCTGTCCTGGGAGTGTTTGATGGGGCCAGTATAGAGGGAGCTTTACTCTGTATCTAACCCCGTGCTGTACTTGCCCTGGGAGTGTTTGATGAGGACAGTGCAGAGGGAGCTTTATTCTGTATCTAACCACGTGCTGTACCTGTCCTGGGAGAGTTTGATGGGCACAGTGCAGAGGGAGCTTTATTCTGTATCTAACCACGTGCTGTACCTGCCCTGGGAGTGTTTGATGGGGACGGTGTAGAGGGACCTTTAATCTGTATCTAACCCTGTGCTGTACCTTTCCTGGGAGTGTTTGATGGGGACAGTATCGTGGGAGATTTACTCTGTATCTAACCCCGTGCTGTACCTGTCCTGGGAGTGTTTGATGGGGACAGTATTGAGGGAGATTTACTATGTATATAACCCTGTCCTGTACCAGCCCTGGGAGTTTTTGATGGGGACAGGTTAGAGGGAGCTTTACTCTGTATCTAACCCCATGCTGTACCAGTCCTGGGAGTGTATGATGGGGACAGTATTGTGGGAGCTTTACTCTGTATCTAACCCTTTGCTGTACCACTCCTGGGAGTGTTTGATCGATACAGTGTAGAGGGAGCTTTACTCTTTATCTAACCCAGTGCTTCACCTGCCCTGGGAGTGTTTGATGGGGAAAGTGTAGAGGTAGCTTAACTCTGTATCTAACCCTGTCCTGTTCCTGTCCTGGGAGTGTGTATGGGGACAGTGTAGTGGGAGCTTTACTCTGTATCTAACCCCGTGCTGTACCAGTCCTGGGATTGTTTGATGGGGAGAGTATAGAGGGAGCTTTACTCTGTATCTAACCCTGTGCTGTACCAGTCCTGGGAGTGTTTGATGAAGACAGTGTAGAGGGATCTTTACTCTATATCTAACCCAGTGCTTTACCTGCCCTGGGAGTGTTTTATGGGGAAAGTGTAGAGGGAGCTTTACTCTGTATCTAACCCTGTCCTGTTCCTGTCCTGGGAGTGTTTGATGGGGACAGTATAGAGGGAACTTTACTTTGTATCTAACCCTGTCCTGTTTCTGTCCAGGGAGTGTTTGATGGGGACAGTGCAGAGGGAGGTTTACTCTGTATCTAACCCTGCCCTGTTTCTGTCCTTGGAGTGTTTGTTGGGGACAGTGGAGAGGGAGTTTTACTCTGTATCCAACCCTGTGCTGTACCTGTCCTGGGAGTGTTTGATGGGGGCGTTGTAGAGGGAGATTTAATCTTTATCTAACTCCGTGCTGTACCCTTCCTGGGAGTGTTTGATGGCGTCAGTGTAGAGGATGCTTTACGATGTATCTAACCCCGTGCTGTACCTGTCCTGGGAGTGTTTGATGGGGACGGTGTAGTGGTAGCTTTACTCTGTATCTAACCCCATGCTGTACCTGTCCTGGGAGTGTTTGATGGGGACAGTTTAGAGGGAGTTTTCCTCTGTATATAACCCCGTGCTGTACCTGTCCAGGTAGTGTTTGATGGGGACAGCGTAGAGGAAGCTTAACTCTGTATCTAACCCCGTGCTGTACCTGCCCTGGGAGTGTTTGATGGGGACGGTGATGACGGTGATTTACTCTGTATCTAACCCTGTCCTGTACCTGCCCTGTGAGTGCTTGATGGGGACAGTGTAGAGGGAGCTTTACTCTGTATCTAACCCTGTGCTGTACCAGTCCTCGGAGTGTCTGATGGGGACATGTTAGAGGGAGATTTACTCTGTATCTAACCCCGTGCTGTACCTGCCCTGGGAGTGTATGATGGAGCCAGTGTAGTGGGAGCTTTACGCTGTATCTAACCCAGTGCTTTAACTGCCCTGGGAGTGTTTGATGGGGAAAGTGTAGAGGTTGCTTTACTCTGTATCTAACCCTGTCCAGTTCCTGTCCTGGGAGTGTTTGATGGGAACAGTGTAGAGGGAGCTTTACTCTGTATCTAACCCTGTCCTGTTCCTGTCATGGGAGTGTTTGATGGGGACAGTGTAGAGGGAGCTTTACTCTGTATCTAACCCCTTGCTTTACCTGTCCTGGGAGTGTTTGATGGAGACAGTGTAGAGGGAGCTTTACTCTGTATCTAACCCAGTGCTTTACCTGCCCTGGGAGTGTTTGATGGGAAAAGTGTAGAGGTTACCCACTCCCGGGTATCAGATATTCTATATATAAACCCAGCAAACCCCTAGATTAGATTCCAGTCTGTAACTCACTCTCGCCTATCAGTGATTCTATTTATAAATCCCCGAAACTCTCGATTAGATTCCAGTCTGTAACTCACCCTCGGGTATCTGTGATTCTATTTATAAATCCCCGAAACTCTTGATCAGATTCCAGTCTATAACTCACTCTCAGGTATCTGATTTTCTTTATTTAAACCATCCCAAAAATCCTCCATTAGATTCGAATCTGTTACTCATTCCCGGGTATCTATCAGCCTATATATATATATACCCACCAAACCCATCAATTCAATCCCAGTCTGTAACTCCATCACGGGTATCTGTTATTCTATATATAATCCACCTCGAACCCCTCTTTTAGATTCCAGCCTGTAACTCACTCCGGGTATCTGTTATTATATATATAAACCACCCCGAACGCCTCGTTTAGATTCCAGCCTGTAACTCACTCCCAGGTATCTGTTATTATATATATAAAACACCCCGACCCCTTCGATTAGATTGCAGTCTGTAACTCTCTCCCGGGTATCTGTTGTTTTATAAATAAACCCCCTGAAGTCCTCGATTAGATTCCAGTTTGTAACTCACTCCCGGGTATCTGTTATTCAAGATATAAACCACCCCAAACCCCTCGATTAGATTCCAGTCTGTAACTCTCTCCCGGGTATCTGTTATTCTATATATAATCCATCCCGAACCCCTCGATTAGATTCCAGTCTGTAACTCACTCCCGGGTATCTGTTATTCTATATATAATCCACCCCGAAACCCTCGATTAGATTCCAGTCTGTAACTCACTCCCGGGTATCTGTTATTCTATATATAATCCACCCCGAGCCCCTCGATTAGATTCCAGTCTGTAACTCACTCCCGGGTATCTGTTATTCTATATATAAACCACCCCGAACCCCTCGATTAGATTCCAGTCTGTAACTCACTCCCGGGTATCTTTTATTCTATATATAAACCACCCCGAACCCCTCGATTAGATTCCAGTTTGTAACTCACTCCCGGGGATCTTTTATTCTATATATAAACCACCCCGAACCCCTCGATTAGATTCCAGTCTGTAACTCACTCCCGGGGATCTTTTATTCTATATATAAACCACCCCGAACCCCTCGATTAGATTCCAGTCTGTAACTCACTCCCGGGTATCTGTTATTCTATATGTAACCCACCCCGAACCCCTCGATTAGATTCCAGTCTGTAACTCACTCCTGGGTATCTCTTATTCTATATATAAACCCCACAAACCCCTAGATTAGATTCCAGCACTTCCTCATCACAAGTTGAGGAAGGGGTCTCCCCCCATCTTAAAGTTGGTTAAAGGCTCTCCCTCCAATTTTAAGGTGGAGAAGGGATATCTCACAGGATATTGTTCTTTACACTCAATAATGTTAACACATTTTTGAACATTTCCAGTTGCCCCCTACACTTTCTCTTTCTGTCATCCTGTCTCGTTCCTTCTCTCCCTCTCCCAACCCATCTCTCTGCCACTCTATACATTTCTCTGCTTCTCTAACTCACCCAATATCTTTACCCTAACTCGCTCCCCTCTCTTCATCTCTCTCTCTCAAGTCATCACTTTTTTATCGCTTGATCTCCTCTCTCTATCTCACTCACTTACCCAGCTCTCTTTCCCTCTCTCCCTGAATCTCTTCCTCTGAGAATCTAGTCTACAAACACCAGGCAGCCATTTTAGGTTTGTTCACAGTGGCCATTTTATGTCCCCACAGCACTGGGACACTTAAGACAGAGTTGACTCATGTAACATTAGTATTTTAAATGTGACAGAGACACAGGTATGGAGACATAAATTCCACGTGTATTCCCTGGAATATTGAAGGATCCGGGCCTTCAGTCCCACACTTTGCTGTCGTGAATTTGAATTCTGAATTTTCTATAACTGAATCTGGAAGTAAAAACCCCCGGGATGGAATGATTGACATTCTTTCTGCTGCTGCAAAGCCCGTGTCTGTGTCTGTTTCTCAGTATTTATTAAAAATTTAAGATAATAGTTTAGAATGCTACAAGTTTGCCTTAATGTCTGGAAAGAGGGTTGAAACAGAGGGGCTGAGGTAGCAAAACAAGAGGAGGGGGTGTGAATAGACACAGGATCTGGGGGTCTCCAATGTGTAGACTCTGCCCAGCTCCCAGTCACATCTTTTAGAAAAGGCCGAATTGCGAAAATGAATCCAGGGACAGTGAAGTAAGTGACTCACTAACAATGAGAGCATTTTAAACATTCATTCTTTCACTGCAAAGCGCTCAGTCTTTCTGAGGTTCTGAAAGGGTCGGGGGTCTTCACTGTCTTAGCGCCTCTCCAACTTGCTGCCTCTCTCTGTGTAAATATTGCCCCATTTAAAAAGTGCTGAAGAGAGCTGGCTGCACCTTGTGGGATCTTGCTGTGCACAAATTCCCTGCAGTGTTTCATACTGTGCCACAACCAGTTAATTTATTAAAAATGTGCTGATTGGCCTCATTTCCTGTCCCTCAGGAGCCCTTTACCAAGTCCTAACTGTGAGAGTGTGTAAAAGTTTGTGCTAATTCCTGAATAATGCTGGTGTTTTAGGCAGGGCGATGAATTTGGAGGTGGAACATCTTTTGAATTCAGTCTCTCTAGGATGTGTCCCTACGTTACAACAGAGAGAGAGGGGGGAGATTGAGGGAAACAGGAAAAGACAGTGAAACAGAGGCAGGGGGTTGAGGGTGAGGAAGAGACACAGGGTCTGGGGGGGGTTAGGGGAGGGTCTCCAGTGTGGAGTCAGTGCCCAGCTCCCAGTCTCTGCAGAAAAGCCTCAGTCACACCCTCCCGGGGACGCCTGGTTTGTAAAAATCGATGCTGGGACGGAGATTTCAAAAAGTCTCCCCCAGGAAGCAGCAGCTTGTTCCCGGTTTGAAGGGAAGGAGTTTAGGCCTTTCTGGGGATGTGTCCGGACTCAGAGCACACGTGGTGCCCGGGGTGGGGGGGAGAGGGGGAAGAGGGAGGGTTACAGCAGGCATGAGGCTGGGGAAGGAAATGTGTCTCCCTGTTCCCATCCGGATAGCATTACATTGCTGCCTGTGGGATCCCCCTGTGCAGAAACGGCCTGCAGCTTTTCCTGAACTGCAACAGGGAACACACGACGTTTCTGGGGGAGGGGGTGGCATTTCCCTGTCTCTGTCACTCCAGCTTTCTCTCTCCCTCTCTCTTTCCAGACAGGACCCCTTGCTGATCCTGTCCATTGAATGTTAATAACAAGACAGGACCCCTTGCTGCTCCTGTCCACTGAGGGTTAATCCCAGGACAGACATGGTCTCAACAAGGGCCTGTCTTTATTTTTGGCTTAATAATAAATTTATATTTCTTTCCCCTGTTGGTTGTGTTACCCCAGTTCCAAACCCTGATCTCACACAGACCCCCAAAACAATGGCAGTAATCGCAGTCCCCAACCCACTCTCCCTCTCACCCCAACCCACTCTCCCTCTCACCCCAACCCACTCTCCCTCTCACCCCAACCCGCTCTCCCTCTCACCCCCACCCACTCTCCCTCTCACCCCAACCCACTCTCCCTCTCACCCCAACCCACTCTCCCTCTCACCCCCACCCACTCTCCCTCTCACCCCAAACCCACTCTCCCTCTCACCCCAACCCACTCTCCCTCTCACCCCAACCCACTCTCCCTCTCACCCCAACCCACTCTCCCTCTCACCCCAACCCACTCACCCTCTCACCCCAACCCACTCTCCCTCTCACCCCAACCCACTCTTCCTCTCACCCCAACCCACTCACCCTCTCACCCCAACCCACTCTCCCTCTCACCCCAACCCACTCTCCCTCTCACCCCAACCCACTCTCCCTCTCACCCCAACCCATTCTCCCTCTCACCCCAACCCTCATTCCCTCTTACTCCAACCCTCTCTACCTCTCAACACAACCCATTCACCCTCTCACACCAACCAACTCACCATCTCATCCCCACTCTCTCTCCCTCTCATCCCCACTCTCTCTCCCTCTCACCCCAACACTCTCTCACTCTCACCCCAACACTGTCTCCCTCTCACCCCAACACTGTCTCCCTCTCACCCCAACACTGTCTCCCTCTCACCCCAACACTGTCTCCCTCTCACCGCAACACTGTCTCCCTCTCACCTCAACACTGTCTCCCTCTCACCCCAACGCTGTCTCCCTCTCACCCCAACGCTGTCTCCCTCTCACCCCAACGCTATCTTCCTCTCACCCCAACGCTGTCTCCCTCTCACCCCAACACTGTCTCCCTCTCACCCCAACACTCTCTCCCTCTCACCCCAACACTGTCTCCCTCTCACCCCAACACTGTCTCCCTCTCACCCCAACACTGTCTCCCTCTCACCCCAACACTGTCTCCCTCTCACCCCAACACTGTCTCCCTCTCACCCCAACACTGTCTCCCTCTCACCCCAACACTGTCTCCCTCTCACCCCAACACTGTCTCCCTCTCACCCCAACACTGTCTCCCTCTCACCCCAACACTGTCTCCCTCTCACCCCAACACTGTCTCCCTCTCACCCCAACACTGTCTCCCTCTCACCCCAACACTGTCTCCCTCTCATCCCAACCCTCATTCCCTCTCACTCCAAACCTCTCTGCCTCTCACCCCAACACTGTCTCCCTCTCACCCCAACACTGTCTCCCTCTCATCCCAACCCTCATTCCCTCTCACTCCAAACCTCTCTGCCTCTCAACACAACCCACTCTCCCTCTCACCCCAACACTATCTCCCTCTCACCCCAACTCTATCTCCCTCTCACCCCAACTCTCTCTCCTAAACTCCCCAACTCTCTCTCCCTATCACTCCCACCCTCTCTACCTCTCACCCAACACTCTCTCTCTATCAAACCAAACCACTCACCCAAAAGCTCTGTCACTCTCATCCCCACTCTCTCGCCCTCTCCCCCCAACTCTCTCTCACTCTCACCGTCTCCTCATTCCCTCTTACACCAACTCTCTCCAGTTTTGGATGAGAGAGAGTTGGTGAGGGAGGATGGAGATCCCTTCTCAATCCGTTTCTCAGTCTCTATTTCTCTCTGCGAATGTTTGATGGGGACAGTATGGAGGGAGCTTTATTCTATATTTAACCCTGTGCTGTACCTGTCCTGGGAGTGTTAGTTGGGGACAGTATAGAGGGAGCTTTACTCTGTATCTAACCCCGTGCTGTACCTGTCCTGGCAGTGTTTGATGGAGACAGTATCGAGGGAGATTTACTCTATATCTAACCCCGTGCTGTACCTGCCCAGGGAGATTTTGATGGGCACAGTATAGAGGGAGCTTTATTCTGTATCTAACCCCGTGCTGTACCTGTCCTGGGAGTGTTTGATGGGGACAGTATCGAGGGAGCTTTACTCTGTATCTAACCCTGTGCTGTACCTGTCCTGGGAGTGTTTGTTGGCAACATTCACATCAAATACAAAAACATTCCACAAAGCAGGGCTAACAAAATGAACATGAGTTTCCTTGTTTGATTCTCCCTGGTCTGTTCTGATTCTCTGATAGATTCCTCATGTTTGCCCTCCACATGAGCAGTCATCCTAATCCCGTCTACCTGTCCTGCTCCCAACGCGGCATCCGACTACAATAAGGCCAGTGATACAGGAGCGTCTCAGCGAGTGAGACAGGTGAGTCTTGAACCTGACCTGGGTGTATGTGAGTGACCCAGGTTAATCCGACACTCCAGGGACAGTTTAGACAGTTCGAGTGCATCACAGCTTTGCCAGAATGAGACCTGGATTCCAAGGGTTAAATTGCAAAGTGAGATTGCACAAACTCGGGTTGTATTCCCTGAAATTTAGTAGCATCAGGGGTGACTTGATCAAATTGTTAAATCCTATTGATGTTACCTGTATGTTGCAAAGTTATTCTGATAATTTTCATCCCAGAGAGTCAAAATTTCTGCGATTCTGTGACTGAGTCAGAACTTCAAATAGTTCAGATTCACTGTTTTAAATAAGCAGTCACTTTTCTGTGGTGGTTTTTGAGATTGAGTATGGATCTCAGAATCTGTCAGTGGAAGGGAGTTTCTACAGAGATAGGAAATGGGATTGATGAATAAAGGTGCAGGATTTTGTTCACTGCATTAGATTTTGTCTGTTGCAGTTTCCCAGGAGTTTACATTTTCATGGGAAAGGGATGATTATCCAATGTCAACAATTCAATTTCTTCAGACAAGTGAAAACGCAAGAGAAAGAGGGAATATACCAACACTGGAACAAACAGGCAACTGTATGAGGAAGGTTTCAATTCTCTTCATGTTTTAATGTGAATTCCTGAGCTAAAGATTGAAATAAACATGAATTTAAATCTCACACTGGAATGTTAACAAATTTTTGAACATTTTCAGTTTCCCCCTACACTTTCTCTTTCTGTCACCCTGTCTCGTTCCTTCTCTCCCTCTTCCACCCCATCTCTCTGCCACCCTATATATTTCTCTGTTTCTCTATCTCACCCCATATCTTTACCCTACACTCGCTCCCCTCTCTTCATCTCTCTCTATCAACTCATCCCTTTTTTATCGCTTGATCTCCTCTCTCTGTCTCACTCGCTTACCCAGCTCTCTTTCCCTCTCTCCCTGCCTCTCTTCCTCTGAGAATCTAGTCTACAAACACCAGGCAGCCATTTTAGGTTTGTTCACAGTGGCCATTTTATGTCCCCACAGCAATGGGACATTTATGACAGAGTTGACTCATGTAACATTAGTATTTTAAACGTGACAGAGACACAGGTATGGAGACATAAATTCCACGTGTATTCCCTGGAATATTGAAGGATCCGGGCGTTCAGTCCCACACTTTGCTGTTGTAAATTTGAATTCTGAATTTTCTAAAACTGAATCCGGAAGTAAAAACCCCCGGGATTGAAAGATTCACATTCGTTCTGCTGCTGCAAAGCCCGTGTCTGTATCTGTTTCTCAGTATTTATTAACAATTTAAGATAATAGCATAGAATGCCGCAAGTTTGCCATAATTCAATATCAGTTAGAAATGTCCCAATGCTATGATCAATATCAATCTTTCATTTAATTCCTATCTAACCCCGCGCTGTCCAATAACGGATGCAGAAACAAATAAATTGGAGGTTTCATTTCTCTGTCACTTTCTGTATCTTGAAGCTTCCATTTGGAGCTGGAAATCTCTCAGTTGATGAATGTTGTCTTGAAAATTTTACCCTGAATAGTGTCAGCCTTAGTATTGTGGAAACATGTGAAGAAAGTGTTTGCATTCACACCTTCCTACATTGTGAAATGTAAGTTAGCTTTGAAACAATAGGATGTAGGGCCAGGGAGTCTGAATGGACAACAGGTTTTTGATGATTAAAGAGTCAATTTTAATGATGTCCTTTGAAGGAGCCGTTTACTGTAAATGTCCCGAGACAATGAAATGCTTCAAAGGAAATATCCCGTTTGACAGAAATGGTTCCCCAATATCTGAATCACTTTCCAAGTCTTCAGAGACATGAAGGGGGCAGACATATTGTAAGATACAGATCATGAGATGCTGCAGAATCACAGAATTGAAGTTGTGGGGCCCTCTCCTGTTTCAGAATGTCAGTTTTGATGTTTAACTCTGTGAACCTTGGTTAATGATTCAGAAAGCAGAAAGTTCCAATCCAATCTGTAACCTGCACTGCAAATTCCAAAGAGATATGTACACCTTAAGTGAATGGGTGAAATAGTGAAAGATAGATTTCATTGTCGGCAAATGTGTGGCTCCTCACTTTAAAAAGGATGGAACAGGTTACATAAAAATGGTGAAAAGCTGCAAACAGTGAGGGTCCAAAGAGTCCCTATCCATTTCTGTCAAGACTAAGAAAACATCAAACAGTTCCAATGAGAAATTAAATTTGATATTTGGGATAAAGATGGTTACAAACTCACACTACACATTCCATGAATCAGGCTCTGTAACCTGCCTTTCAGCACATCACATGAAAAAATATGTTTTCAACAGTTCGTGATTCCAGTCTGTTACTCAATCCCGGGTATCTATTCTATATATAAACCCCCTGAACCCCTCGATTAGATTCCAGTCTGTAACTCAATCCCGGGTATCTATTTTATATATAAACCCCCTGAACCCCTCGATTAGATTCCAGTCTGTAACTCAAGCCCGGGAATCTATTATTCTATATATAAACCCCCCGAACCCCTCGATTAGATTCCAGTCTGAAACTCTCTCCCGGGTGTCTGTTATTCTATATATAAACCACCCCAACCCCTCGATTAGATTCCAGCGCTTCCACATCACAAATTGAGGAAGGGGTCTCCCCCCATTTTAAAGTTGGTTAAAGGCTCTCCCGCTATTTTTAAGATGGGGGCGGGATCACCCTCCAATTTAAAGATGGAGAAGGGATGTCTCACAGGATAATGTCCTTTACGCTCAATAATGTTAAGAAATTTTTGAACATTTTCAGTTTCCCCCTACAATTTCTCTTTCTCTCATCCTGTCTCATTCCTTCTCTCCCTTTCCCATCCCATCTCTCTGCCACTCTATACATTTCTCTGTTTCTCTCTCTCACCCCATCACTTTACCCAACACTCGCTCCCCTCTCTTCATCTCTCTCTCTCAACTCATCCCTTTTTCTTTCGCTCGATCTCCCCCCTCTATTTCACTCGCTTACCCAGCTCTCTTTCCCTCTCACCCTGTCTCTCTGCCGCTCTGTCTCTCTATCTGTCGTTCCGTCTTTCTCTCTCTCTCTCACTCACTACTTACCTCCGTTGCTCTGCTACTCCCTCTGTCGCCGCCATATCTCTCCCTTTCGCCTTGTCTCTCTGTTGCTCTCTTTCTATCTCTGTACCTCTTTCATCCCATCTACCTCTCCGTCTATCTCTCTCTCTCTCTTTCTCTCCCAGGAAAACAGAGAGTAATGGTTCATGGGAATTTTTCCGGCTGGATGTAGGATTGTAGTGGAGTTCCCCAGGGGTCAGTATTGGAACCCTGGGTTTCCCTGATGTATATAAATGATTGAGATATTGGTGTGCAGGGGACCATTTCAGAGTTTGTGGATGGCACAAAACTTGGGAGAATGATAAACAGAGAGGGGGACAGTGTAGAGCATCAAAAGGACATTTACAAGTTAGTAGCGTGGGCAGATAGGTGGCCAATGATGTTCAATGTGGAGACGTTTGAGGTGATGCATTTTGGTAGGAGAAACATGGACAGGAAAAATAAAAGTAGGGGTGAAATTTTGAAGGGGGTGCAGGAGCAGAAAGACCTGGGTGGAGATGTGCATAGATCATTGAAGGTGGCAGGACAGGTTGAGCGAGTGTTCATAAAGCATATCGTATCCTGGGCTTTAATAATAGGGGCATAGAGTACAAGAGCAGGGAGGTTATGCTGAATTTATATAAGACGCTAGTTAGACCTCAGATGGAGTATTGTGTACAGTCCTGGGAGCCACACTATAGGAAGGATATGATTCCCGGCACAGTGTGATTACGTGGGATGGAATTGAGATTTACACCCCTTCTGTGTTTGATGTTGGAATCAGCTTCATTTGGAGTGTGCTGTGTTTTGTAGACATTTTCAGATCTTTTTAAATAATTCCCTTTTTTTGTAGACTGCATCACTGAGTGTGAATTGGAGCTTAGCATCCATTTTTCAAATTGTTTGAAAATAGTTTTAAACTTCGCCCCTAGTTCCAAACTCTCCCACAAGGGGAAACATCTTCTCCACATCCACCCTGTTAAGACCCCTCAGGAACTTACATCTTTCACTAAGATCACCTCTCCAAATTCTAAACTCCAATGGATACAGGCCCAGCCTGTCCAACCTTTCCTCATAAGAAAATCAGAATCCTTTCCTCATAAGATCCGAGATGATGAGAAATGCCTCACACAATTGGCCTTGTCCTTGTCTTCATTGGTTTCTGAGCAACAACCTTCAATAATAATTATAATAATTTCGGGGAAGGGGCAGACGAGTGAGACCAGTGAAATTTTCCTTGCAGAGTGTCGAAAGTAGATTGATGGGCTGAATGGCCTCCTTCTGTGTTGTAAACTTTCTGTGTTACACACGCAGGTTAACATTTCATTCTCGAATAAGCTTCACTCTTTCCTCCATTGTAGGTTCCAGCACTTCCACATCACAAGTTGGGCAATGGATCTCCCTCCATTTTAAAGATGGAGAAAGTGGCTCCCACCATTTTAAAGATGGGAATGGATCTTCCTCCATTTTAAAGATGGAGAAGACGTAGCCTAGTGGGACATAAGCAAGGCTTTTGATAAGGTCCCACAAGGGAGAACGAAAGCGAAGGTAAGAGCCCATGGGATCCAAGGCAATTTTTCTATTTGGATCCAGAATTGGCTGAGTGGCAGGAAGCAGAGGGTGATGGTCAAGGGGTGTTTTTGTGACTGGATCCCTGTGTCCAGTGGGGTTCCACTGGGATGGGTGTTGAGTCCCTTGCTGTGTGTGGTATGTATAAACGATTTAGACTTCAATGTAGGAGGGTTGATCAGCAAGGTTGTGGATGACACGATAATTGGTGGTGTGGTAAATATTGAGGAGGAGAGCCTTAGATTACAGGCGGATATAGACGGACTGGTCAGTGGTTCATGGGCTTTAATCCGGATAAGTGTGAGGTGATGCACTTGGGCAGGACACACAAGGAACAGGAATACATGATGAATGGTAGGACCCTGGGATCTAATGAGCATTAGAGAGACCTTGGTGTGTATGTCCACTGGTCCCTTAAGGTAGTGGGACAGGTAAATAAGGTGGTTAAGAAGGCATATGAGATACTTTCCTTTATTAGCCGAGACATAGAATATAAGAGCGGGGAAGTCATGCTGGAACTGCATAAAACGCTGGTTAGGCCACAGCTAGAGTATTGCATGTAGTTCTGGAGTCCGCATTATAGGAAGGATGTGATTGCACTAGGGAGAGAGCAGAGGAGATTTACCAGGATGTTGCCCTGGTATCTGTTATTCTATATATAATCCACCCCGAACCCCTCGATTAGATTCCAGTCTGTAACTCACTCTCGGGTATCTGTTATTCTGTATATAATCCACCCTGAACCCCTCGATTTGATTCCAGTCAGTAACTCACTCCCGCGTATCTGTTATTCTATATATAAACCCCCTGAACCCCTCGATTAGATTCCAGTCTGTAACTCACTCTCGGGTATCTGTTATTCTATATATAATCCACCCCGAACCCCTCGATTAGATTCCAGTCTGTAACTCACACCCGGGTATCTGTTATTCTATATATAAACCACCCCGAACCCCTCGATTAGATTCCAGTCTGTAACTCACACCCGGGTATCTGTTATTCTATATATAAACCCCCCAAACCCCTCGGTTATATTCCAGTCTGTAACTCACTCCCAGGTATCTGTTATTCTATATATAATCCACCCCGAACCTCTCGATTAGATTCCAGTCTGTAACTAACACCCGGGTATCTGTTATTCTATATATAAACCACCCCGAACCCCTCGATTAGATTCCAGTCTGTAACTCAATCCTTGGTATCTTTTATTCTATATATAAACCCCACAAACCCCTCGATTAGATTCCAATCTGCAACCCACTCCCGGGCATCTATTATTCTATATATAAACTCCACAAACCCCTCGATTAGATTCCAGCACTTCCACATCACAAGCTGAGGAAGGGGTCTCCCCCCATTTTAAAGTTGGTTAAAGGCTCTCCCGCCAATTTTAAGATGGAGAAGGGATGTCTCACAGGATATTGTTCTTTACAGTCAATAATGTTAACACATTTTTGAACATTTTCAGTTTCCCCCTACACTTTCTCTTTCTGTCACCCTGTCTCGTTGCTTCTCTCCATCTCCCATCCCATCTCCTTGACACTCTATACATTTCTCTGTTTCACTAATTCACCCCATATCTTTACCCTACACTCGCTCCCCTCTCTTCATCTCTCTCTCTCAACTCATCCCTTTTTTATCGCTTGATCTCCTCTCTCTATCTCACTCGCCTACCCAGCTCTCTTTCCCTCTCTCCCTACCTCTCTTCCTCTGAGAATCTAGTCTACAAACACCAGGCAGCCATTTTAGGTTTGTTCACAGTGGCCATTTTATGTCCCCACAGGAATGGGACACTTAGGACAGAGTTGACTCATGTAACATTAGTATTATAAACGTGACAGAGACACAGGTATGGAGACAGAAATTCCACGTGTATTCCCTGGAATATTGAAGGATCCGGGCGTTCAGTTCCACACTTTGCTGTTGTGAATTTGAATACTGAATTTTCTAAAACTGAATCTGGAAGTAAAAACCCCCGGGATGGAATGATTGACATTCTTTCTGCTGCTGCAAAGCCCGTGTCTGTGTCTGTTTCTCAGTATTTATTAACAATTTAAGATAATAGTTTATAATGCCACAAGTTTGCCATAATGTCTGGAAAGAGGGTTGAAACAGAGGGGCTGAGATAGTAAAACAAGAGGAGGGGGTGGTGAATAGACACAGGATCTGGGGGTCTCCAATGTGTAGACTCTGCCCAGCTCCCAGTCACATCTTTTAGAAAAGGCTGAATTGCGAAAATGAATCCAGGGACAGTGAAGCAAGTGACTCACTAAGAATGAGAGCATTTTAAACATTCATTCTTTCACTGCAAAGCGCTCAGTCTTTCTGAGGTTCTGAAGGGGTCGGGGGTCTTCACTGTCTTAGTCCCTCTCCAGCTTGCTGCCTCTCTCTCTCTGTGTAAATATTGCCCCATTTAAAAAGTGCTGAACAGAGCTGGCTGCACCCTGTGGGATCTTGCTGTGCACAAATTCCCTGCAGTGTTTCATACTGTGCCACAACCAGTTAATTTATTAAAAATGTGCTGATTGGACTGATTTCCTGTCCCTTAGGAGCCCTTTACCAAGTCCTAACTGTGAGTGTGTGTAAAAGTTTGTGCTAATTCCTGAATAATGCTGGTGTTTTAGGCAGGGCGATGAGTTGGGAGGTGGAACAGTCATTTGAATTCAGTCTCTCTAGGATGTGTCACAGCAGGTGTGGAGATAGGGAAAGTCATGGGATCCTGCTGTGTAAAAAAACAAAACAAAGAGGCCGCCAGCCTTTCCTGAACTGCATCAGTGACCACACTTGATAGAAATGGGTTCATGGAGGGTGAAGCAGTCGGACACAGAGAGAGAGGGAGAGGGAGAGGGAGAGGGCCTGAAATGAGAACCCGGAGCCTGTGCGAAGGCTTCTTCTCACCCCCAGAGTCATGTCGGTGTGTGTTAGACAGGCCGGGCCACGGGCTTTCCTGGGTTAAGTGGAAGGGGCAGCAGCCATTTCAATTGAGTTTAATGTAGATCTGAGGGTGCGGGCTGGTGGTGAGGGTGGGGAGAGAGCAGCCCCCAGTCTCTGTCTCTCCAGCTTGTTCCCTCTCTCCCTCTCTCTCTCCAGCCAATTCTGTCCATAATTCATCTTTCAATAAAATGTATAAGAAAACCAATGTGATTTCTCGTTACTTTAATTGGGGTTGGGGGAGGGTGTTGGGGGGGGAGAGAGATAGAGGGTGAGGCCCATTCCCCACTCACTGTCCCGCTATCCTCAGCCAATACATTTTTAACTGGTCATGAGCAGGTGGGTAGTGGGATCTTGCTGTGTACACATGGTCTCCACCCCCCCGCCCTGTTCCTTGCCCCCCACAAGAGTGTCCACACTTTCAAAATTAAAGATTGAGGGAAAGGAGGAGGGTGCAGAGGGAGGGATGACAGGGGCAGAGAGAGAGGAGGGTGCGGAGGGAGGGGGATAGACTGAGGCCTGGTCCACAGGCTTCACCCACGTGAGTTGTGTCTGTTTATTACCCCAGTCGAGGTTTAATTTCCATCTCTGAGACACAGAGAGTGAGAGAGTGAATGAGTGAGGGGGACAGAGATGTGAGTGAGATAGGAAGAGAGATACAGAGAGAAACACAGGGGATGGGAAAGGTCTCTCAATCTGTTTTAGCCTCTGGTTTATAACTGAGATATTTTTGTATTTGGATGTTGCTAAGAGGTTCTGTAACTGTGAAGGGGTCGGTATGGGGGGGGATGGAATCCTGGGCTCTTGCTGTGCTATTTTGTTTAGAAATGTTCTTGCTTTGTGTTTTAGTCAATTCTTTTCCCTCTCTCTTTTCCCCAGGAATTTGGAGTTTGAAGACTGCAATGTGATTATGAATCCATGGGCAGGAGCTTTTCCCCAGCTTGGATGGATGGACTCAGGCCTGTTCCACACCCCCCACCCACCCACGTGAGTTGTGTTTCTTTATGACCGCGAGGTTTAATTTTAATCTCGGAGGGACCCTGGTTTTTGGTGCATCGATGAAGCGGTTTCTGTTAGATGATGGGGGGCTGGATTTTGAAACCCTGGGGTTAAAATATCCCGGCCTTGCGATTAGTCACAAATACATTAACCCTTTGGTGTGTGACAAAGAGGAGATTAAAAATCTGAAACCTGAGGCTGTTTAGAAGCTTGTTATAATTCCAAAGTAAGACAGGGAGTTTAGCACCTTCTGGAGACTGATGGGTGGACAGGGGGAACCATTTTAATTCAGTTTACGCAGCTTCTGTGTGTGGATTTCTCTCTCTCTCTCTCCATCCTCCTGATCTTGCTGTGCCCACAGGGGCCTGTGGCCTTTCCCCACATGAGAGAGAGAGAAAGGAGAGGTCAGGGGAAAGAGGGGGAGAGATAACAAAACAGAGAGGAGTTGGTGTGGGTCGGTGAGAAGACACAGGGTCCGGAGGGAGAGAGAGAGGTCTCCTCATGTGCAGTCACTGCCCAGCTCCCAGTCAGGGCCTTCCAGAAAGTGGGATTTGACCCCAACTGAAATCCCGAGGTAGTGATCTGAAAATATCTCCTGAGAGAATCCAGCTGCTCCCCAGTTTGAGTTTCAGCCCTTTCAGGGGGTTGTGGTGGTGGGGAGGGAGGGAACTGAGGGGATGGCCCCCAGACTGGGGAATTCTCACGGGGAAGGCGGGGAGAGAGAGGCTTTCACAGCAGGTGTGGAGATAGGGAAAGTAATGGGATCCTGCTGTGTAAAAAATAAAACACAGGCCACCAGCCTTTCTTGAACTGCATCAGTGACCACACTTGATAGAAATGGGTTCATGGAGGGTGAAGCAGTCGGAGAGGGAGAGGGAGAAGGAGAGGGAGAGGGAGAGGGAGAGGGAGAGGGAGAGGGAGAGGGAGAGGGAGAGGGAGAGGGAGGGAGAGGGAGAGGGCCTGAAATGAGAACCCGGAGCCCGTGAGAAGGCTTCTTCTCACCCCCAGATTCACGTCGGTGTGTGTTAGACAGGCCGGGCCACGGGCTTTCCCGGGTTAAATGGAAGGGGCAGCAGCCATTTCAATTGAGGTTAATGTAGATCTGAGGGTGCGGGCTGGTGGTGAGGGTGGGGCGAGAGCAGCCCCCAGTCTCTGTCTCTCCAGCTTGTTCCCTCTCTCCCTCTCTCTCTCCAGCCAATTCTGCCCATAATTCATCTTTCAATAAAATGTATAAAAACACCAATGTAATTTGTCGTTACTTTAATTGGGGGTGGGGGAGGTTGTTGGGGGGGGGAGAGAGAGAGTCTCCCTCAATCTGTTCCTCTTTCTCTCTCTCTGCCCCCATCACTCCTCCCTCTGCACCCACCTCTCTCTCTGCCCCATTCAGCCCTCCCTCCGCACCCACCTCTTCTCTGCCCCCATCACCCCTCCCTCCGCACCCACCTCTCTCTCTGCCCTCATCACTCCTCCCTCTGCACCCACCTCTCTCTCTGCCCCCATCACCCCTCCCTCCGCACCCACCTCTCTCTCTGCACCCATCACCCCTCCCACCGCACCCTCCTCTCTCACTGCCCCCATCACCCGTCCCTCCGCACCCACCACTCTCTCTGCACCATCACCCCTCCCTCCGCAACCACCTCTCTCTCTGCCCCCATCACCCCTCCCTCCGCACCCACCTCTCTCTCTGCCCCCATGAACCCTCCCTCCGCAACCTCCTCTCTCTCTGCACCCATCACCCCTCCCAACACACCCTCCTCTCTCATTGCCCCCATCACCCGTCCCTCCGCACCCACCACTCTCTCTGCCCCATCACCCCTCCCTCCGCAACCACCTCTCACTGGGGGTGGGGGTGTTGGGGGCTCGGGGGCAGGGGAAGGAGACACAGGGTCTGGGGGTGTCCCCCTCCATTGTGTGACTGCTCGTGGGATCCTGCTGTGCAGAATTGCTTTAGTTGCAACTCTAATAACTATTTGATTGACTGGGGGATGTGATTGTGGAACTATAAATGTAAAAGATGGCCAGTGTGGTGTGGATTTTGTCGATGGTGAGACAGGAGCTTTCCAGAGTGCCCTTTCTATCCAGCACTCACAGGGGCGTGGAATTAAAAAGGCCGGAACTTGTATCCGGGTCTAATTCACCAAGAGCACAGGGCCTGTGTCTGAGAGCAATTCATGCCACGGTGAAAGGTAAAGGCCCGGCAGCCAATTTAATTCACTTCACCGATCTCTGACTGTCAAATTCTCAGTCTCCTCTCTCCCCCTCGGTCTCTCCAATGGGGGAAGTGAGAGAGAGAGAGAAAGGGGGGAGTGAGTGAGGTGAAAAAGGGGGGCTGAGAAAGTAAAACAAGAGGAGGGGGTGGTGAATAGACACAGGATCTGGGGGTCTCCAATGTGTAGACTCTGCCCAGCTCCCAGTCACATCTTTTAGAAAAGGCTGAATTGTGAAAATGAATCCAGGGACAGTGAAGCAAGTGACTCACTAACAATGAGAGCATTTTAAACATTCATTCTTTCACTGCAAAGCGCTCAGTCTTTCTGAGGTTCTGAAGGGTTCGGGGGTCTTCACTGTCTTAGTCCCTCTCCAGCTTGCTGCCTCTCTCTCTCTGTGTAAATATTGCCCCATTTAAAAGACATTTCCAGACATTATGGCAAACTTGTGGCATTCTAAACTATTATATTAAATTGTTAATAAATACTGAGAAACAGACACAGACACGGGCTTTGCAGCAGCAGAAAGAATGTCAATCATTCCATCCCGGGGGTTTTTACTTCCAGATTCAGTTTTAGAAAATTCAGAATTCAAATTCACAACAGCAAAGTGTGGGACTGAAGGCCCGGATCCTTCAATATTCCAGGGAATACACCTGGAATTTATGTCTCCATACCTGTGTCTCTGTCACGTTTAAAATACTAATGTTACATGAGTCAACTCTGTCCTAAGTGTCCCAGTGCTGTGGGGACATAAAATGGCCACTGTGAACAAACCTAAAATGGCTGCCTGGTGTTTGTAGACTAGATTCTCAGAGGAAGAGAGGCAGGGAGAGAGGGAAAGAGAGCTGGGTAAGCGAGTGAGATAGAGAGAGGGTTGAAACAGAGGAGCTGAGGTAGCAAAACAAGAGGAGGGGGTGTGAATAGACACAGGATCTGGGGGTCTCCAATTTGTAGAATCTGCCCAGCTCCAAGACACATCTTTTAGAAAAGTCTGAATTGCGAAAATGAATCCAGGGACAGTGAAGCAAGTGACTCACTAAGAATGAGAGCATTTTAAACATTCATTCTTTCACTGCAAAGCGCTCAGTCTTTCTGAGGTTCTGAAGGGGTCAGGGATCTTCACTGTCTTAGTACCTCTCCAACTTGCTGCCTCTCTTTGTGTAAATATTGCCCCATTTAAAAAGTGCTGAGCAGAGGTGGCTGCACCCTGTGGGATCTTGCTGTGCACAAATTCCCTGCAGTGTTTCATACTGTGCCACAACCAGTTAATTTATTAAAAATGTGCTGATTGGCCTCATTTCCTGTCCCTCAGAAGCCCTTTACCAAGTCCTAACTGTGAGTGTGTGTAAAAGTTTGTGCTAATTCCTGAATAATGCTGGTGTTTTAGGCAGGGCGATGAATTGGGAGGTGGAACAGTCATTTGAATTCAGTCTCTCTAGGATGTGTCACAGCAGGTATGGAGATAGGGAAAGTCTTGGGATCCTGCTGTGTAAAAAAATAAAACAAAGAGGCCGCCAGCCTTTCCTGAAATGCATCAGTGACCACACTTGATAGAAATGGGTTCATGGAGGGTGGAGCAGTCAGACACAGAGAGAGAGGGAGAGGTAGAGGGAGAGGGCCTGAAATGAGAACCCGGAGCCTGTGCGAAGGCTTCTTCTCACCTCCAGAGTCATGTCGGTGTATGTTAGACAGGCCGGGCCACGGGCTTTCCTGGGTTAAATGGAAGGGACAGCAGCCATTTCAATTGAGTTTAATGTAGATCTGAGGGTGCGGGCTGGTGGTGAGGGTGGGGAGAGAGCAGCCCCCAGTCTCTGTCTCTCCAGCTTGTTCCCTCTCACCCTCTCTCTCTCCGGCCAATTCTGTCCATAATTCATCTTTCAATAAAATGTATAAAAACACCAATGTAATTTCTCGTTACTTTAATTGGGGGTGGGGGAGGATATTGGGGGGGCGGAGAGAGAGGGGGTGAGGCCCATTCCTCACTCACTGTCCCGCTATCCTCAGCCAATACATTTTTAACTGGTCATGAGCAGGTGGGTAGTGGGATCTTGCTGTGTACACATGGTCTCCACCCCCCCCCGCCCTGTTCCTTGCCCCCCACAAGAGTGACCACACTTTCAAAATAAAAGATTGAGGGAAAGGAGGAGGGTGCGGAGGGAGGGATGATGGAGGCAGAGAGAGAGGAGGGTGCGGAGGGAGGGGGATAGACTGAGGCCTGGTCCACAGGCTTCACCCACGTGAGTTGTGTCTGTTTATTACCCCAATCGAGGTTTAATTTCCATCTCTGAGACACAGAGTGAGAGAGTGAATGAGTGAGGGGGACAGAGATGTGAGTGAGATAGGAAGAGAGATACAGAGAGAAACACAGGGGATGGGAAAGGTCTCTCAATCTGTTTTAGCCTCTGGTTTATAACTGGGATATTTTTGTATTTGGATGTTGCTAAGAGGTTGTGTAACTGTGAAGGGGTCGGTATGGGGGGGAATGGAATACTGGGATCTTGCTGTGCTATTTTGTTTAGAAATGTTCTTGCTTTGTGTTTTAGTCAATTCTTTTCCCTCTCTCTTTTCCCCAGGAATTTGGAGTTTGAAGACTGCAATGTGATTATGAATCCATGGGCAGGAGCTTTTCCCCAGCTTGGATGGATGGACTCAGGCCTGTTCCACACCCCCCACCCACCCACGTGAGTTGTGTTTCTTTATGACCCCGAGGTTTAATTTTAATCTCGGAGGGACCCTGGTTTTTGGTTCATCGATGAAGCGGTTTCTGTTAGATGATGGGGTGCTGGATTTTGAAACCCTGGGGTTAAAATATCCCGGCCTTGCGATTAGTCACAAATACATTAACCCTTTGGTGTGTGACAAAGAGGAGATTAAAAATCTGAAACCTGAGGCTGTTTAGAAGCTTGTTATAATTCCAAAATAAGACAGGGAGTTTAGCACCTTCTGGAGACTGATGGGTGGACAGGGGGAACCATTTTAATTCAGTTTACGCAGCTTCTGTGTGTGGATTTCTCTCTCTCTCTCTCCATCCTCCTGATCTTGCTGTGCCCACAGGCGCCTGTGGCCTTTCCCCACATGAGAGAGAGAGAAAGGAGAGGTCAGGGGAAAGAGGGGGAGAGATAACAAAACAGAGAGGAGTTGGTGTGGGTAGGTGAGAAGACACAGGGTCCGGAGGGAGAGAGAGAGGTCTCCTCATGTGCAGTCACTGCCCAGCTCCCAGTCAGGTCCTTCCAGAAAGTGGGATTTGACCCCAACTGAAATCCCGAGGTAGTGATCTGAAAATATCTCCTGAGAGAATCCAGCTGCTCCCCAGTTAGAGTTTCAGCCCTTTCAGGGGGTTGTGGTGGTGGGGAGGGAGGGAACTGAGGGGATGGCCCCCAGACTGGGGAATTCCCACGGGGAAATCGGGGAGAGAGAGGCTTTCACAGCAGGTGTGGAGATAGGGAATGTCATGGGATCCTGCTGTGTAAAAAAACAAAACAAAGAGGCCACCAGCCTTTCCTGAACTGCATCAGTGACCACACTTGATAGAAATGGGTTCATGGAGGGTGATGCAGTCGGACACAGAGGGAGAGGGAGAGGGAGAGGGAGAGGGAGAGAGAGAGAGAGAGAGAGGGAGAGGGAGAGGGAGAGGGAGAGGGAGAGGGAGGGGGCCTGAAATGAGAACCCGGAGCCTGTGCGAAGGCTTCTTCTCACCCCCAGAGTCATGTCGGTGTGTGTTAGACAGGCCGGGCCATGGGCTTTCCTGGGTTAAATGGAAGGGGCAGCAGCCATTTCAATTGAGTTTAATGTAGATCTGAGGGTGCGGGCTGGTGGTGAGGGTGGGGAGAGAGCTGCCCCCAGTCTCTGTCTCTCCAGCTTGTTCCCTCTCTCCCTCTCTCTCTCCAGCCAATTCTGCCCATAATTCATCTTTCAATAAAATGTATAAAAACACCAATGTAATTTGTTGTTACTTTAATTGGGGGTGGGGGAGGTTGTTGGGGGGGGAGAGAGAGGGGATGAGGCCCATTCCCCACTCACTGTCCCGCTATCCTCAGCCAATACATTTTTAACTGGTCATGAGCAGGTGGGGAGTGGGATCTTGCTGTGTACACATGGTCTCCAACCCCCACCGCCCTGTTCCTTGCCGCCCACAACAGTGACCACACTTTCAAAATAAAGGGGGCAGAGAAAGAGGAGAGTGCGGAGGAAGGGGTGATGGGGGCAGAGAGAGAGGAGGTTGCAGAGGGAGGGGTGATGGGGGCAGAGAGAGAGGAGGTTGCAGAGGGAGGGTTGATGGGGGCAGAGAGAGAGGAGGTTGCGGAGGGAGGGTTCATGGGGGCAGAGGGAGAGGTGGGTGCGGAGGGAGGGGTGATGGGGGCAGAGAGAGAGGTGGGTGCAGAGGGAGGAGTGATGAGGGCAGAGAGAGAGGTGGGTGCGGAGGGAGGGGTGATGGGGGCAGAGTGAGAGGTGGGTGCGGAGGGAGGGGTGATGGGGGCGGAGAAGAGGTGGGTGCGGAGGGAGGGCTGAATGGGGGCAGAGAGAGAGGTGGGTGCAGAGGGAGGAATGATGGGGGCAGAGAGAGAGAAAGAGGAACAGAATGAGGGAGACTTCGACAGAGAGGGGGTGGGGGTGTTGGGGGCTTGGGGGCAGGGGAAGGAGACACAGGGTCTGGGGGTGTCCCCATCCATTGTGTGACTGCTCGTGGGATCCTGCTGTGCAGAATTGCTTTAGTTGCAACTCTAATAACTATTTGATTGACTGGGGGATGTGATTGTGGAACTATAAATGTAAAAGATGGCCAGTGTGGTGTGGATTTTTGTCGATGGTGAGACAGGAGCTTTCCAGAGTGCCCTTTCTATCCAGCACTCACAGGGGCGTGGAATTAAAAAGGCAGGAACTTGTACCCGGGTCTAATTCACCAAGAGCACAGGGCCCGTGTCTGAGAGCAATTCAAGTCACGGTGAAAGGTAAAGGCCCCGCAGCCAATTTAATTCACTTCACCGATCTCTGACTGTCAAATTCTCAGTCTCCTCTCTCCCCCTCGGTCTCTCCAATGGGGGAAGTGAGAGAGAGAGAGAAAGGGGGGAGTGAGTGAGGTGAAAAAGAGGGGCTGAGATAGTAAAACAAGAGGAGGGGGTGGTGAATAGACACAGGATCTGGGGGTCTCCAATGTGTAGACTCTGCCCAGCTCCCCTTCACATCTTTTAGAAAAGACTGAATTGTGAAAATGAATCCAGGGACAGTGAAGCAAGTGACTCACTAACAATGAGAGCATTTTAAACATTCATTCTTTCACTGCCATGCGCTCAGTCTTTCTGAGGTTCTGAAGGGTTCGGGGGTTTTCACTGTCTTAGTCCCTCTCCAGCTTGCTGCCTCTCTCTCTCTGTGTAAATATTGCTCCATTTAAAAGACATTTCCAGACATTATGGCAAACTTGTGGCATTCTAAACTATTATATTAAATTGTTAATAAATACTGAGAAACAGACACAGACACGGGCTTTGCAGCAGCAGAAAGAATGTCAATCATTCCATCCCGGGGGTTTTTACTTCCAGATTCAGTTTTAGAAAATTCAGAATTCAAATTCACAACAGCAAAGTGTGGGACTGAAGGCCCGGATCCTTCAATATTCCAGGGAATACACCTGGAATTTATGTCTCCATACCTGTGTCTCTGTCACGTTTAAAATACTAATGTTACATGAGTCAACTCTGTCCTAAGTGTCCCAGTGCTGTGGTACATAAAATGGCCACTGTGAACAAACCTAAAATGGCTGCCTGGTGTTTGTAGACTAGATTCTCAGAGGAAGAGAGGCAGGGAGAGAGGGAAAGAGAGCTGGGTAAGCGAGTGGGATAGAGAGAGGGTTGAAACAGAGGAGCTGAGGTAGCAAAACAAGAGGAGGGGGTGTGAATAGACACAGGATCTGGGGGTCTCCAATTTGTAGAATCTGCCCAGCTCCAAGACACATCTTTTAGAAAAGTCTGAATTGCGAAAATGAATCCAGGGACAGTGAAGTAAGTGACTCACTAAGAATGAGAGCATTTTAAACATTCATTCTTTCACTGCAAAGCGCTCAGTCTTTCTGAGGTTCTGACGGGTTCAGGGATCTTCACTGTCTTAGTCCCTCTCCAACTTGCTGCCTCTCTCTGTGTAAATATTGCCCCATTTAAAAAGTGCTGAGCAGAGGTGGCTGCACCCTGTGGGATCTTGCTGTGCACAAATTCCCTGCAGTGTTTCATACTGTGCCACAACCAGTTAATTTATTAAAAATGTGCTGATTGGCCTCATTTCCTGTCCCTCAGGTGCCCTTTACCAAGTCCTAACTGTGAGTGTGTGTAAAAGTTTGTGCTAATTCCTGAATAATGCTGGTGTTTTAGGCAGGGCGATGAATTGGGAGGTGGAACAGTCATTTGAATTCAGTCTCTCTAGGATGTGTCACAGCAGGTATGGAGATAGGGAAAGTCTTGGGATCCTGCTGTGTAAAAAAATAAAACAAAGAGGCCGCCAGCCTTTCCTGAAATGCATCAGTGACCACACTTGATAGAAATGGGTTCATGGAGGGTGGAGCAGTCAGACACAGAGAGAGAGGGAGAGGGCCTGAAATGAGAACCCGGAGCCTGTGCGAAGGCTTCTTCTCACCTCCAGAGTCATGTCGGTGTGTGTTAGACAGGCCGGGCCACGGGCTTTCCTGGGTTAAATGGAAGGGGCAGCAGCCATTTCAATTGAGGTTAATGTAGATCTGAGGGTGCGGGCTGGTGGTGAGGGTGGGGCGAGAGCAGCCCCCAGTCTCTGTCTCTCCAGCTTGTTCCCTCTCACCCTCTCTCTCTCCAGCCAATTCTGTCCATATTTCATCTTTCAATAAAATGTATAAAAACACCAATGTAATTTCTCGTTACTTTAATTGGGGGTGGGGGAGGATATTGGGGGGCGGAGAGAGAGGGGGTGAGGCCCATTCCGCACTCACTGTCCCGCTATCCTCAGCCAATACATTTTTAACTGGTCATGAGCAGGTGGGTAGTGGGATCTTGCTGTGTACACATGGTCTCCACCCCCCCCCCCCGCCCTGTTCCTTGCCCCCCACAAGAGTGACCACACTTTCAAAATAAAAGATTGAGGGAAAGGAGGAGGGTGCGGAGGGAGGGATGATGGAGGCAGAGAGAGAGGAGGGTGCGGAGGGAGGGGGATAGACTGAGGCCTGGTCCACAGGCTTCACCCACGTGAGTTGTGTCTGTTTATTACCCCAATCGAGGTTTAATTTCCATCTCTGAGACACAGAGTGAGAGAGTGAATGAGTGAGGGGGACAGAGATGTGAGTGAGATAGGAGGAGAGATACAGAGAGAAACACAGGGGATGGGAAAGGTCTCTCAATCTGTTTTAGCCTCTGGTTTATAACTGAGATATTTTTGTATTTGGATGTTGCTAAGAGGTTGTGTAACTGTGAAGGGGTCGGTATGGGGGGGATGGAATCCAGGGCTCTTGCTGTGCTATTTTGTTTAGAAATGTTCTTGCTTTGTGTTTTAGTCAATTCTTTTCCCTCTCTCTTTTCCCCAGGAATTTGTAGTTTGAAGACTGCAATGTGATTATGAATCCATGGGCAGGAGCTTTTCCCCAGCTTGGATGGATGGACTCAGGCCTGTTCCACACCCCCCACCCACCCACGTGAGTTGTGTTTCTTTATGACCCCGAGGTTTAATTTTAATCTCGGAGGGACCCTGGTTTTTGGTTCATCGATGAAGCGGTTTCTGTTAGATGATGGGGGGCTGGATTTTGAAACCCTGGGGTTAAAATATCCCGGCCTTGCGATTAGTCACAAACACATTAACCCTTTGGTGTGTGACAAAGAGGAGATTAAAAATCTGAAACCTGAGGCTGTTTAGAAGCTTGTTATAATTCCAAAATAAGACAGGGAGTTTAGCAGCTTCTGGAGACTGATGGGTGGACAGGGGGAACCATTTTAATTCAGTTTACGCAGCTTCTGTGTGTGGATTTCTCTCTCTCTCTCTCCATCTTCCTGATCTTGCTGTGCCCACAGGCGCCTGTGGCCTTTCCCCACATGAGAGAGAGAGAAAGGAGAGGTCAGGGGAAAGAGGGGGAGAGATAACAAAACAGAGAGGAGTTGGTGTGGGTAGGTGAGAAGACACAGGGTCCGGAGGGAGAGAGAGAGGTCTCCTCATGTGCAGTCACTGCCCAGCTCCCAGTCAGGGCCTTCCAGAAAGTGGGATTTGACCCCAACTGAAATCCCGAGGTAGTGATCTGAAAATATCTCCTGAGAGAATCCAGCTGCTCCCCAGTTTGAGTTTCAGCCCTTTCAGGAGGTTGTGGTGGTGGGGAGGGAGGGAACTGAGGGGATGGCCCCCAGACTGGGGAATTCCCACGGGGAAATCGGGGAGAGAGAGGCTTTCACAGCAGGTGTGGAGATAGGGAATGTCATGGGATCCTGCTGTGTAAAAAAACAAAACAAGAGGCCGCCAGCCTTTCCTGAACTGCATCAGTGACCACACTTCATAGAAATGGGTTCATGGAGGGTGAAGCAGTCGGACACAGAGGGAGAGGGAGAGGGAGAGGGAGAGAGAGAGAGAGAGAGAGATTGAGAGGGAGAGGGAGAGGGAGAGGGAGAGGGAGAGGGAGAGGGAGAGGGAGAGGGAGAGGGAGAGGGAGAGGGAGAGGGAGAGGGAGAGAGAGAGAGAGAGAGAGAGAGGGAGAGGGAGAGGGAGGGGGCCTGAAATGAGAACCCGGAGCCTGTGCGAAGGCTTCTTCTCACCCCCAGAGTCATGTCGGTGTGTGTTAGACAGGCCGGGCCACGGGCTTTCCTGGGTTAAATGGAAGGGACAGCAGCCATTTCAATTTAGTTTAATGTAGATCTGAGGGTGCGGGCTGGTGGTGAGGGTGGGGAGAGAGCTGCCCCCAGTCTCTGTCTCTCCAGCTTGTTCCCTCTCTCCCTCTCTCTCTCCAGCCAATTCTGTCCATAATTCATCTTTCAATAAAATGTATAAGAAAACCAACGTGATTTGTCGTTACTTTAATTGGGGGTGGGGGAGGATGTTGGGGGGGGGAGAGAGAGGGGATGAGGCCCATTCCCCACTCACTGTCCCGCTATCCTCAGCCAATACATTTTTAACTGGTCATGAGCAGGTGGGGAGTGGGATCTTGCTGTGTACACATGGTCTCCACCACCCCCGCCCTGTTCCTTGCCCCCCCGCAACAGTGACCATGCTTTCAAAATAAAGGGGGCAGAGAAAGAGGAGAGTGCGGAGGGAGACGTGATGGGGGCAGAGAGAGAGGAGGGTGAGGAGGGTGGGTTGATGGGGGCAGAGAGATAGGTGGGTGCAGAGGGAGGGTTGATGGGGGCCGAGAGAGAGGTGGGTGTGGAGGGTGGGGTGATGGGGGCAGAGAGAGAGGTGGGTGCGGAGGGAGGGGTAATGGGGGCAGAGAGAGAGGAGGTTGCGGAGGGAGGGTTGATGGGGGCAGAGAGAGATGTGGGTCCGGAGGGAGGGGTGATGAGGGCAGAGAGAGAGGTGGGTGCGGAGGGAGGGGTGATGAGGGCAGAGAGAGAGGTGGGTGCGGAGGGAGGGGTGATGGGGGCAGAGAGAGAGGAGGGTGCGGAGGGAGAGGTGATGGGGGCAGAGAGAGAGGTGGGTGAGGAGGGAGGGGTGATGGGGGCAGAGAGAGAGTTGGGTGCGGAGGAAGGTGTTGATGGGGGTAGAGAGAGGAGAGTGCGGAGGGAGTGGTCGATGGGGGCAGAGAGAGAGGTGGGTGCAGAGGGAGGAGTGATGAGGACAGAGAGAGAGAAAGAGGAACAGATTGAGGGAGACTTCGACAGAGAGGGGGTGGGGGTGTTGGGGGCTCGGGGGCAGGGGAAGGAGACACAGGGTCTGGGGGTGTCCCCCTCCATTGTGTGACTGCTCGTGGGATCCTGCTGTGCAGAATTGCCTTAGTTGCAACTCTAATAACTATTTGATTGACTGGGGGACGTGATTGTGGAACTATAAATGTAAAAGATGGCCAGTGTGGTGTGGATTTTTGTCGATGGTGAGACAGGAGCTTTCCAGAGTGCCCTTTCTATCCAGCACTCACAGGGGCGTGGAATTAAAAAGGCCGGAACTTGTATCCGGGTCTAATTCACCAAGAGCACAGGGCCCGTGTCTGAGAGCAATTCATGTCACGGTGAAAGGTAAAGGCCCAGCAGCCAATTTAATTCACTTCACCGATCTCTGACTGTCAAATTCTCAGTCTCCTCTCTCCCCCTCGGTCTCTCCAATGGGGGAAGTGAGAGAGAGAGAGAGAAAGGGGGGAGTGAGTGAGGTGAAAAAGAGGGGCTGAGAAAGTAAAACAAGAGGAGGGGGTGGTGAATAGACACAGGATCTGGGGGTCTCCAATGTGTAGAATCTGCCCAGCTCCCAGTCACATCTGTTAGAAAAGGCCGAATTGCGAAAATGAATCCAGGGACAGTGAAGCAAGTGACTCACTAACAATGAGAGCATTTTAAACATTCATTCTTTCACTGCAAAGCGCTCAGTCTTTCTGAGGTTCTGAAGGGTCGGGGGTCTTCACTGTCTTAGCGCCTCTCCAACTGGCTGCCTCTCTCTGTGTAAATATTGCCCCATTTAAAAAGTGCTGAACAGAGCTGGCTGCAGCTTGTGGGATCATGCTGTGCACAAATTCCCTGCAGTGTTTCATACTGTGCCACAACCAGTTAATTTATTAAAAATGTGCTGATTGGCCTCATTTCCTGTCCCTCAGGAGCCCTTTACCAAGTCCTAACTGTGAGAGTGTGTAAAAGTTTGTGCTAATTCCTGAATAATGCTGGTGTTTTAGGCAGGGCGATGAATTTGGAGGTGGAACATCTTTTGAATTCAGTCTCTCTAGGATGTGTCCCTACGTTACAACAGAGAGAGAGGGGGGAGATTGAGGGAAACAGGAAAAGACAGTGAAACAGAGGCAGGGGGTTGAGGGTGAGGAAGAGACACAGGGTCTGGGGGGGGTTAGGGGAGGGTCTCCAGTGTGGAGTCAGTTCCCAGCTCCCAGTCTCTGCAGAAAAGCCTCAGTCACACCCTCCCGGGGACGCCTGGTTTGTAAAAATCGATGCTGGGACGGAGATTTCAAAAAGTCTCCCCCAGGAAGCAGCAGCTTGTTCCCGGTTTGAAGAGAAGGAGTTTAGGCCTTTCTGGGGATGTGTCCGGACTCAGAGCACACGTGGTGCCCGGGGTGGGGGGGAGAGGGGGAAGAGGGAGGGTTACAGCAGGCATGAGGCTGGGGAAGGAAATGTGTCTCCCTGTTCCCATCCGGATAGCATTACATTGCTGCCTGTGGGATCCCCCTGTGCAGAAACGGCCTGCAGCTTTTCCTGAACTGCAACAGGGAACACACGACGTTTCTGGGGGAGGGGGTGGCATTTCCCTGTCTCTGTCACTCCAGCTTTCCCTCTCCCTCTCTCTTTCCAGACAGGACCCCTTGCTGATCCTGTCCATTGAATGTTAATAACAACACAGTACCATTTGCAGCTCCTGTCCACTGAGGGTTAATCCCAGGACAGACATGGTCTCAACAAGGGCCTGTCTTTATTTTTGGCTTAATAATAAATTTATATTTCTTTCCCCTGTTGGTTGTGTTACCCCAGTTCCAAACCCTGATCTCACACAGACCCCCAAAACAATGGCAGTAATCGCAGTCCCCAACCCACTCTCCCTCTCACCCCAACCCACTCTCCCTCTCACCCCAACCCACTCTCCCTCTCACCCCAACCCACTCACCCTCTCACCCCAACCCACTCTCCCTCTCACCCCAACCCACTCTCCCTCTCACCCCAACCCACTCTCCCTCTCACCCCAACCCACTCTCCCTCTCACCCCAACCCACTCACCCTCTCACCCCAACCCACATTCCCTCTCACCCCAACCGCTCTCCCTCTCACCCCAACCCACTCTCCCTCTCACCCCAACCCACTCTCCCTCTCACCCCAACACTCTCTCCCTCTCACCCCAACCCACTCTCCCTCTCACCCCAACCCACTCTCCCTCTCACCCCAACCCATTCTCCCTCTCACCCCAACCCACTCTCCCTCTCACCCCAACCCACTCTCCCTCTCACCCCAACCCACTCTCCCTCTCACCCCAACCCACTCTCCCTCTCACCCCAACCCACTCTCCCTCTCACCCCAACCCACTCACCCTCTCACCCCAACCCGCTCTCCCTCACACCCCAACCCACTCTCCCTCTCACCCCAACCCACTCTCCCTCTCACCCCAACCCACTCACCCTCTCACCCCAACCCACTCTCCCTCTCACCCCAACCCACTCTCCCTCTCAACCCAACCCACTCTCCCTCTCACCCCAACCCGCTCTCCCTCTCACCCGAACACTCTCTCCCTCTCACCCCAACCCACTCTCCCTCTCACCCCAACCCACTCTCCCTCTCACCCCAACTCTCTCTTCCTCTCACCCCAACCCACTCTCCCTCTCACCCCAACCCACTCACCCTCTCACCCCAACCCACTCACCC
The DNA here is from genome assembly GCF_964194155.1 of Cetorhinus maximus. Lineage (NCBI taxonomy): Eukaryota > Metazoa > Chordata > Chondrichthyes > Lamniformes > Cetorhinidae > Cetorhinus > Cetorhinus maximus. Next base: position 2,279,812 of record NC_135916.1, read on the forward strand.
TCTCACCCCAACCCACTCTCCCTCTCACCCCAACCCACTCACCCTCTCACCCCAACCCACTCACCCTCTCACCCCAACCCACTCTCCCTCTCACCCCAACCCACTCTCCCTCTCACCCCAACCCGCTCACCCTCTCACCCCAACCCACTCTCCCTCTCACCCCAACCCGCTCTCCCTCACACCCCAACCCGCTCTCCCTCTCACCCCAACCCTCTCTCCCTCTCACCCCAACCCACTCTCCCTCTCACCCCAACCCACTCTCCCTCTCACCCCAACCCACTCTCCCTCTCACCCCAACCCGCTCTCCCTCTCACCCCAACCCACTCACCCTCTCACCCCAACCCACTCACCCTCTCACCCCAACCCACTCTCCCTCTCAACCCAACCCACTCTCCCTCTCACCCCAACCCACTCTCCCTCTCACCCCAACCCACTCTCCCTCTCACCCCAACCCACTCTCCCTCTCACCCCAACCCACTCTCCCTCTCACCCCAGCCCACTCTCCCTCTCACCCCAACCCACTCTCCCGTAGCCTAGTGGAACATAAGCAAGGCTTTTGATAAGGTCCCACAAGGGAGATCGAAAGCAAAGGTAAGAGCCCATGGGATCCAAGGTAATTTTTCAATTTGGATCCAGAATTGGCTGAGTGGCAGGAAGCAGAGGGTGATGGTCAAGGGGTGTTTTTGTGACTGGATCCCTGTGTCCAGTGGGGTTCCACTGGGATGGGTGTTGGGTCCCTTGCTGTGTGTGGTATGTATAAACGATTTAGACTTCAATGTAGGAGGGTTGATCAGCAAGTTTGTGGATGACACGATAATTGGTGGTGTGGTAAATAGTGAGGAGGAGAGCCTTAGATTACAGGCGGATATAGACGGACTGGTCAGTGGTTCATGGGCTTTAATCCGGATAAGTGTGAGGTGATGCACTTGGGCAGGACACACAAGGCACAGGAATACATGATGAATGGTAGGACCCTGGGATCTAATGAGCATTAGAGAGACCTTGGTGTGTATGTCCACTGGTCCCTTAAGGTAGTGGGACAGGTAAATAAGGTGGTTAAGAAGGCATATGAGATACTTTCCTTTATTAGCCGAGACATAGAATATAAGAGCAGGGAAGTCATGCTGGAACTGCATAAAACGCTGGTTAGGCCACAGCTAGAGTATTGCGTGTAGTTCTGGAGTCCGCATTATAGGAAGGATGTGATTGCGCGAGAGAGAGAGCAGAGGAGATTTACCAGGATGTTGCCTGGGCTGGAGAATTTTAGATATGAGGAGAGATAGGATAGACTTGGATTATTTTCCCGTGAGCAGAGGAGATTGAGGAAGGACATGATTGAGATGAATAAAATAATGAGGGGCATTGATAGGGTAGAGAGGAAGGAACTTTTCCCCTTGGTGGAGGGAACAATAACGAGGGAGTATAGATTTAAGGCAGGGGGCAGGAGGGTTAGAGGGGATGTGGGGAAGGATTTTTTCACCCAGAGGGTGGTGGGAATCAGGAACTCACTGCCTGAAAGGGGGTTAGAGGCAGAAACCCTAATAACATTTAAGAATATTTGGATGTGCACTTGCGATGCCTTGGCATAGAAGGCTGTGGGCCTAGTGCTGTAAAACAGGATTAGAATTGTTAGGTTCTTGTTCGATCGGCACAGACTTGATGGGCCGAAAGGCCTTTTTCTGTGCTGTCGACCTCTTTGACTCTATGACAGAGATATCCCTGCATTTTAAAGACGGAGAAGTGATCTACCTCCATTTTAAAGATTGAGAAAAGATCTCCCTCCATTTTAATGACGGAGAAGGGATCTACCAACATTTTAAAGATGGAAAAGGGACCTCCCTCTATTTTTAAGATGTAGGAGGGGTCGCCCTCCATTTTAAATATATAGAAGGGATCTCCGTACAATTTAAAGATGGGGAAGGGATCCCTCTCCATTTTAATGATGTGGAAGGAATCCCCTACATTTCAATTTGGACACAAGCGCTCTCAAACACACAAATACACAATTGCACAGATATATTCTTTCTCATAAACGCAGACACACACACACACCCTCTCACACACAGACACACTCACGCACATATATTCTCTATTTCACACATACATACACACACACATTCTCTCTCACACTCACGCTACACCGATATATTATTTCTCATAGACACACACTCTCTCTCACACACTCACAAAGACATATTCTTTCTCATACACATGCTCACACAGACATAGTCACAATCACACAGATGTATTCTCAAACGCACACACATCCTCTCTCTTACAGACACTGATTCTCTATCTCACCGATTCACACACAGACTCGCAGATCTATTCTTTCTCATACACGCAAACACACACAATCTCACACGCACATATATTCTTCCTCACACACAAACACACACACACCAACTCACACACATAAACGCTCTCTCACACACACACACACATATATACATTCTCTCTCTCTCATGTACACACAAACACACACACACACTTGCACAGATCTATACTATCTCATAGACGCAGGCACACACACATAAAAACCAGGATCGCATTGAATGTCAGAACAGGGTTGGAGGGTTAAATGGCCTCTTGCTCTTTCCATGTGCTAGAACCAATATCCTTTATTCACTGTCTGACTCTCAGTCACCCACTTGGTCTGAGAGTCTCTATTTCTCATTCACTCGATCTGTGTCTTCTCTCCCTGCCTCTCTTCCTCTGAGAATCTAGTCTACAAACACCAGGCAGCCATTTTAGGTTTGTTCACAGTGGCCATTTTATGTCCCCACAGCACTGGGACATTTAGGACAGAGTTGACTCCTCACTCATGTAACATTAGTATTTTAAACGTAACAGAGACACAGGTATGGAGACATAAATTCCACAAGTATTCCCTGGAATATTGAAGGATCCGGGCGTTCAGTCCCACACTTTGCTGCTGTGAATTTCAATTCTGAATTTTCTAAAACTGAAACTGGAAGTAAAAACCACCGGGATGGAATGATTCACATTCTTTCTGCTGCTGTAAAGCCCGTGTCTGTGTTTGTTTCTCAGTATTTATTAACAATTCAAGATAATAGGATAGAATGCCACTAGTTTGCCATAATTCAACTCAGTCAGAAATGTCCCAATGTTATGACCGATATCATTCTTTCATCGTCTGCCTGTTCATCCCCTGTCACTCTGTGTCTCTCTCTTTAACATTCCCTCATTCCGCGTCTGCTCTCTCTCTCTCTCTTTCTCCCCCTGTCAGATTCTGTAAGAAAAATCCCCAAACACCAGGCAGCCATTTTAGGTTTGTTCACAGTGGCCATTTTATGTGCCCACAGCACTGGGACATTTATGACAGAGTTGACTCATCACGAATGGTAAATTAGTCCTTTCAACGTGACAGAGACACAGATATCTCCTTCCATTTTAAAGATGGAGAAACTCTGTTTATGTGGAACAGATTACATTATAAATGGTGAAAAGCTGCAAACAGTGAGGGCCCAAAGAGTCCCTATCCATTTGCCAAGACTAAGAAAACATCAAACAGTTCCAATGAGAAATTAAATTTGATATTTGGGATAAAGCTGGTTAAAAACTCACACTACCCATTCCATGAATCAGCTTCTGTAACCTGCACTTCAGCACATCACAAGAAAAATGATATTTTCAACTGTTCTTGATTCCAGTCTGTTACTCAATCCCGGGTATCGATTATTCTATATATAAACCCCCTGCACCCCTCAATTAGATTCCAGCCTGTAACTCAATCCCGGGTAACTATTATTCTCTATATAAATCCCCTGATCCCCTCCCTTAGATTCCAGTCTGTAACTCACTCCCTGGTATCTGTTATTCTATATATAAACCACCACGAACCCCTCGATTAGATTCCAGCCTGTAACTCACTCCCAGGTATCTGTTATTATATATATAAACCACCCCGAACCCTTCGCTTGGATTCCAGTCTGTAACTCTCTCCCGGGTATCTGTTATTCAATAAATAAACCCCCTGAAGTCCTCGATTAGATTCCAGTCTGTAACTCATTCCCGTGTAACTTTTATTCTGTATATAAATGTTCCAAACCCCTCGACTAGATTTCAGTCTGTTACTCATCCCCGGGCTTCTGTTATTCTATATGTATTATATTCATATGATTTGTATATAAACCACCCCGAACCCCTCGATTAAATACCAGTCTGTAACTAACTCCCGGGTATCTGTTATTCTATATATAAACCACCACGATCCCCTCGATTAGATTCCAGCCTGTAACTCACTCCCAGGTATCTGTTATATATATAAACCACCCCGAACCCTTCGCTTGGATTCCAGTCTGTAACTCACTCCCGGGTATCTGTCATTCTATATATAATCCACCCCGAACCCCTCGATTAGATTCCAGTCTGTAACTCACTCTTGGGTATCTGTTATTCTATATATAAATCCCCCAAACCCCTCGATTTGATTCCAGTCTGTAACTCACTCCCGGGTATCTGTTATTCTATATATAAACCCCCTGAACCCCTCGATTAGATTCCAGTCTGTAACTCACTCCCCGGTATCAGTTATTCTATTTATAAATCCCCGAAACTCTCGATTAGATTCCAGTCTGTAACTCACTCTCGGGTATCTGCGATTCTATATATAAATCCCCGAAACTCTCGATTAGATTCCAGCCTATAACTCACTCTCAGGTATCTGATTTTCTTTATTTAAACCATCCCAAAAATACTCCATTAGATTCGAATCTGTAACTCATTCCCGGGTATCTGTTATTCTATATTTAATCCACCTCGAAGCCCTCGATTAGATTCCAGCCTGTAACTCACTCCCAGGTATCTGTTATTATATATATAAAGCACCCCGAACCCTTCGATTAGATTCCAGTCTGTAACTCTCTCCCGGGTATCTGTTATTCTGTAAATAAACCCCCTGAAGTCCTCGATTAGATTCCAGTCTGTAACTCACTCCCGGGTATCTGTTATTCAAGATATAAACCACCCCAATCCCCTCAATTAGATTCTAGTCTGTAACTCTCTCCTGGGTATCTGTTATTCTATATATAATCCACCCCGAACCCCTCGATTAGAATCCAGTCTGTGACTCACTCCCGGGCGTTTGTTATTCTATATATAATCCACCGCGAACCCCTCAATTAGATTCCAGTCAGTAACTCACTCCCGGGTAACTGTTATTCTATATATAATCCACCCCGAACCCCTCGATTAGATTCCAGTCTGTAACTCACTCCCGGGTATCTGTTATTCTATATATAATCCACCCCGAACCCCTCGATTAGATTCCAGTCTGTAACTCTCTCCCGGGTATCTGTTATTCAATAAATAAACCCCCTGAAGTCCTCGATTAGATTCCAGTCTGTAACTCATTCCCGTGTAACTTTTATTCTGTATATAAATGTTCCAAACCCCTCGACTAGATTTCAGTCTGTTACTCATCCCCGGGCTTCTGTTATTCTATATGTAGTATATTCATATGATTCGTATATAAACCACCCCGAACCCCTCGATTAAATACCAGTCTGTAACTAACTCCCGGGTATCTGTTATTCTATATATAAACCACCACGATCCCCTCGATTAGATTCCAGCCTGTAACTCACTCCCAGGTATCTGTTATTATATATATAAACCACCCCGAACCCTTCGCTTGGATTCCAGTCTGTAACTCACTCCCGGGTATCTGTCATTCTATATATAATCCACCCCGAACCCCTCGATTAGATTCCAGTCTGTAACTCACTCTTGGGTATCTGTTATTCTATATATAAATCCCCCAAACCCCTCGATTTGATTCCAGTCTGTAACTCACTCCCGGGTATCTGTTATTCTATATATAAACCCCCTGAACCCCTCGATTAGATTCCAGTCTGTAACTCACTCCCCGGTATCAGTTATTCTATTTATAAATCCCCGAAACTCTCGATTAGATTCCAGTCTGTAACTCACTCTCGGGTATCTGCGATTCTATATATAAATCCCCGAAACTCTCGATTAGATTCCAGCCTATAATTCACTCTCAGGTATGTGATTTTCTTTATTTAAACCATCCCAAAAATACTCCATTAGATTCGAATCTGTAACTCATTCCCGGGTATCTGTTAGCCTATATATATATATATATATATATACCCTCCAAACCCATAAATTTGATCCCAGTCTGTAACTCCATCACGGGTATCTGTTATTCTATATATAATCCACCTCGAAGCCCTCGATTAGATTCCAGCACTTCCACATCACAAGTTGAGGAAGGGGTCTCCCCCCATTTTAAAGTTAGTTAAAGGCTCTCCCGCCAAATTTAAGATGGAGAAGGGATGTCTCACAGGATATTGTTCTTTACACTCAATAATGTTAACACATTTTTGAACATTTTCAGTTTCCCCCTACACTTTCTCTTTCTGTCATCCTGTCTCGTTCCTTCTCTCCCTCTCCCATCCCATCTGTCTGCCACTCTATACATTTCTCTGTTTCTCTAACTCACCCCATATCTTTACCCTACACTCGCTCCCCTCTCTTCATCTCTCTCTCTCAACTCATCACTTTTTTATCGCTTGATCTCCTCTCTCTATCTCACTCGCTTACCCAGCTCTCTTTCCCTCTCTCCCTGCCTCTCTTCCTCTGAGAATCTAGGCTACAAACACCAGGCAGCCATTTTAGGTTTGTTCACAGTGGCCATTTTATGTCCCCACAGGAATGGGACACTTAGGACAGAGTTGACTCATGTAACATTAGTATTATAAACGTGACAGAGACACAGGTATGGAGACATAAATTCCACGTGTATTCCCTGGAATATTGAAGGATCCGGGCGTTCAATCCCACACTTTGCTGTTGTGAATTTGAATTCTGAATTTTCTAAAACTGAATCTGGAAGTAAAAACCCCCGGGATGGAATGATTGACATTCTTTCTGCTGCTGCAAAGCCCGTGTCTGTGTCTGTTTCTCAGTATTTATTAACAATTTGAGATAATAGTTTAGAATGCCACAAGTTTGCCATAATGTCTGGAAAGAGGGTTGAAACAGAGGGGCTGAGGTAGTAAAACAAGAGGAGGGGGTGTGAATAGACACAGGATCTGGGGGTCTCCAATGTGTAGACTCTGCCCAGCTCCCAGTCACATCTTTTAGAAAAGGCCGAATTGCGAAAATGAATCCAGGGACAGTGAAGCAAGTGACTCACTAACAATGAGAGCATTTTAAACATTCATTCTTTCACTGCAAAGCGCTCAGTCTTTCTGAGGTTCTGAAGGGGTCGGGGGTCTTCACTGTCTTAGTCCCTCTCCAACTTGCTGCCTCTCTCTCTCTGTGTAAATATTGCCCCATTTAAAAAGTGCTGAGCAGAGCTGGCTGTACCCTGTGGGATCTTGCTATGCACAAATTCCCTGCAGTGTTTCATACTGTGCCACAACCAGTTAATTTATTAAAAATGTGCTGATTGGACTGATTTCCTGTCCCTTAGGAGCCCTTTACCAAGTCCTAACTGTGAGAGTGTGTAAAAGTTTGTGCTAATTCCTGAATAATGCTGGTGTTTTAGGCAGGGCGATGAATTGGGAGGTGGAACAGTCATTTGAATTCAGTCTCTCTAGGATGTGTCCCTACGTTACAACAGAGAGGGGGGAAATTGAGGGAAACAGGAAAAGACAGTGACACAGAGGCAGGGGGTTGAGGGTGAGGAAGAGACACAGGGTCTTGGGGGGTTGGATAGGGGAGGTTCTCCAGTGTGGAGTCAGTACCCAGCTCCCAGTCTCTGCAGAAAAGCCTCAGTCACACCCTCCCGGGGATGCCTGGTTTGTAAAAATCACATCTGTGTCCCCCTCACTCATTCACTCTCTCACTCTGTGTCTCAGAGATGAAAATTAAACCTCGATTGGGGTAATAAACAGACACAATTCATGTGGGTGAAGCCTGTGGACCAGGCCTCAGACTATCCCCCTCTGGAAGAAGCTCCTTGTCCTTGTCCCAGACTTTCCCTCTATGGATCCTCACCTTCCAGTTTTCAGAATACAAATTTCTCAGGAGAAAAAGAGATAAATTTTGTTGAAAGGACAAAAGCAAGGACATTTAACTGCATAAATTGAATTCAAATGGTTCCCCCTGTCCCCCTCCCCCATCAGACTCCTGAAGGTGCTAAACTCCCTCTTTCAGTTTGGGAAGGGGCTGCTCATTCCTTTGGGACACTTTTTAAAATTACCATCCCAGGATTTATTTTAAAATCTCATTCTAACTGTGAGAGTGTGTAAAAGTTTGTGCTAATTCCTGAATAATGCTGGTGTTTTAGGCAGGGCGATGAATTTGGAGGTGGAACATCTTTTGAATTCAGTCTCTCTAGGATGTGTCCCTACGTTACAACAGAGGGAGAGGGGGGAGATTGAGGGAAACAGGAAAAAACAGTGAAACAGAGGCAGGGGGTTGAGGGTGAGGAAGAGACACAGGGTCTGGGGGGGGTTAGGGGAGGTTCTCCAGTGTGGAGTCAGTACCCAGCTCCCAGTCTCTGCAGAAAAGCCTCAGTCACACCCTCCCGGGGACGCCTGGTTTGTAAAAATCGATGCTCGAACGGAGATTTCAAAAAGTCTCCCCCAGGAAGCAGCAGCTTCTTCCCGGTTTGAAGGGAAGGAGTTTAGGCCTTTCTGGGGATGTGTCCGGACTCAGAGCACACATGGTGCCCGGGGTGGGGGGGAGAGGGGGAAGAGGGAGGGTTACAGCAGGCATGAGGCTGGGGAAGGAAATGTGTCTCCCTGTTCCCATCCGGATAGCATTACATTGCTGCCTGTGGGATCCCCCTGTGCAGAAACGGCCTGCAGCTTTTCCTGAACTGCAACAGGGAACACACGACGTTTCTGGGGGAGGGGGTGGCATTTCCCTGTCTCTGTCACTCCAGCTTTCCCTCTCCCTCTCTCTTTCCAGACAGGACCCCTTGCTGATCCTGTCCATTGAATGTTAATAACAAGACAGGACCCCTTGCTGCTCCTGTCCACTGAGGGTTAATCCCAGGACAGACATGGTCTCAACAAGGGCCTGTCTTTATTTTTGGCTTAATAATAAATTTATATTTCTTTCCCCTGTTGGTTGTGTTACCCCAGTTCCAAACCCTGATCTCACACAAACCCCCAAAACAATGGCAGTAATCGCAGTCCCCAACCCACTCTCCCTCTCACCCCAACCCACTCTCCCTCTCACCCCAACCCACTCTCCCTCTCACCCCAACCCACTCACCCTCTCACCCCAACCCACTCTCCCTCTCACCCCAACCCACTCACCCTCTCACCCCAACCCACTCTCCCTCTCACCCCAACCCACTCACCCTCTCACCCCAACACTCTCTCCCTCACACCCCTACCCACTCTCCCTCTCACCCCAACCCACTCACCCTCTCACCCCAACCCACTCTCCCTCTCACCCCAACCCACTCTCCCTCTCACCCCAACCCACTCTCCCTCTCACCCCAACCCACTCTCCCTCTCACCCCAACCCAGTCTCCCTCTCACCCCAACCCACTCTCCCTCACACCCCAACCCACTCTCCCTCTCACCCCAACCCACTCTCCCTCTCACCCCAACCCACTCTCCCTCTCACCCCAACCCACTCTCCCTCTCACCCCAACACTCTCTCCATCTCACCCCAACATAATCTACCTCTCACCCCAACACTCTGTCCCTCTCACCCCAATATTCTCTCCCTCTCACCCCAACCCTCATTCCCTCTCACTCCAACCCTCTCTACCTCTCAACACACCCCATTCACCCTCTCACACCAACCATCTCATCATCTCATCCCCACTCTCTCTCCCTCTCACTCCAACACTCTCTCCCTCTCACCCCAACACTGTCTCCCTCTCACCCCAACATTGTCTCCCTCTCACCCCAACACTGTCTCCCTCTCACCCCAACACTGTCTCCCTCTCACCCCAACACTGTCTCCCTCTCACCCCAACACTGTCTCCCTCTCACCCCAACACTGTCTCCCTCTCACCCCAACACTGTCTCCCTCTCACCCCAACACTGTCTCCCTCTCACCCCAACACTGTCTCCCTCTCACCCCAACACTGTCTCCCTCTCACCCCAACACTGTCTCCCTCTCACCCCAACACTGTCTCCCTCTCACCCCAACACTGTCTCCCTCTCACCCCAACACTGTCTCCCTCTCACCCCAATACTGTCTCACTCTCACCCCAACACTGTCTCCCTCTCACCCCAACACTGTCTCCCACTCACCCCAACACTGTCTCCCTCTCACCCCAACACTGTCTCTCTCTCACCCCAACACTGTCTCCCTCTCACCCCAACACTGTCTCCCACTCACCCCAACACTGTCTCCCTCTCACCCCAACACTGTCTCTCTCTCACCCCAACACTGTCTCCCTCTCACCCCAACAATGTCTCCCTCTCACCCCAACCCTCATTCCCTCTCACTCCAACCCTCTCTGCCTCTCAACACAACCCATTCTCCCTCTCATACCAACCAACTCACCATCTCATCCCCACTCTCCCTCTCACCCCAACATTATCTCCCTCTCACCCAAACTCTATCTCCCTCTCACCCCAACTCTCTCTCCCAATCTCCCCAACTCTCTCTCCCTATCACTCCCACCCACTCTACCTCCTACCCCAACACTCTCTCCCTATCACCCCGAACCACTCACCCAAAAGCTCTCTCACTCTCATCCCCACTCTCTCACCCTCTCCACCCAACTCTCTCTCACTCTCACCAACTCCTCATTCCCTCTTACACCAACCCTCTCTCCCTCTCACCCAACCCTCTCTCCCTCTCACCCCATCCTTCTCTCCCTCTCACCCCAAACCTCTCTCCCTCTCACCCCATCGTTCTCTCCCTCTCACCCCAACACTCTCTCCCTCTCACCCCAACTCTCTCAACCTCACAGCACAACCCTCTCTAACTCTCACCAAAACTCTCTCCCACTCACCCCAAACTTCTCTCCCTCTCAATGCAACCCTCTCTCCCTCTCACCACAACCCGCTCTCCCACTCACCCCAACTCTCTCTCCCTCTCACCCCAACAGTCTCTCCCTCTCACTCCAAACCTCCCACCCTCATACCCCAACTCACTCTCTCTCTCACCCCAACCCTCTCTCCCTCTCACCCCTAACCTCTCTCCCTCCCTTCCCCACTCTCTCACCCCAACTCTCCCTCCCTATCACTCCAAACCTCTCACCCAAAAGCTCTCTCACTCTCATTCGCACTCTCTCACCCTCTCACTCCAACTCTCTCTCACTCTCTCCCTTTCACAAGCAATCTCTCTTTCACAATCCCTCTCACACGCTCGCTCTCACACTCTATCTCTTGCACGCACAATCTCCCACGCACACACACCATCTCTCTCTCACACACACAATCTCTGTCTCTCACATGCACTCTCTCTCTGATCATCATCTTGGCCCACACCCTCTCTGCCAACCCCACGCTTTCTCTTCCACCCCCCAAACTATCTCTGCACCATCGCACCCACCACCACCCCCCGTGCTCTCTCATTCCAATGCTCTCTCCAGTTATGGATGAGAGAGAGTTGGTGAGGGAGGATGGAGATCCTTTCTTAACCCGTTTCTCAGTCTCTATTTCTCTCTGCGAGTGTTTGATGGGAACAGTATGGAGGGAGCTTAATTCTATATTTAACCCTGTGCTGTACCTGTCCTGGGAGTGTTAGTTGGGGACAGTATAGAGGGAGCTTTACTCTGTATCTAACCCCGTGCTGTACCTGTCCTTGGAGCGTTTGATGGGGACAGTGTAGAGGGAGCTTTACTCTGTATCTAACCCCGTGCTGTACCTGTCCTGGGAGTGTTTGATGGGGACAGTATAGAGGGAGCTTTACTCTGCATCTAACCCTGTGCTGTGCTTGCCCTCGGATTGTTTGATGGGGACAGTGCAGAGGGAGCTTTATTCTGTATCTAACCCCGTGCTGTAGCTGCCCTGGGAGTGTTTGATGGGTACAGTCTAGAGGGAGCTTTACTCTGTATCAAACCCTGTCCTGTTCATGTCCTGGGAGTGTTTGATGGGGACAGTATCGTGGGAGATTTACTCTGTATCTAACCCTGTGCTGTACCTGTCCTGGGAGTGTTTGATGGGGACAGTATTGAGGGAGATTTACTCTGTATATAACCCTGTCCTGTACCAGCCCTGGGAGTTTTTGATGGGGACAGGTTAGAGGGAGCTTTACTCTGTATCTAACCCCATGCTGTACCAGTCCTGGGAGTGTATGATGGGGACAGTATTGTGGGAGCTTTACTCTGTATCTAACCCTTTGCTGTACCACTCCTGGGAGTGTTTGATCGATACTTTGTAGAGGGAGCTTTACTCTTTATCTAACCCAGTGCTTCTCCTGCCCTGGGAGTGTTTGATGGGGAAAGTGTAGAGGTAGCTTAACTCTGTATCTAACCCTGTCCTGTTCCTGTCCTGGGAGTGTTGATGGGGAAAGTGTAGGGGGAGCTTTACTCTGTATCTAACCCCGTGCTGTACCAGTCCTGGGAGTGTTTGATGGGGAGAGTATAGAGGGAACTTTACTCTGTATCTAACCCTGTGCTGTACCAGTCCTGGGAGTGTTTGATGAAGACAGTGTAGAGGGATCTTTACTCTATATCTAACCCAGTGCTTTACCTGCCCTGGGAGTGTTTTATGGGGAAAGTGTAGAGGGAGCTTTACTCTGTATCTAACCCTGTCCTGTTCCTGTCCTGGGAGTGTTTGATGGGGACAGTGGAGAGGGAGCTTTACTCTGTATCCAACCCTGTGCTGTACCTGTCCTGGGAGTGTTTGATGGGGACGTTGTAGAGGGAGATTTAATCTTTATCTAACTCCGTGCTGTACCCTTCCTGGGAGTGTTTGATGGGGACAGTGTAGAGGATGCTTTACGATGTATCTAACCCCGTGCTGTACCTGTCCTGGGAGTGTTTGATGGGGACGGTGTAGAGGTAGCTTTACTCTGTATCTAACCCCGTGCTGTACCTGTCCTGGGAGTGTTTGATGGGGACAGTTTAGAGGGAGTTTTCCTCTGTATATAACCCCGTGCTGTACCTGTCCAGGTAGTGTTTGATGGGGACAGCGTAGAGGAAGCTTAACTCTGTATCTAACCCCGTGCTGTACCTGCCCTGGGAGTGTTTGATGGGGACGGTGATGAGGGTGATTTACTCTGTATCTAACCCTGTCCTGTACCTGCCCTGTGAGTGCTTGATGGGGACAGTGTAGAGGGAGCTTTATTCTGTATCTAACCCTGTGCTGTACCAGTCCTCGGAGTGTCTGATGGGTACAGTGTAACGGGAGCTTTACTCTGTATCTAACCCCGTGCTGTACCTGCCCTGGGAGTGTATGATGGAGCCAGTGTAGTGGGAGCTTTACGCTGTATCTAACCCAGTGCTTTAACTGCCCTGGGAGTGTTTGATGGGGAAAGAGTAGAGGTTGCTTTACTCTGTATCTAACCCTGTCCAGTTCCTGTCATGGGAGTGTTTGATGGGGACAGTGTAGAGGGAGCTTTACTCTGTATCTAACCCCTTGCTTTACCTGTCCTGGGAGTGTTTGATGGGGACAGTGTAGAGGGAGCTTTACTCTGTATCTAACCCAGTGCTTTACCTGCCCTGGGAGTGTTTGATGAGGAAAGTGTAGAGGTTACCCACTCCTGGGTATCAGATATTCTATATATAAACCCAGCAAACCCCTAGATTAGATTCCAGTCTGTAACTCACTCCCGCCTATCAGTGATTCTATTTATAAATCCCCGAAACTCTCGATTAGATTCCAGTCTGTAACTCACGCTCGGGTATCTGTGATTCTATTTATAAATCCCCGAAACTCTTGATCAGATTCCAGTCTATAACTCACTCTCAGGTATCTGATTTTCATTATTTAAACCATGCCAAAAATCCTCCATTAGATTCGAATCTGTTACTCATTCCCGGGTATCTATCAGCCTATATATATATATATATACCCTCCAAACCCATCAATTCGATCCCAGTCTGTAACTCCATCACGGGTATCTGTTATTCTATATATAATCCACCTCGAACCCCTCGTTTAGATTCCAGCCTGTAACTCACTCCCAGGTATCTGTTATTATATATATAAAACACCCCGACCCCTTCGATTAGATTGCAGTCTGTAACTCTGTCCCGGGTATCTGTTGTTTTATAAATAAACCCCCTGAAGTCCTCGATTAGATTCCAGTTTGTAACTCACTCCCGGGTATCTGTTATTCAAGATATAAACCACCCCAAACCCCTCGATTAGATTCCAGTCTGTAACTCTCTCCCGGGTATCTGTTATTCTATATATAATCCACCTCGAACCCCTCGATTAGATTCCAGTCTGTAACTCACTCCCGGGTATCTGTTATTCTATATATAATCCACCCTGAGCCCCTCGATTAGATTCCAGTCTGTAACTCACTCCCGGGTATCTGTTATTCTATATATAAACCACCCCGAACCCCTCGATTAGATTCCAGTCTGTAACTCACTCCCGGGGATCTTTTATTCTATATATAAATCCCCCAAACCCCTCGGTTAGATTCCAGTCTGTAACTCACTCCCGGGTATTTGTTATTCTATATATAAACCACCCCGAACCCCTCGATTAGATTCCAGTCTGTAACTCACTCCCGGGTGTCTTTTATTCTATATATAAACCACCCCGAACCCCTCGATTAGATTCCAGTCTGTAACTCAATCCCGGGGATCTTTTATTCTATATATAAATCCCCCAAACCCCTCGGTTAGATTCCAGTCTGTAACTCACTCCCGGGTATTTGTTATTCTATATGTAAACCACCCCGAACCCCTCGATTAGATTCCAGTCTGTAACTCACTCCTGGGTATCTCTTATTCTATATATAAACCCCACAAACCCCTCGATTAGATTCCAGTCTGTAACTCACTCCTGGGTATCTCTTATTCTGTATATAAACCCCACAAACCCCTAGATTAGATTCCAGCACTTCCTCATCAAAAGTTGAGGAAGGGGTCTCCCCCCATCTTAAAGTTGGTTAAAGGCTCTCCCTCCAATTTTAAGGTGGAGAAGGGATATCTCACAGGATATTGTTCTTTACACTCAATAATGTTAACACATTTTTGAACATTTCCAGTTGCCCCCTACACTTTCTCTTTCTGTCATCCTGTCTCGTTCCTTCTCTCCCTCTCCCAACCCATCTCTCTGCCACTCTATACATTTCTCTGCTTCTCTAACTCACCCCATATCTTTACCCTAACTCGCTCCCCTCTCTTCATCTCTCTCTCTCAAGTCATCACTTTTTTATCGCTTGATCTCCTCTCTCTATCTCACTCACTTACCCAGCTCTCTTTCCCTCTCTCCCTGAATCTCTTCCTCTGAGAATCTAGTCTACAAACACCAGGCAGCCATTTTAGGTTTGTTCACAGTGGCCATTTTATGTCCCCACAGCACTGGGACACTTAGGACAGAGTTGACTCATGTAACATTAGTATTTTAAATGTGACAGAGACACAGGTATGGAGACGTAAATTCCACGTGTATTCCCTGGAATATTGAAGGATCCGGGCATTCAGTCCCACACTTTGCTGTTGTAAATTTGAATTCTGAATTTTCTAAAACTGAATCTGGAAGTAAAAACCCCCGGGATGGAATGATTGACATTCTTTCTGCTGCTGCAAAGCCCGTGTCTGTGTCTGTTTCTCAGTATTTATTAACAATTTAAGATAATAGTTTAGATTGCCACAAGTTTGCCTTAATGTCTGGAAAGAGGGTTGAAACAGAGGGGCTGAGGTAGCAAAACAAGAGGAGGGGGTGTGAATAGACACAGGACCTGGGGGTCTCCAATGTGTAGACTCTGCCCAGCTCCCAGTCACATCTTTTAGAAAAGGCCGAATTGCGAAAATGAATCCAGGGACAGTGAAGTAAGTGACTCACTAACAATGAGAGCATTTTAAACATTCATTCTTTCACTGCAAAGCGCTCAGTCTTTCTGAGGTTCTGAAAGGGTCGGGGGTCTTCACTGTCTTAGCGCCTCTCCAACTGGCTGCCTCTCTCTGTGTAAATATTGCCCCATTTAAAAAGTGCTGAACAGAGCTGGCTGCACCTTGTGGGATCATGCTGTGCACAAATTCCCTGCAGTGTTTCATACTGTGCCACAACCAGTTAATTTATTAAAAATGTGCTGATTGGCCTCATTTCCTGTCCCTCAGGTGCCCTTTACCAAGTCCTAACTGTGAGAGTGTGTAAAAGTTTGTGCTAATTCCTGAATAATGCTGGTGTTTTAGGCAGGGCGATGAATTTGGAGGTGGAACATCTTTTGAATTCAGTCTCTCTAGGATGTGTCCCTACGTTACAACAGAGAGAGAGGGGGGAGATTGAGGGAAACAGGAAAAGACAGTGACACAGAGGCAGGGGGTTGGGGGTGAGGAAGAGACACAGAGTCTGGGGGGGGTTAGGGGAGGGTCTCCAGTGTGGAGTCAGTGCCCAGCTCCCAGTCTCTGCAGAAAAGCCTCAGTCACACCCTCCCGGGGACGCCTGGTTTGTAAAAATCGATGCTGGGACGGAGATTTCAAAAAGTCTCCCCCAGGAAGCAGCAGCTTATTCCCGGTTTGAAGAGAAGGAGTTTAGGCCTTTCTGGGGATGTGTCCGGACTCAGAGCACACATGGTGCCCGGGGAGGGGGGGAGAGGGGGAAGAGGGAGGGTTACAGCAGGCATGAGGCTGGGGAAGGAAATGTGTCTCCCTGTTCCCATCCGGATAGCATTACATTGCTGCCTGTGGGATCCCCCTGTGCAGAAACGGCCTGCAGCTTTTCCTGAACTGCAACAGGGAACACATGACGTTTCTGGGGGAGGGGGTGGCATTTCCCTGTCTCTGTCACTCCAGCTTTCTCTCTCCCTCTCTCTTTCCAGACAGGACCCCTTGCTGATCCTGTCCATTGAATGTTAATAACAGGACAGGACCCCTTGCTGCTCCTGTCCACTGAGGGTTAACCCCAGGACAGACATGGTCTCAACAAGGGCCTGCCTTTATTTTTGGCTTAATAATAAATTTATATTTCTTTCCCCTGTTGGTTGTGTTACTCCAGTTCCAAACCCTGATCTCACACAAACCCCCAAAACACTGGCAGTAATCGCAGTCCCCAACCCACTCTCCCTCTCACCCCAACCCACTCTCCCTCTCACCCCAAACCTCTCTCCCTCTCACCCCAAACCTCTCTCCCTCTCACCCCAACCCACTCTCCCTCTCACCCCAACCCACTCTCCCTCTCACCCCAACCCACTCTCCCTCTCACCCCAACCCACTCACCCTCTCACCCCAACACTCTCTCTCTCACACCCCTACCCACTCTCCCTCTCACCCCAACCCACTCTCCCTCTCACCCCAACCCACTCACCCTCTCACCCCAACCCACTCTCCCTCTCACCCCAACCCACTCTCCCTCTCACCCCAACCCACTCTCCCTCTCACCCCAACCCACTCTCCCTCTCACCCCAACCCACTCTCCCTCTCACCCCAACCCACTCTCCCTCTCACCCCAACCCACTCTCCCTCTCACCCCAACCCACTCTCCCTCACACCCCAACCCACTCTCCCTCTCACCCCAACCCACTCTCCCTCTCACCCCAACCCACTCTCCCTCTCACCCCAACCCACTCTCCCTCTCACCCCAACACTCTCTCCATCTCACCCCAACATAATCTACCTCTCACCCCAACACTCTGTCCCTCTCACCCCAATATTCTCTCCCTCTCACCCCAACCCTCATTCCCTCTCACTCCAACCCTCTCTACCTCTCAACACACCCCATTCACCCTCTCACACCAACCATCTCATCATCTCATCCCCACTCTCTCTCCCTCTCACTCCAACACTCTCTCCCTCTCACCCCAACACTGTCTCCCTCTCACCCCAACATTGTCTCCCTCTCACCCCAACACTGTCTCCCTCTCACCCCAACACTGTCTCCCTCTCACCCCAACACTGTCTCCCTCTCACCCCAACACTGTCTCCCTCTCACCCCAACACTGTCTCCCTCTCACCCCAACACTGTCTCCCTCTCACCCCAACACTGTCTCCCTCTCACCCCAACACTGTCTCCCTCTCACCCCAACACTGTCTCCCTCTCACCCCAACACTGTCTCCCTCTCACCCCAACACTGTCTCCCTCTCACCCCAACACTGTCTCCCTCTCACCCCAACACTGTCTCCCTCTCACCCCAACACTGTCTCCCTCTCACCCCAACACGGTCTCCCTCTCACCCCAATACTGTCTCACTCTCACCACAACACTGTCTCCCTCTCACCCCAACACGGTCTCCCTCTCACCCCAATACTGTCTCACTCTCACCCCAACACTGTCTCCCTCTCACCCCAACACTGTCTCCCACTCACCCCAACACTGTCTCCCTCTCACCCCAACACTGTCTCTCTCTCACCCCAACACTGTCTCTCTCTCACCCCAATACTGTCTCACTCTCACCACAACACTGTCTCCCTCTCACCCCAACACGGTCTCCCTCTCACCCCAATACTGTCTCACTCTCACCCCAACACTGTCTCCCTCTCACCCCAACACTGTCTCCCTCTCACCCCAACACTGTCTCCCACTCACCCCAACACTGTCTCCCTCTCACCCCAACACTGTCTCTCTCTCACCCCAACACTGTCTCCCTCTCACCCCAACACTGTCTCCCTCTCACCCCAACACTGTCTCCCTCTCACCCCAACACTGTCTCCCTCTCACCCCAACCCTCATTCCCTCTCACCCCAACCCTCATTCCCTCTCACTCCAACCCTCTCTGCCTCTCAACACAACCCATTCTCCCTCTCATACCAACCAACTCACCATCTCATCCCCACTCTCCCTCTCACCCCAACATTATCTCCCTCTCACCCAAACTCTATCTCCCTCTCACCCCAACTCTCTCTCCCAATCTCCCCAACTCTCTCTCCCTATCACTCCCACCCACTCTACCTCCTACCCCAACACTCTCTCCCTATCACCCCGAACCACTCACCCAAAAGCTCTCTCACTCTCATCCCCACTCTCTCACCCTCTCCACCCAACTCTCTCTCACTCTCACCAACTCCTCATTCCCTCTTACACCAACCCTCTCTCCCTCTCACCCAACCCTCTCTCCCTCTCACCCCATCCTTCTCTCCCTCTCACCCCAAACCTCTCTCCCTCTCACCCCATCGTTCTCTCCCTCTCACCCCAACACTCTCTCCCTCTCACCCCAACTCTCTCAACCTCACAGCACAACCCTCTCTAACTCTCACCAAAACTCTCTCCCACTCATCCCAAACTTCTCTCCCTCTCAATGCAACCCTCTCTCCCTCTCACCACAACCCGCTCTCCCACTCACCCCAACTCTCTCTCCCTCTCACCCCAACAGTCTCTCCCTCTCACTCCAAACCTCCCACCCTCATACCCCAACTCACTCTCTCTCTCACCCCAACCCTCTCTCCCTCTCACCCCTAACCTCTCTCCCTCCCTTCCCCACTCTCTCACCCCAACTCTCCCTCCCTATCACTCCAAACCTCTCACCCAAAAGCTCTCTCACTCTCATTCGCACTCTCTCACCCTCTCACTCCAACTCTCTCTCACTCTCTCCCTTTCACAAGCAATCTCTCTTTCACAATCCCTCTCACACGCTCGCTCTCACACTCTATCTCTTGCACGCACAATCTCCCACGCACACACACCATCTCTCTCTCACACACACAATCTCTGTCTCTCACATGCACTCTCTCTCTGATCATCATCTTGGCCCACACCCTCTCTGCCAACCCCACGCTTTCTCTTCCACCCCCCAAACTATCTCTGCACCATCGCACCCACCACCACCCCCCGTGCTGTCTCATTCCAATGCTCTCTCCAGTTATGGATGAGAGAGAGTTGGTGAGGGAGGATGGAGATCCTTTCTTAACCCGTTTCTCAGTCTCTATTTCTCTCTGCGAGTGTTTGATGGGAACAGTATGGAGGGAGCTTAATTCTATATTTAACCCTGTGCTGTACCTGTCCTGGGAGTGTTAGTTGGGGACAGTATAGAGGGAGCTTTACTCTGTATCTAACCCCGTGCTGTACCTGTCCTTGGAGCGTTTGATGGGGACAGTGTAGAGGGAGCTTTACTCTGTATCTAACCCCGTGCTGTACCTGTCCTGGGAGTGTTTGATGGGGACAGTATAGAGGGAGCTTTACTCTGCATCTAACCCTGTGCTGTGCTTGCCCTCGGATTGTTTGATGGGGACAGTGCAGAGGGAGCTTTATTCTGTATCTAACCCCGTGCTGTAGCTGCCCTGGGAGTGTTTGATGGGTACAGTCTAGAGGGAGCTTTACTCTGTATCAAACCCTGTCCTGTTCATGTCCTGGGAGTGTTTGATGGGGACAGTATCGTGGGAGATTTACTCTGTATCTAACCCTGTGCTGTACCTGTCCTGGGAGTGTTTGATGGGGACAGTATTGAGGGAGATTTACTCTGTATATAACCCTGTCCTGTACCAGCCCTGGGAGTTTTTGATGGGGACAGGTTAGAGGGAGCTTTACTCTGTATCTAACCCCATGCTGTACCAGTCCTGGGAGTGTATGATGGGGACAGTATTGTGGGAGCTTTACTCTGTATCTAACCCTTTGCTGTACCACTCCTGGGAGTGTTTGATCGATACTTTGTAGAGGGAGCTTTACTCTTTATCTAACCCAGTGCTTCTCCTGCCCTGGGAGTGTTTGATGGGGAAAGTGTAGAGGTAGCTTAACTCTGTATCTAACCCTGTCCTGTTCCTGTCCTGGGAGTGTTGATGGGGAAAGTGTAGGGGGAGCTTTACTCTGTATCTAACCCCGTGCTGTACCAGTCCTGGGAGTGTTTGATGGGGAGAGTATAGAGGGAACTTTACTCTGTATCTAACCCTGTGCTGTACCAGTCCTGGGAGTGTTTGATGAAGACAGTGTAGAGGGATCTTTACTCTATATCTAACCCAGTGCTTTACCTGCCCTGGGAGTGTTTTATGGGGAAAGTGTAGAGGGAGCTTTACTCTGTATCTAACCCTGTCCTGTTCCTGTCCTGGGAGTGTTTGATGGGGACAGTGGAGAGGGAGCTTTACTCTGTATCCAACCCTGTGCTGTACCTGTCCTGGGAGTGTTTGATGGGGACGTTGTAGAGGGAGATTTAATCTTTATCTAACTCCGTGCTGTACCCTTCCTGGGAGTGTTTGATGGGGACAGTGTAGAGGATGCTTTACGATGTATCTAACCCCGTGCTGTACCTGTCCTGGGAGTGTTTGATGGGGACGGTGTAGAGGTAGCTTTACTCTGTATCTAACCCCGTGCTGTACCTGTCCTGGGAGTGTTTGATGGGGACAGTTTAGAGGCAGTTTTCCTCTGTATATAACCCCGTGCTGTACCTGTCCAGGTAGTGTTTGATGGGGACAGCGTAGAGGAAGCTTAACTCTGTATCTAACCCTGTGCTGTACCTGCCCTGGGAGTGTTTGATGGGGACGGTGATGAGGGTGATTTACTCTGTATCTAACCCTGTCCTGTACCTGCCCTGTGAGTGCTTGATGGGGACAGTGTAGAGGGAGCTTTATTCTGTATCTAACCCTGTGCTGTACCAGTCCTCGGAGTGTCTGATGGGTACAGTGTAACGGGAGCTTTACTCTGTATCTAACCCCGTGCTGTACCTGCCCTGGGAGTGTATGATGGAGCCAGTGTAGTGGGAGCTTTACGCTGTATCTAACCCAGTGCTTTAACTGCCCTGGGAGTGTTTGATGGGGAAAGAGTAGAGGTTGCTTTACTCTGTATCTAACCCTGTCCAGTTCCTGTCATGGGAGTGTTTGATGGGGACAGTGTAGAGGGAGCTTTACTCTGTATCTAACCCCTTGCTTTACCTGTCCTGGGAGTGTTTGATGGGGACAGTGTAGAGGGAGCTTTACTCTGTATCTAACCCAGTGCTTTACCTGCCCTGGGAGTGTTTGATGAGGAAAGTGTAGAGGTTACCCACTCCCGGGTATCAGATATTCTATATATAAACCCAGCAAACCCCTAGATTAGATTCCAGTCTGTAACTCACTCCCGCCTATCAGTGATTCTATTTATAAATCCCCGAAACTCTCGATTAGATTCCAGTCTGTAACTCACGCTCGGGTATCTGTGATTCTATTTATAAATCCCCGAAACTCTTGATCAGATTCCAGTCTATAACTCACTCTCAGGTATCTGATTTTCATTATTTAAACCATGCCAAAAATCCTCCATTAGATTCGAATCTGTTACTCATTCCCGGGTATCTATCAGCCTATATATATATATATATACCCTCCAAACCCATCAATTCGATCCCAGTCTGTAACTCCATCACGGGTATCTGTTATTCTATATATAATCCACCTCGAACCCCTCGTTTAGATTCCAGCCTGTAACTCACTCCCAGGTATCTGTTATTATATATATAAAACACCCCGACCCCTTCGATTAGATTGCAGTCTGTAACTCTCTCCCGGGTATCTGTTGTTTTATAAATAAACCCCCTGAAGTCCTCGATTAGATTCCAGTTTGTAACTCACTCCCGGGTATCTGTTATTCAAGATATAAACCACCCCAAACCCCTCGATTAGATTCCAGTCTGTAACTCTCTCCCGGGTATCTGTTATTCTATATATAATCCACCTCGAACCCCTCGATTAGATTCCAGTCTGTAACTCACTCCCGTGTATCTGTTATTCTATATATAATCCACCCTGAGCCCCTCGATTAGATTCCAGTCTGTAACTCACTCCCGGGTATCTGTTATTCTATATATAAACCACCCCGAACCCCTCGATTAGATTCCAGTCTGTAACTCACTCCCGGGGATCTTTTATTCTATATATAAATCCCCCAAACCCCTCGGTTAGATTCCAGTCTGTAACTCACTCCCGGGTATTTGTTATTCTATATATAAACCACCCCGAACCCCTCGATTAGATTCCAGTCTGTAACTCACTCCCGGGTGTCTTTTATTCTATATATAAACCACCCCGAACCCCTCGATTAGATTCCAGTCTGTAACTCAATCCCGGGGATCTTTTATTCTATATATAAATCCCCCAAACCCCTCGGTTAGATTCCAGTCTGTAACTCACTCCCGGGTATTTGTTATTCTATATGTAAACCACCCCGAACCCCTCGATTAGATTCCAGTCTGTAACTCACTCCTGGGTATCTCTTATTCTATATATAAACCCCACAAACCCCTCGATTAGATTCCAGTCTGTAACTCACTCCTGGGTATCTCTTATTCTGTATATAAACCCCACAAACCCCTAGATTAGATTCCAGCACTTCCTCATCAAAAGTTGAGGAAGGGGTCTCCCCCCATCTTAAAGTTGGTTAAAGGCTCTCCCTCCAATTTTAAGGTGGAGAAGGGATATCTCACAGGATATTGTTCTTTACACTCAATAATGTTAACACATTTTTGAACATTTCCAGTTGCCCCCTACACTTTCTCTTTCTGTCATCCTGTCTCGTTCCTTCTCTCCCTCTCCCAACCCATCTCTCTGCCACTCTATACATTTCTCTGCTTCTCTAACTCACCCCATATCTTTACCCTAACTCGCTCCCCTCTCTTCATCTCTCTCTCTCAAGTCATCACTTTTTTATCGCTTGATCTCCTCTCTCTATCTCACTCACTTACCCAGCTCTCTTTCCCTCTCTCCCTGAATCTCTTCCTCTGAGAATCTAGTCTACAAACACCAGGCAGCCATTTTAGGTTTGTTCACAGTGGCCATTTTATGTCCCCACAGCACTGGGACACTTAGGACAGAGTTGACTCATGTAACATTAGTATTTTAAATGTGACAGAGACACAGGTATGGAGACGTAAATTCCACGTGTATTCCCTGGAATATTGAAGGATCCGGGCATTCAGTCCCACACTTTGCTGTTGTAAATTTGAATTCTGAATTTTCTAAAACTGAATCTGGAAGTAAAAACCCCCGGGATGGAATGATTGACATTCTTTCTGCTGCTGCAAAGCCCGTGTCTGTGTCTGTTTCTCAGTATTTATTAACAATTTAAGATAATAGTTTAGATTGCCACAAGTTTGCCTTAATGTCTGGAAAGAGGGTTGAAACAGAGGGGCTGAGGTAGCAAAACAAGAGGAGGGGGTGTGAATAGACACAGGACCTGGGGGTCTCCAATGTGTAGACTCTGCCCAGCTCCCAGTCACATCTTTTAGAAAAGGCCGAATTGCGAAAATGAATCCAGGGACAGTGAAGTAAGTGACTCACTAACAATGAGAGCATTTTAAACATTCATTCTTTCACTGCAAAGCGCTCAGTCTTTCTGAGGTTCTGAAAGGGTCGGGGGTCTTCACTGTCTTAGCGCCTCTCCAACTGGCTGCCTCTCTCTGTGTAAATATTGCCCCATTTAAAAAGTGCTGAACAGAGCTGGCTGCACCTTGTGGGATCATGCTGTGCACAAATTCCCTGCAGTGTTTCATACTGTGCCACAACCAGTTAATTTATTAAAAATGTGCTGATTGGCCTCATTTCCTGTCCCTCAGGTGCCCTTTACCAAGTCCTAACTGTGAGAGTGTGTAAAAGTTTGTGCTAATTCCTGAATAATGCTGGTGTTTTAGGCAGGGCGATGAATTTGGAGGTGGAACATCTTTTGAATTCAGTCTCTCTAGGATGTGTCCCTACGTTACAACAGAGAGAGAGGGGGGAGATTGAGGGAAACAGGAAAAGACAGTGACACAGAGGCAGGGGGTTGGGGGTGAGGAAGAGACACAGAGTCTGGGGGGGGTTAGGGGAGGGTCTCCAGTGTGGAGTCAGTGCCCAGCTCCCAGTCTCTGCAGAAAAGCCTCAGTCACACCCTCCCGGGGACGCCTGGTTTGTAAAAATCGATGCTGGGACGGAGATTTCAAAAAGTCTCCCCCAGGAAGCAGCAGCTTGTTCCCGGTTTGAAGAGAAGGAGTTTAGGCCTTTCTGGGGATGTGTCCGGACTCAGAGCACACATGGTGCCCGGGGAGGGGGGGAGAGGGGGAAGAGGGAGGGTTACAGCAGGCATGAGGCTGGGGAAGGAAATGTGTCTCCCTGTTCCCATCCGGATAGCATTACATTGCTGCCTGTGGGATCCCCCTGTGCAGAAACGGCCTGCAGCTTTTCCTGAACTGCAACAGGGAACACATGACGTTTCTGGGGGAGGGGGTGGCATTTCCCTGTCTCTGTCACTCCAGCTTTCTCTCTCCCTCTCTCTTTCCAGACAGGACCCCTTGCTGATCCTGTCCATTGAATGTTAATAACAGGACAGGACCCCTTGCTGCTCCTGTCCACTGAGGGTTAACCCCAGGACAGACATGGTCTCAACAAGGGCCTGCCTTTATTTTTGGCTTAATAATAAATTTATATTTCTTTCCCCTGTTGGTTGTGTTACTCCAGTTCCAAACCCTGATCTCACACAAACCCCCAAAACACTGGCAGTAATCGCAGTCCCCAACCCACTCTCCCTCTCACCCCAACCCACTCTCCCTCTCACCCCAAACCTCTCTCCCTCTCACCCCAAACCTCTCTCCCTCTCACCCCAACCCACTCTCCCTCTCACCCCAACCCACTCTCCCTCTCACCCCAACCCACTCTCCCTCTCACCCCAACCCACTCACCCTCTCACCCCAACACTCTCTCTCTCACACCCCTACCCACTCTCCCTCTCACCCCAACCCACTCTCCCTCTCACCCCAACCCACTCACCCTCTCACCCCAACCCACTCTCCCTCTCACCCCAACCCACTCTCCCTCTCACCCCAACCCACTCTCCCTCTCACCCCAACCCACTCTCCCTCTCACCCCAACCCACTCTCCCTCTCACCCCAACCCACTCTCCCTCTCACCCCAACCCACTCTCCCTCTCACCCCAACCCACTCTCCCTCACACCCCAACCCACTCTCCCTCTCACCCCAACCCACTCTCCCTCTCACCCCAACCCACTCTCCCTCTCACCCCAACCCACTCTCCCTCTCACCCCAACACTCTCTCCATCTCACCCCAACATAATCTACCTCTCACCCCAACACTCTGTCCCTCTCACCCCAATATTCTCTCCCTCTCACCCCAACCCTCATTCCCTCTCACTCCAACCCTCTCTACCTCTCAACACACCCCATTCACCCTCTCACACCAACCATCTCATCATCTCATCCCCACTCTCTCTCCCTCTCACTCCAACACTCTCTCCCTCTCACCCCAACACTGTCTCCCTCTCACCCCAACATTGTCTCCCTCTCACCCCAACACTGTCTCCCTCTCACCCCAACACTGTCTCCCTCTCACCCCAACACTGTCTCCCTCTCACCCCAACACTGTCTCCCTCTCACCCCAACACTGTCTCCCTCTCACCCCAACACTGTCTCCCTCTCACCCCAACACTGTCTCCCTCTCACCCCAACACTGTCTCCCTCTCACCCCAACACTGTCTCCCTCTCACCCCAACACTGTCTCCCTCTCACCCCAACACTGTCTCCCTCTCACCCCAACACTGTCTCCCTCTCACCCCAACACTGTCTCCCTCTCACCCCAACACTGTCTCCCTCTCACCCCAACACGGTCTCCCTCTCACCCCAATACTGTCTCACTCTCACCACAACACTGTCTCCCTCTCACCCCAACACGGTCTCCCTCTCACCCCAATACTGTCTCACTCTCACCCCAACACTGTCTCCCTCTCACCCCAACACTGTCTCCCACTCACCCCAACACTGTCTCCCTCTCACCCCAACACTGTCTCTCTCTCACCCCAACACTGTCTCTCTCTCACCCCAATACTGTCTCACTCTCACCACAACACTGTCTCCCTCTCACCCCAACACGGTCTCCCTCTCACCCCAATACTGTCTCACTCTCACCCCAACACTGTCTCCCTCTCACCCCAACACTGTCTCCCTCTCACCCCAACACTGTCTCCCACTCACCCCAACACTGTCTCCCTCTCACCCCAACACTGTCTCTCTCTCACCCCAACACTGTCTCCCTCTCACCCCAACACTGTCTCCCTCTCACCCCAACACTGTCTCCCTCTCACCCCAACACTGTCTCCCTCTCACCCCAACCCTCATTCCCTCTCACCCCAACCCTCATTCCCTCTCACTCCAACCCTCTCTGCCTCTCAACACAACCCATTCTCCCTCTCATACCAACCAACTCACCATCTCATCCCCACTCTCCCTCTCACCCCAACATTATCTCCCTCTCACCCAAACTCTATCTCCCTCTCACCCCAACTCTCTCTCCCAATCTCCCCAACTCTCTCTCCCTATCACTCCCACCCACTCTACCTCCTACCCCAACACTCTCTCCCTATCACCCCGAACCACTCACCCAAAAGCTCTCTCACTCTCATCCCCACTCTCTCACCCTCTCCACCCAACTCTCTCTCACTCTCACCAACTCCTCATTCCCTCTTACACCAACCCTCTCTCCCTCTCACCCAACCCTCTCTCCCTCTCACCCCATCCTTCTCTCCCTCTCACCCCAAACCTCTCTCCCTCTCACCCCATCGTTCTCTCCCTCTCACCCCAACACTCTCTCCCTCTCACCCCAACTCTCTCAACCTCACAGCACAACCCTCTCTAACTCTCACCAAAACTCTCTCCCACTCACCCCAAACTTCTCTCCCTCTCAATGCAACCCTCTCTCCCTCTCACCACAACCCGCTCTCCCACTCACCCCAACTCTCTCTCCCTCTCACCCCAACAGTCTCTCCCTCTCACTCCAAACCTCCCACCCTCATACCCCAACTCACTCTCTCTCTCACCCCAACCCTCTCTCCCTCTCACCCCTAACCTCTCTCCCTCCCTTCCCCACTCTCTCACCCCAACTCTCCCTCCCTATCACTCCAAACCTCTCACCCAAAAGCTCTCTCACTCTCATTCGCACTCTCTCACCCTCTCACTCCAACTCTCTCTCACTCTCTCCCTTTCACAAGCAATCTCTCTTTCACAATCCCTCTCACACGCTCGCTCTCACACTCTATCTCTTGCACGCACAATCTCCCACGCACACACACCATCTCTCTCTCACACACACAATCTCTGTCTCTCACATGCACTCTCTCTCTGATCATCATCTTGGCCCACACCCTCTCTGCCAACCCCACGCTTTCTCTTCCACCCCCCAAACTATCTCTGCACCATCGCACCCACCACCACCCCCCGTGCTCTCTCATTCCAATGCTCTCTCCAGTTATGGATGAGAGAGAGTTGGTGAGGGAGGATGGAGATCCTTTCTTAACCCGTTTCTCAGTCTCTATTTCTCTCTGCGAGTGTTTGATGGGAACAGTATGGAGGGAGCTTAATTCTATATTTAACCCTGTGCTGTACCTGTCCTGGGAGTGTTAGTTGGGGACAGTATAGAGGGAGCTTTACTCTGTATCTAACCCCGTGCTGTACCTGTCCTTGGAGCGTTTGATGGGGACAGTGAAGAGGGAGCTTTACTCTGTATCTAACCCCGTGCTGTACCTGTCCTGGGAGTGTTTGATGGGGACAGTATAGAGGGAGCTTTACTCTGCATCTAACCCTGTGCTGTGCTTGCCCTCGGATTGTTTGATGGGGACAGTGCAGAGGGAGCTTTATTCTGTATCTAACCCCGTGCTGTAGCTGCCCTGGGAGTGTTTGATGGGTACAGTCTAGAGGGAGCTTTACTCTGTATCAAACCCTGTCCTGTTCATGTCCTGGGAGTGTTTGATGGGGACAGTATCGTGGGAGATTTACTCTGTATCTAACCCCGTGCTGTACCTGTCCTGGGAGTGTTTGATGGGGACAGTATTGAGGGAGATTTACTCTGTATATAACCCTGTCCTGTACCAGCCCTGGGAGTTTTTGATGGGGACAGGTTAGAGGGAGCTTTACTCTGTATCTAACCCCATGCTGTACCAGTCCTGGGAGTGTATGATGGGGACAGTATTGTGGGAGCTTTACTCTGTATCTAACCCTTTGCTGTACCACTCCTGGGAGTGTTTGATCGATACTTTGTAGAGGGAGCTTTACTCTTTATCTAACCCAGTGCTTCTCCTGCCCTGGGAGTGTTTGATGGGGAAAGTGTAGAGGTAGCTTAACTCTGTATCTAACCCTGTCCTGTTCCTGTCCTGGGAGTGTTGATGGGGAAAGTGTAGGGGGAGCTTTACTCTGTATCTAACCCCGTGCTGTACCAGTCCTGGGAGTGTTTGATGGGGAGAGTATAGAGGGAACTTTACTCTGTATCTAACCCTGTGCTGTACCAGTCCTGGGAGTGTTTGATGAAGACAGTGTAGAGGGATCTTTACTCTATATCTAACCCAGTGCTTTACCTGCCCTGGGAGTGTTTTATGGGGAAAGTGTAGAGGGAGCTTTACTCTGTATCTAACCCTGTCCTGTTCCTGTCCTGGGAGTGTTTGATGGGGACAGTGGAGAGGGAGCTTTACTCTGTATCCAACCCTGTGCTGTACCTGTCCTTGGAGTGTTTGATGGGGACGTTGTAGAGGGAGATTTAATCTTTATCTAACTCCGTGCTGTACCCTTCCTGGGAGTGTTTGATGGGGACAGTGTAGAGGATGCTTTACGATGTATCTAACCCCGTGCTGTACCTCTCCTGGGAGTGTTTGATGGGGACGGTGTAGAGGTAGCTTTACTCTGTATCTAACCCCGTGCTGTACCTGTCCTGGGAGTGTTTGATGGGGACAGTTTAGAGGGAGTTTTCCTCTGTATATAACCCCGTGCTGTACCTGTCCAGGTAGTGTTTGATGGGGACAGCGTAGAGGAAGCTTAACTCTGTATCTAACCCCGTGCTGTACCTGCCCTGGGAGTGTTTGATGGGGACGGTGATGAGGGTGATTTACTCTGTATCTAACCCTGTCCTGTACCTGCCCTGTGAGTGCTTGATGGGGACAGTGTAGAGGGAGCTTTATTCTGTATCTAACCCTGTGCTGTACCAGTCCTCGGAGTGTCTGATGGGTACAGTGTAACGGGAGCTTTACTCTGTATCTAACCCCGTGCTGTACCTGCCCTGGGAGTGTATGATGGAGCCAGTGTAGTGGGAGCTTTACGCTGTATCTAACCCAGTGCTTTAACTGCCCTGGGAGTGTTTGATGGGGAAAGAGTAGAGGTTGCTTTACTCTGTATCTAACCCTGTCCAGTTCCTGTCATGGGAGTGTTTGATGGGGACAGTGTAGAGGGAGCTTTACTCTGTATCTAACCCCTTGCTTTACCTGTCCTGGGAGTGTTTGATGGGGACAGTGTAGAGGGAGCTTTACTCTGTATCTAACCCAGTGCTTTACCTGCCCTGGGAGTGTTTGATGAGGAAAGTGTAGAGGTTACCCACTCCCGGGTATCAGATATTCTATATATAAACCCAGCAAACCCCTAGATTAGATTCCAGTCTGTAACTCACTCCCGCCTATCAGTGATTCTATTTATAAATCCCCGAAACTCTCGATTAGATTCCAGTCTGTAACTCACGCTCGGGTATCTGTGATTCTATTTATAAATCCCCGAAACTCTTGATCAGATTCCAGTCTATAACTCACTCTCAGGTATCTGATTTTCTTTATTTAAACCATGCCAAAAATCCTCCATTAGATTCGAATCTGTTACTCATTCCCGGGTATCTATCAGCCTATATATATATATATATACCCTCCAAACCCATCAATTCGATCCCAGTCTGTAACTCCATCACGGGTATCTGTTATTCTATATATAATCCACCTCGAACCCCTCGTTTAGATTCCAGCCTGTAACTCACTCCCAGGTATCTGTTATTATATATATAAAACACCCCGACCCCTTCGATTAGATTGCAGTCTGTAACTCTCTCCCGGGTATCTGTTGTTTTATAAATAAACCCCCTGAAGTCCTCGATTAGATTCCAGTTTGTAACTCACTCCCGGGTATCTGTTATTCAAGATATAAACCACCCCAAACCCCTCGATTAGATTCCAGTCTGTAACTCTCTCCCGGGTATCTGTTATTCTATATATAATCCACCTCGAACCCCTCGATTAGATTCCAGTCTGTAACTCACTCCCGGGTATCTGTTATTCTATATATAATCCACCCTGAGCCCCTCGATTAGATTCCAGTCTGTAACTCACTCCCGGGTATCTGTTATTCTATATATAAACCACCCCGAACCCCTCGATTAGATTCCAGTCTGTAACTCACTCCCGGGGATCTTTTATTCTATATATAAATCCCCCAAACCCCTCGGTTAGATTCCAGTCTGTAACTCACTCCCGGGTATTTGTTATTCTATATATAAACCACCCCGAACCCCTCGATTAGATTCCAGTCTGTAACTCACTCCCGGGTGTCTTTTATTCTATATATAAACCACCCCGAACCCCTCGATTAGATTCCAGTCTGTAACTCAATCCCGGGGATCTTTTATTCTATATATAAATCCCCCAAACCCCTCGGTTAGATTCCAGTCTGTAACTCACTCCCGGGTATTTGTTATTCTATATGTAAACCACCCCGAACCCCTCGATTAGATTCCAGTCTGTAACTCACTCCTGGGTATCTCTTATTCTATATATAAACCCCACAAACCCCTCGATTAGATTCCAGTCTGTAACTCACTCCTGGGTATCTCTTATTCTGTATATAAACCCCACAAACCCCTAGATTAGATTCCAGCACTTCCTCATCAAAAGTTGAGGAAGGGGTCTCCCCCCATCTTAAAGTTGGTTAAAGGCTCTCCCTCCAATTTTAAGGTGGAGAAGGGATATCTCACAGGATATTGTTCTTTACACTCAATAATGTTAACACATTTTTGAACATTTCCAGTTGCCCCCTACACTTTCTCTTTCTGTCATCCTGTCTCGTTCCTTCTCTCCCTCTCCCAACCCATCTCTCTGCCACTCTATACATTTCTCTGCTTCTCTAACTCACCCCATATCTTTACCCTAACTCGCTCCCCTCTCTTCATCTCTCTCTCTCAAGTCATCACTTTTTTATCGCTTGATCTCCTCTCTCTATCTCACTCACTTACCCAGCTCTCTTTCCCTCTCTCCCTGAATCTCTTCCTCTGAGAATCTAGTCTACAAACACCAGGCAGCCATTTTAGGTTTGTTCACAGTGGCCATTTTATGTCCCCACAGCACTGGGACACTTAGGACAGAGTTGACTCATGTAACATTAGTATTTTAAATGTGACAGAGACACAGGTATGGAGACGTAAATTCCACGTGTATTCCCTGGAATATTGAAGGATCCGGGCATTCAGTCCCACACTTTGCTGTTGTAAATTTGAATTCTGAATTTTCTAAAACTGAATCTGGAAGTAAAAACCCCCGGGATGGAATGATTGACATTCTTTCTGCTGCTGCAAAGCCCGTGTCTGTGTCTGTTTCTCAGTATTTATTAACAATTTAAGATAATAGTTTAGATTGCCACAAGTTTGCCTTAATGTCTGGAAAGAGGGTTGAAACAGAGGGGCTGAGGTAGCAAAACAAGAGGAGGGGGTGTGAATAGACACAGGACCTGGGGGTCTCCAATGTGTAGACTCTGCCCAGCTCCCAGTCACATCTTTTAGAAAAGGCCGAATTGCGAAAATGAATCCAGGGACAGTGAAGTAAGTGACTCACTAACAATGAGAGCATTTTAAACATTCATTCTTTCACTGCAAAGCGCTCAGTCTTTCTGAGGTTCTGAAAGGGTCGGGGGTCTTCACTGTCTTAGCGCCTCTCCAACTGGCTGCCTCTCTCTGTGTAAATATTGCCCCATTTAAAAAGTGCTGAACAGAGCTGGCTGCACCTTGTGGGATCATGCTGTGCACAAATTCCCTGCAGTGTTTCATACTGTGCCACAACCAGTTAATTTATTAAAAATGTGCTGATTGGCCTCATTTCCTGTCCCTCAGGTGCCCTTTACCAAGTCCTAACTGTGAGAGTGTGTAAAAGTTTGTGCTAATTCCTGAATAATGCTGGTGTTTTAGGCAGGGCGATGAATTTGGAGGTGGAACATCTTTTGAATTCAGTCTCTCTAGGATGTGTCCCTACGTTACAACAGAGAGAGAGGGGGGAGATTGAGGGAAACAGGAAAAGACAGTGACACAGAGGCAGGGGGTTGGGGGTGAGGAAGAGACACAGAGTCTGGGGGGGGTTAGGGGAGGGTCTCCAGTGTGGAGTCAGTGCCCAGCTCCCAGTCTCTGCAGAAAAGCCTCAGTCACACCCTCCCGGGGACGCCTGGTTTGTAAAAATCGATGCTGGGACGGAGATTTCAAAAAGTCTCCCCCAGGAAGCAGCAGCTTGTTCCCGGTTTGAAGAGAAGGAGATTAGGCCTTTCTGGGGATGTGTCCGGACTCAGAGCACACATGGGGAGGGGGGGAGAGGGGGAAGAGGGAGGGTTACAGCAGGCATGAGGCTGGGGAAGGAAATGTGTCTCCCTGTTCCCATCCGGATAGCATTACATTGCTGCCTGTGGGATCCCCCTGTGCAGAAACGGCCTGCAGCTTTTCCTGAACTGCAACAGGGAACACATGACGTTTCTGGGGGAGGGGGTGGCATTTCCCTGTCTCTGTCACTCCAGCTTTCTCTCTCCCTCTCTCTTTCCAGACAGGACCCCTTGCTGATCCTGTCCATTGAATGTTAATAACAGGACAGGACCCCTTGCTGCTCCTGTCCACTGAGGGTTAACCCCAGGACAGACATGGTCTCAACAAGGGCCTGCCTTTATTTTTGGCTTAATAATAAATTTATATTTCTTTCCCCTGTTGGTTGTGTTACTCCAGTTCCAAACCCTGATCTCACACAAACCCCCAAAACACTGGCAGTAATCGCAGTCCCCAACCCACTCTCCCTCTCACCCCAACCCACTCTCCCTCTCACCCCAAACCTCTCTCCCTCTCACCCCAAACCTCTCTCCCTCTCACCCCAACCCACTCTCCCTCTCACCCCAACCCACTCTCCCTCTCACCCCAACCCACTCTCCCTCTCACCCCAACCCACTCACCCTCTCACCCCAACACTCTCTCCCTCACACCCCTACCCACTCTCCCTCTCACCCCAACCCACTCACCCTCTCACCCCAACCCACTCACCCTCTCACCCCAACCCACTCTCCCTCTCACCCCAACCCACTCTCCCTCTCACCCCAACCCACACTCCCTCTCACCCCAACCCACTCTCCCTCTCACCCCAACCCACTCTCCCTCTCACCCCAACCCACTCTCCCTCTCACCCCAACCCACTCTCCCTCACACCCCAACCCACTCTCCCTCTCACCCCAACCCACTCTCCCTCTCACCCCAACCCACTCTCCCTCTCACCCCAACCCACTCTCCCTCTCACCCCAACACTCTCTCCATCTCACCCCAACATAATCTACCTCTCACCCCAACACTCTGTCCCTCTCACCCCAATATTCTCTCCCTCTCACCCCAACCCTCATTCCCTCTCACTCCAACCCTCTCTACCTCTCAACACACCCCATTCACCCTCTCACACCAACCATCTCATCATCTCATCCCCACTCTCTCTCCCTCTCACTCCAACACTCTCTCCCTCTCACCCCAACACTGTCTCCCTCTCACCCCAACATTGTCTCCCTCTCACCCCAACACTGTCTCCCTCTCACCCCAACACTGTCTCCCTCTCACCCCAACACTGTCTCCCTCTCACCCCAACACTGTCTCCCTCTCACCCCAACACTGTCTCCCTCTCACCCCAACACTGTCTCCCTCTCACCCCAACACTGTCTCCCTCTCACCCCAACACTGTCTCCCTCTCACCCCAACACTGTCTCCCTCTCACCCCAACACTGTCTCCCTCTCACCCCAACACTGTCTCCCTCTCACCCCAACACTGTCTCCCTCTCACCCCAACACGGTCTCCCTCTCACCCCAATACTGTCTCACTCTCACCACAACACTGTCTCCCTCTCACCCCAACACGGTCTCCCTCTCACCCCAACACGGTCTCCCTCTCACCCCAATACTGTCTCACTCTCACCCCAACACTGTCTCCCTCTCACCCCAACACTGTCTCCCACTCACCCCAACACTGTCTCCCTCTCACCCCAACACTGTCTCTCTCTCACCCCAACACTGTCTCTCTCTCACCCCAACACTGTCTCCCTCTCACCCCAACACTGTCTCCCTCTCACCCCAACACTGTCTCCCTCTCACCCCAACACTGTCTCCCTCTCACCCCAACCCTCATTCCCTCTCACCCCAACCCTCATTCCCTCTCACTCCAACCCTCTCTGCCTCTCAACACAACCCATTCTCCCTCTCATACCAACCAACTCACCATCTCATCCCCACTCTCCCTCTCACCCCAACATTATCTCCCTCTCACCCAAACTCTATCTCCCTCTCACCCCAACTCTCTCTCCCAATCTCCCCAACTCTCTCTCCCTATCACTCCCACCCACTCTACCTCCTACCCCAACACTCTCTCCCTATCACCCCGAACCACTCACCCAAAAGCTCTCTCACTCTCATCCCCACTCTCTCACCCTCTCCACCCAACTCTCTCTCACTCTCACCAACTCCTCATTCCCCCTTACACCAATCCTCTCTCCCTCTCACCCAACCCTCTCTCCCTCTCACCCCATCCTTCTCTCCCTCTCACCCCAAACCTCTCTCCCTCTCACCCCATCGTTCTCTCCCTCTCACCCCAACACTCTCTCCCTCTCACCCCAACTCTCTCAACCTCACAGCACAACCCTCTCTAACTCTCACCAAAACTCTCTCCCACTCACCCCAAACTTCTCTCCCTCTCAATGCAACCCTCTCTCCCTCTCACCACAACCCGCTCTCCCACTCACCCCAACTCTCTCTCCCTCTCACCCCAACAGTCTCTCCCTCTCACTCCAAACCTCCCACCCTCATACCCCAACCCACTCTCTCTCTCACCCCAACCCTCTCTCCCTCTCACCCCTAACCTCTCTTCCTCCCTTCCCCACTCTCTCACCCCAACTCTCCCTCCCTATCACTCCAAACCTCTCACCCAAAAGCTCTCTCACTCTCATTCGCACTCTCTCACCCTCTCACTCCAACTCTCTCTCACTCTCTCCCTTTCACGAGCAATCTCTCTTTCACAATCCCTCTCACACGCTCGCTCTCACACTCTATCTCTTGCACGCACAATCTCCCACGCACACACACCATCTCTCTCTCACACACACGATCTCTGTCTCTCACATGCACTCTCTCTCTGATCGTCATCTTGGCCCACACCCTCTCTGCCAACCCCACGCTTTCTCTTCCACCC
This sequence comes from Cetorhinus maximus, assembly GCF_964194155.1. Classification (NCBI taxonomy): domain Eukaryota; kingdom Metazoa; phylum Chordata; class Chondrichthyes; order Lamniformes; family Cetorhinidae; genus Cetorhinus; species Cetorhinus maximus. The sequence continues at coordinate 2,315,983 of NC_135916.1, forward strand.
CCCAAACTATCTCTGCACCATCGCACCCACCACCACCCCCCGTGCTCTCTCATTCCAATGCTCTCTCCAGTTATGGATGAGAGAGAGTTGGTGAGGGAGGATGGAGATCCTTTCTTAACCCCTATCTCAGTCTCTATTTCTCTCTGCGAGTGTTTGATGGGAACAGTATGGAGGGAGCTTAATTCTATATTTAACCCTGTGCTGTACCTGTCCTGGGAGTGTTAGTTGGGGACAGTATAGAGGGAGCTTTACTCTGTATCTAACCCCGTGCTGTACCTGTCCTGGGAGTGTTTGATGTGGACAGTATCGAGTGACCTTTACTCTGTTTCTAACCCCGTGCTGTACCTGTCCTGGGAGTGTTTGATGGGCACAGTATAGAGGGAGCTTTACTCTGTATCTAACCCCGTGCTGTACCTGTCCAGGGACTGTTTGATGGGCACAGTATAGAGGGAGCTTTACTCTGTATCTAACCCCGTGCTGCACCTGTCCTGGGAGTGTTTGATGGTTACAGTATCAAGGGAGCTTTACTCTGTATCTAACCCCGTGCTGTAGTTGACCTGGGAGTGTTTGATGGGGACAGTGTAGAGGGAGCTTTATTCTGTATCTAACCCCGTGCTATACCTGCCCTTGGAGTGCATGATGGGCACAGTGTAGAGGGAGCTTTACTCTGTATCTAACCCCGTGCTGTACCTGTCCTGGGAGTGTTTGATGAGGACAGTGTAGAGGAAGCTATACTCTGTATCTAACCCCGTGCTGTACCTGCCCTGGGAGTGTTTGATGGCCACAGTGTAGCGGGAGCTTTACTCTGTATCTAACGCCGTGCTGTACCTGTCCTGGGAGTTTTTGATGGGGACAGTATCGAGGGAGCTTTACTCTGTCTCTAGCCCCTGCTGCATCATCTCTGGGAATGTTTGTTGGCAAGATTCTCGCCCAAAACAATAACAATCCACAAATCAGGCCTAATAAATTGAACATCAGTTTCCTTGTTTGATTCTCCCTGATCTGTTCTGATTCTCTGATAGATTCCTCATGTTTACCCTCCACATGAGCAGTCATCCTAATCCCGTCTACCTGTCCTGCTCCCAACGTGGCATCCGACTACAATAAGGCCAGTGATACAGGAGCGTCTCAGTGAGTGAGACAGGTGAGTCTTGAACCTGTCCTGGGTGTATGTGAGTGACCCGGGTTAATCCGACACTCCAGGGACAGTTTAGACAGTTCGAGTGCATCACAGCTTTGTCAGAATGAGACCTGGATTCCAAGGGTTAAATTGCAAAGTGAGATTGCACAAACTCGGGTTGTTTTCCCTGAAATTTAATAGCATCAGGGGTGACTTGATCAAATGGTCAAATCCTATTGATGTTACCTGTATGTTGCAAAGTTATTCTGTTAATTTTCATCCCACAGAGTCAAAATTTCTGCGATTCTGTGTCTGAGTCAGAACTTCAAATAGTTCAGATTCACTGTTTATAATAAGCAGTCACTTTTCTGTGGTGGTTTTTGAGATTGAGTATGGATCTCAGAATCTGTCAGTGGAAGGGAGTTTCTACAGAGATAGGAAATGGGATTGATGAATAAAGGTGCAGGATTTTGCTGACTGCATTAGATTGTGTCTGTTGCAGTTTCCCAGGAGTTTACATTTTCATGGGAAAGGGATGATTATCCAATGTCAACAATTCAATTTCTTCAGACAAGTGAAAACGCAAGAGAAAGAGGGAATATACCAACACTGGAACAAACAGGCAACTGTATGAGGAAGGTTTCAATTCTCTGCATGTTTTACTGTGAATTCCTGAGCTAAAGATTGAAATAAACAGGAGTTTAAATCTCACACTGGGATGCCGTACAATTTCAGTCCTGTTATCCCAAAATTAAAAATAAAAATCTACAATTAAAAATTTCTTGGAAAGAGCAGAGGTAATTTGACTCTGTATCGAACCCCATACTGTATTTGGGTTGGGAGTGTTTGATGAACAGTGTAGTCAAAGCTTTGGTTTGAAACAATCTTCTGCAAACGGCAACTGATGTAAAGTCTCTTGTTAATGTTTCAATCTGAGGTTGATAGATTTTTGTTAGAAGAAGGTGTAAAGAGATATGTAGTTAGATCAGGGATCAGTCAGGATCTCATTGAATGTCGGAAACAGTGTGCGGGGAGAAATGGAATCTTCCTCTTCCAATGTACTATGATAACTATCCTTCCTTCCATCTCTGTCTCTCGGTCTCCCTCTCGATGTGAGTCTCTCTCTTCTCCTCTCTCTCTCTCTCTTCCTCTCTCTCAGAATCTATATAAATGACACAAACACCAGTCAGCCTTTTAGGTTTGTTCACTGAGGCCATATTATGTCCCCAAAGCACTGGGACATTTCTGACAGAGTTGACTCCTCAGGAATGTGACATTGGCACTATATATAAACCCACCAAACACCTCTATTAGATTCCAGTCTGTAACTCCCTCCCGGGTGTCTGTTATTACATATATAAACTACCCCGAACCCCTCGATTAGATTCCAGTCTGTAACTCACTCCCGGGTATGTTATTCTGTATATAAATCCCCAAAATCCCTCGATTAGATTCCATGGATAAACGATATGACAGGACAATGTTGTTTATACCCAGGCACGTTGAAAAATATTTGGAGCTTTACCATTTTCTCCAGCTGATGAACTTTTAATTTGAACACTGTATTTATTTTGAAATCTAATTCAAAGGAGAATGAGGCTTTTTAACCTAATAACTTAAGTGTTGAGGGAGCTTTACTCTGTATCAAACCCCATGCTGTACCTGTTCTGGCAGCGTTTGATGGGGACAATTTAATAACAACTTTAATTCCTATCTAACCCCACGCTGTCCAATAACGGATGCAGATTCAGATAAATCGGATGTTTCATTTCTGTACCACTTTCTGTATCTTGAAGCTTCTATTTGGAGCTGGAAATCTGTCAGTTGATGAATGTTGTCTTGAAAATTTCACCCTGAATAGTGTGAGCCTTAGTATTGTGGAAACGTGTGAAGAAAGTGTTTGCATTCACACATTCCTACATTGTCAAATGTAAGTTAGCTTTGAAACAATAGGATGTAGGGCCAGGGAGTCTGAATGGGCATCAGGATTTGGTTGATTAAAGAGTGAATTTTAATGATGTCCTTTGAAGAAGCCGTTTATTGTAAATATCCCGAGACAATGAAATGCTTCAAAGGAAATATCCCGAGAGAGAGAAATGGTTCCCCAATGTCTGAAACACTTTCCCAAGTCTTCAGAGACATGAAGGGGGCAGAGATATTGTAAGATACAGATCATGAGATACCAGTGAATCACAGAATTGAAGTTGTGGGGCCCTCTCCTGTTTCTGAATGTCAGTTTTGATGTTTAACTCTGTGAAACTTGGCTAATGATTCAGAAAGCAGAAAGTTCCAATCCAATCTTTAACCTGCACTGCAAATTCCAAAGAGATATGTACACCTTAAGTGAATGAGTGAAATAGTGAAAGATGGATTTCATTGTAGGCAAATGTGTGGCTGCCCACTTAAAAAAGGATGGAACAGGTTAACTTATAAATGGTGAAAAGCTGCAAACAGTGAGGGTCCAAAGAGTCCCTATCTATTTGTGTCAAGACTAAGAAAACATCAAATAGTTCCAGTTAAATTTGATATTTGGGATAAAGCTGGTTAAAAACTCACACTACCCATTCCATGAATCAGCCTCTGTAACCTGCACTTCAGCACATCACAAGAAAAATGATATTTTCAACTGTTCTTGATTCCAGTCTGTTACTCAATCCCGGGTATCTATTATTCTATATATAAACCCCCTGCACCCCTGAATTAGATTCCAGCCTGTAACTCAATCCCGGGTATCTATTATTCTCTATATAAACCCCCTGATTCCCTCTATTAGATTCCAGGCTGTAACTCACTCCCGCATATCTATTATTCTATATATAAACCCACTGAACCCCTCGATTAGATTGCAGTCTGTAACTCAATCCCGGGTATCGATTATTCTATATATAAACTCCCCGAACCCCTCGATTAGATTGCAGTCTGTAACTCAATCCCGGGTATTTATTATTCTATATATAAACCCCCCCGAACCCCTCGATTAGATTGCCATCTGTAACTCAATCCCGGGTATCTATGATTCTATATATAAACCCCCTGAACCCCTCGATTAGATTCCAGTCTGTAACTCAATCCCGGGTATCTATTATTCTATATATAAACCCCGTGCACCCCTCAATTAGATTCCAGCCTGTAACTCAATCCCGGGTATCTATTATTCTATATATAAAGCCCCTGAACCCTTCGATTAGATTCCAGTCTGTAACTCAATCCCGGGTATCGATTATTCTATATATAAACTCCCTGCACCCTTTAATTAAATTCCAGCCTGTAACTCAATCCCGGGTATCTATGATTCGATATATAAACCCCCTGAACCCCTCGATTAGATTCCAGTCTGTAACTCACTCCCGGGTATCTATTATTCTATATATAAAACCCCTGCACCCTTCAATTAGATACCAGTCTGTAACTCTCTCCCGTTATCTATTATTCTATATATAAACCCCTCAATCCCCTCGCTGAGATTCCGTTTTGTAACTCACTCCCGGATATCTTTTATTCGATATATATTACATCTACATGATTTATATATAAACCACCCCGAACCCCTCGATTAAATTTCAGCCTGTAACTGACTCCCGGGCGTCTGTTATTCTATATATGAACCACCCCAAACCCCTCCATTAGATTCCAGTCTGTAACTCACTGCCGGGTGACTGTTATTCTATATATAAACTACCACGAACCCCTCCGTTAGATTCCAGTCTGTAACTCACTGCCGGGTGACTGTTATTCTATATATAAACTACCACGAACCCCTCCGTTAGATTCCAGTCTGTAACTCACTGCCGGGTGTCTGTTATTCTATATAGAAACCACCCCAAACCCCTCCATTAGATTCCAGTCTGTAACTCACTCCCGGGTATCTGTTATTCTATATATAAACCCCCTGAACCCCTCGATTAGATTCCAGTCTGTAAGTCAATCCTTGGTATCTATTATTCTATATATAAACCCCCTGACACCTCGATTAGATTCCCGCCTGTAACTTACTCCCGGGTAATTATTATAATATATATAAACCCCCTGAACACCTCGATTAGATTCCAGTCTGTAACTCAATCCTTGGTATCTATTATTCTATATGTAAACCCCACAAACCCCTCGATTAGATTCCAGTCTGTAACTGACTCCCGGGTATCCATTATTCTATATACAAACCCCACAAACCCCTCGATTAGATTCCAGCACTTCCACATCACAAGTTGAGGAAGAGGTCTCCCCCCATTTTAAAGATGGTGAAAGGATCTCCCTCCAATTTAAAGATGGAGAAGGGATGTCTCACAGGATATTGTTCTTTACACTCAATAATGTTAACTAATTTCTGAACATTTTCAGTTTCCCCCTACACTTTCTCTTTCTCTCACCATCTTTTTCATTCTCTCCCTCTTCCACCCCATCTCTCTGCCACTCTACCACATTTCTCTGTTTCTCTCTCTCACCCCATCACTTTACCCTAAACTCGCTCCCCTCTCTTCACCTCTCTCTCTCTCACCTCATCCCTTTTCCTTTCATTTTATCTCTTCTCTCTATCTCACACACTCGCCCCAGCTCTCTTTCTCTCTCACCCTGTCTCTCCGCCGCTCTGTCTCTCTATCTCTCATTCCGGCTATCTCTCCCTCTCTCTCACTCCTTTCCTCCGTTGCTCTGCTCCTCTCTCTGTCGCCCCCATCTCTCTCCCTCTCGCCATGTCTCTCTTTCTATCTCTGTACCTCTTTCATCCCATCTATCTCGCCCTCTCTCTCTCTCTCTCTCTGTCTCTCTCCCTCTCCCTGCTTCTTTTGAGCCAAAATTGGATATAAAGCTGAATGGAAAATTTTTTCAGGGTCCCGAGAATAGGCAGACGAGTCAGACCAGCGAAATGTGGATACAGAATTGGCTGATGGATAGGAAACAGAGAGTTCACGGATATTTTTCTGGCTGTGTGTAGGATTGTAGTGGAGTTCCCCAGGGGTCAGTATTGGAACCCTGGATTTCCCTGATGTATATAAATGATTGAGATATTGGTGTGCAGGGGACCATTTCAGAGTTTGTGGATTGCACAAAACTTGGGAGAATGATAAACAGAGAGGGGGACAGTGTAGAGCTTCAAACGGACATTTACAAGTTGGTAGAGTGGGTAGATAGGTGGCCAATGATGTTCAATGTGGAGGTGTTTGAGGTGATGCATTTTGCTAGGAGGAACATGGACAGAAGAAATAAAATTAAGTGAAATTTTTAAGGGGTTGCAGGAGCAGAAAAACCTGGGTGGAGATGTTCATAGATCATTGAAGGTTGCAGGACAGGTTGAGCGCTTATGTAATAAAGCATATCATATCCTGGGCTTTATTAATAGGGGACTAGAGTACAGGAGCAGGGAGTTTATGCTGAATTTATATCAGACACTAGTTAGACCTCAGCTGGAGTACTGTGTACAGTCCTGGGAGCCACGCTATAGGAAGTATATGACTCCCGGGGCAGTGTGATTACGTGGGATGGAATTGAGATTTACACCCCTTATGTGTTTGATGTTGGAATCAGCTTCATTTGGGGTGTGCTGTGATTTGTAGACATTTTCAGATCTTTTTAAATAATTCCTTTTTTTTTATAGACTGCATCACTGAGTGTGAATTGGAGCTTAGCATCCATTTTTAAAATTGTTTGAAAATAGTTTTAAACTTCGCCCCTAGTTCCAAACTCTCCCACAAGGGGAAACATCATCTCCACATCCACCCTGTCAAGTCACCTCAGGAACTTACATCATTCACTAAGATCACCTCTCCAAATTCTAAACTCCAATGGATACAGGCCCAGCCTGTCCAACCTTTCCTCATAAGAAAATCAGAATCCTTTCCTCATAAGATTTCTTATACATTTTATTGAAAGATGAATTATGGGCAGAATTGGCTGGAGAGAGAGAGGGAGAGAGGGAACAAGCTGGAGAGACTGGGGGCAGCTCTCTCCCCACCCTCACCACCAGCCCGCACCCTCAGATCTACATTAAACTAAATTGAAATGGCTGCTGCCCCTTCCATTTAACCCAGGAAAGCCCGTGGCCCGGCCTGTCTAACACACACCGACATGACTCTGGGGGTGAGAAGAAGCCTTCGCACAGGCTCCGGGTTCTCATTTCAGGCCCCCTCCCTCTGCCCCTCCCTCTGCCTCTCCCTCTCCCTCTCTCTCTCTCTCTCTCCCTCTCCCTCTCCCTCTCTATCTCTCTCTCTCTCTCTCTCTCCCTCTCCCTCTGTGTCCGACTGCTTCACCCTCCATGAACCCATTTCTATCAAGTGTGGTCACTGATGCAGTTCAGGAAAGGCTGGTGGCCTCTTTGTTTTGTTTTTTTACACAGCAGGACCCCATGACATTCCCTATCTCCACACCTGCTGTGAAAGCCTCTCTCTCCCCGATTTCCCCGTGGGAATTCCACAGTCTGGGGGCCATCCCCTCAGTTCCCTCCCTCCCCACCACCACAACCCCCTGAAAGGTCTGAAACTCAAACTGGGGAGCAGCTGGATTCTCTCAGGAGATATTTTCAGATCACTACCTCGGGATTTCAGTTGGGGTCAAATCCCACTTTCTTGAAGGCCCTGACTAGGAGCTGGGCAGTGACTGCACACGAGGAGCCCTCTCTCTCTCCCCCCGGACCCTGTGTCTTCTCACCTACCCACACCAACTCCGCTCTGTTTTGTTATCTCTCCCCCTCTTTCCCCTGACCTCTCCTTTCTCTCTCTCTCATGTGGGGAAAGGCCACAGGCGCCTGTGGGCACAGCAAGATCAGGAGGATGGAGAGAGAGAGAGAGAGAGAAATCCACACACAGAAGCTGCGTAAACTGAATTAAAATGGTTCCCCCTGTCCACCCATCAGTCTCCAGAAGGTGCTAAACTCCCTGTCTTATTTTGGAATTATAACAAGCTTCTAAACAGCCTCAGGTTTCAGATTTTTAATCTCCTCTTTGTCACACACCAAAGGGTTAATGTATTTGTGACTAATCGCAAGGCCGGGATATTTTAACCCCAGGGTTTCAAAATCCAGCCCCCCATCATCTAACAGAAACCGCTTCATCGATGAACCAAAAACCAGGGTCCCTCCGAGATTAAAATTAAACCTCGGGGTCATAAAGAAACACAACTCACGTGGGTGGGTGGGGGGTGTGGAACAGGCCTGAGTCCATCCATCCAAGCTGGGGAAAAGCTCCTGCCCATGGATTCATAATCACATTGCAGTCTTCAAACTCCAAATTCCTGGGGAAAAGAGAGAGGGAAAAGAATTGACTAAAACACAAAGCAAGACCATTTCTAAACAAAATAGCACAGCAAGAGCCCAGGATTCCATCCCCCCCATACCGACCCCTTCACAGTTACACAACCTCTTAGCAACATCCAAATACAAAAATATCCCAGTTATAAACCAGAGGCTAAAACAGATTGAGAGACCTTTCCCATCCCCTGTGTTTCTCTCTGTATCTCTCTTCTTATCTCACTCACATCTCTGTCCCCCTCACTCATTCACTCTCTCACTCTGTGTCTCAGAGATGGAAATTAAACCTCGATTGGGGTAATAAACAGACACAAATCACGTGGGTGAAGCCTGTGGACCAGGCCTCAGTCTATCCCCCTCCCTCCGCACCCTCCTCTCTCTCTGCCCCCATCATCCCTCCCTCCGCACCCTCCTTCTTTCCCTCAATCTTTTATTTTGAAAGTGTGGTCACTCTTGTGGGGGGCAAGGAAGAGGGCGGGGGGGGGGGTGGAGACCATGTGTACACAGCAAGATCCCACTCCCCACCTGCTCATGACCAGTTAAAAATGTATTGGCTGAGGATAGCGGGACAGAGTGGGGAATGGGCCTCACCCCCTCTCTCTCCCCCCCCCCCAACATCCTCCCCCACCCCCAGTTAAAGTAACGAGAAATTACATTGGTGTTCTTATACATTTTATTGAAAGATGAAATATGGACAGAAGTGGCTGGAGAGAGAGAGGGTGAGAGGGAACAAGCTGGAGAGACAGAGACTGGGGGCTGCTCTCTCCCCACCCTCACCACCAGCCCGCACCCTCAGATCTACATTAAACTCAATTGAAATGGCTGCTGTCCCTTCCATTTAACCCAGGAAAGCCCGTGGCCCGGCCTGTCAAACACACACCGACATGACTCTGGGGGTGAGAAGAAGCCTTCGCACAGGCTCCGGGTTCTCATTTCAGGCCCTCTCCCTCTCCCTCTCTCTCTCTCTCTGTGTCCGACTGCTTCACCCTCCATGAACCCATTTCTATCAAGTGTGGTCACTGATGCAGTTCAGGAAAGGCTGGCGGCCTCTTTGTTTTTTTTTACACAGCAGGATCCCAAGACTTTCCCTATCTCCATACCTGCTGTGACACATCCTAGAGAGACTGAATTCAAATGACTGTTCCACCTCCCAAGTCATCGCCCTGCCTAAAACACCAGCATTATTCAGGAATTAGCACAAACTTTTACACACTCTCACAGTTAGGACTTGGCAAAGGGCTCCTGAGGGACAGGAAATGAGGCCAATCAGCACATTTTTAATAAATTAACTGGTTGTGGCACAGTATGAAACACTGCAGGGAATTTGTGCACAGCAAGATCCCACAGGGTGCAGCCACCTCTGCTCAGCACTTTTTAAATGGGGCAATATTTACACAGAGAGAGACAGCAAGTTGGAGAGGTACTAAGACAGTGAAGATCCCTGACCCCTTCACAACCTCAGAAAGACTGAGCGCTTTGCAGTGAAAGAATGAATGTTTAAAATGCTCTCATTCTTAGTGAGTCACTTGCTTCACTGTCCCTGGATTCATTTTCGCAATTCAGACTTTTCTAAAAGATGTGACTTGGAGCTGGGCAGATTCTACACATTGGAGACCCCCAGATCCTGTGTCTATTCACACCCACTCCTCTTGTTTTGCTACCTCAGCTCCTCTGTTTCAACCCTCTCTCTATCTCACTCGCTTACCCAGCTTTCTTTCCCTCTCTCCCTGCCTCTCTTCCTCTGAGAATCTAGTCTACAAACACCAGGCAGCCATTTTAGGTTTGTTCACAGTGGCCATTTTATGTCCCCACAGCACTGGGACACTTAGGACAGAGTTGACTCATGTAACATTAGTATTTTAAATGTGACAGAGACACAGGTATGGAGACATAAATTCCAGGTGTATTCCCTGGAATATTGAAGGATCCGGGCCTTCAGTCCCACACTTTGCTGTTGTGAATTTGAATTCTGAATTTTCTAAAACTGAATCTGGAAGTAAAAACCCCCGGGATGGAATGATTGACATTCTTTCTGCTGCTGCAAAGCCCGTGTCTGTGTCTGTTTCTCAGTATTTATTAACAATTTAATATAATAGTTTAGAATGCCACAAGTTTGCCATAATGTCTGGAAATGTCTTTTAAATGGGGCAATATTTACACAGAGAGAGAGAGGCAGCAAGCTGGAGAGGGACTAAGACAGTGAAGACCCCCGAACCCTTCACCTCAGAAAGACTGAGTGCTTTGCAGTGAAAGAATGAATGTTTAAAATGCTCTCATTGTTAGTGAGTCACTTGCTTCACTGTCCCTGGATTCATTTTCACAATTCAGCCTTTTCTAAAAGATGTGACTGGGAGCTGGGCAGAGTCTACACATTGGAGACCCCCAGATCCTGTGTCTATTCACCACCCCCTCCTCTTGTTTTACTTTCTCAGCCCCTCTTTTTCACCTCATTCACTCCCCCCTTTCTCTCTCTCTCTCACTTCCCCCATTGGAGAGACCGAGGGGGAGAGAGGAGACTGAGAATTTGACAGTCAGAGATCGGTGAAGTGAATTAAATTGGCTGCTGGGCCTTTACCTTTCACCGTGACATGAATTGCTCTCAGACAAGGGCCCTGTGCTCTTGGTGAATTAGACCCGGATACAAGTTCCGGCCTTTTTAATTCCACGCCCCTGTGAGTGCTGGATAGAAAGGGCACTCTGGAAAGCTCCTGTCTCACCATCGACAAAAATCCATACCACACTGGCCATCTTTTACATTTATAGTTCCACAATCACATCCCCCAGTCAATCAAATAGTTATTAGAGTTGCAACTAAAGCAATTCTGCACAGCAGGATCCCACGAGCAGTCACACAATGGAGGGGGACACCCCCAGACCCTGTGTCTCCTTCCCCTGCCTCCGAGCCCCCAACACCCCCACCCCCTCTCTGTCGAAGTCTCCCTCAATCTGTTCCTCTTTCTCTCTCTCTGCCCCCATCACTCCTCCCTCTGCACCCACCTCTCTCTCTGCCCCATTCAGCCCTCCCTCCGCACCCACCTCTTCTCTGCCCCCATCACCCCTCCCTCCGCACCCACCTCTCTCTGCCCTCATCACTCCTCCCTCTGCACCCACCTCTCTCTCTGCCCCCATCACCCCTCACTCCGCACCCACCTCTCTCTCTGCACCCATCACCCCTCCCACCGCACCCTCCTCTCTCACTGCCCCCATCACCCGTCCCTCCGCAACCACCTCTCTCTCTGCCCCCATCACCCCTCCCTCCGCACCCACCTCTCTCTCTGCCCCCATGAACCCTCCCTCCGCAACCTCCTCTCTCTCTGCCCCATCACCCCACCCTCCACACCCACCTCTCTCTCTGCCCCCATCAACCCTCCCTCTGCAACCTCCTCTCTCTCTGCCCGCATCACCCCTTCCTCCGCACTCTCCTCTTTCTCTGCCCCCTTTATTTTGAAAGTGTGGTCACTGTTGCGGGGGGCAAGGAACAGGGCGGGGGGGGGTGGAGACCATGTGTACACAGCAAGATCCCACTCCCCACCTGCTCATGACCAGTTAAAAATGTATTGGCTGAGGATAGCGGGACAGTGAGTGGGGAATGGGCCTCATCCCCTCTCTCTCCCCCCCCCAACAACCTCCCCAACCCCCAATTAAAGTAACGACAAATTACATTGGTGTTTTTATACATTTTATTGAAAGATGAATTATGGGCAGAATTGGCTGGAGAGAGAGAGGGAGAGAGGGAACAAGCTGGAGAGACAGAGACTGGGGGCTGCTCTCGCCCCACCCTCACCACCAGCCCGCACCCTCAGATCTACATTAACCTCAATTGAAATGGCTGCTGCCCCTTCCATTTAACCCAGGAAAGCCCGTGGCCCGGCCTGTCTAACACACACCGACATGACTCTGGGGGTGAGAAGAAGCATTCGCACGGGCTCCGGGTTCTCATTTCAGGCCCCCTCCCTCTCCCTCTCCCTCTCCCTCTCTCTCTCCCCCTCTCTCTCCCTCTCCCTCTCCCTCTCCCTCTCCCTCTCCCTCTCTCTCTCTCTCTCCCTCCCTCTCCCTCTCCATCTCCCTCTCCCTCTCCGACTGCTTCACCCTCCATGAACCCATTTCTATCAAGTGTGGTCACTGATGCAGTTCAGGAAAGGCTGGTGGCCTGTGTTTTATTTTTTACACAGCAGGATCCCATGACTTTCCCTATCTCCACACCTGCTGTGAAAGCCTCTCTCTCCCCGCCTTCCCCGTGAGAATTCCCCAGTCTGGGGGCCATCCCCTCAGTTCCCTCCCTCCCCACCACCACAAGCCCCTGAAAGGGCTGAAACTCAAACTGGGGAGCAGTTGGATTCTCTCAGGAGACATTTTCAAATCACTGCCTCGGGATTTCAGTTGGGGTCAAATCCCACTTTCTGGAAGGACCTGACTGGGAGCTGGGCAGTGACTGCACACGAGGAGCCCTCTCTCTCTCCTCCCGGACCCTGTGTCTTCTCACCTACCCACACCAACTCCTCTCTGTTTTGTTATCTCTCCCTCTCTTTCCCCTGACCTCTCCTTTCTCTCTCTCTCATGTGGGGAAAGGCCACAGGCCCCTGTGGGCACAGCAAGATCAGGAGGATGGAGAGAGAGAGAGAGAAATCCACACACAGAAGCTGCGTAAACTGAATTAAAATGCTTCCCCTTGTCCACCCATCAGTCTCCAGATGGTGCTAAACTCCCTGTCTTATTTTGGAATTATAACAAGCTTCTAAACAGCCTCAGGTTTCAGATGAAACAGGCACAGCATGAAACACTGCAGGGAATTTGTGCACAGCAAGATCCCACAAGGTACAGCCAGCTCTGCTCAGCACTTTTTAAATGGGGCAATATTTACACAGAGAGAGAGAGAGGCAGCAAGTTGGAGAGGGACTAAGACAGTGAAGACCCCCGACCCTTTCAGAACCTCAGAAAGACTGAGCGCTTTGCAGTGAAAGAATGAATGTTTAAAATGCTCTCATTGTTAGTGAGTCACTTGCTTCACTGTCCCTGGATTCATTTTCACAATTCGGCCTTTTCTAAAAGATGTGACTGGGAGCTGGGCAGATTCTACACATTGGAGACCCCCAGATCCTGTGTCTATTCACACCCACTCCTCTTGTTTTACTGTCTCAGCCCCTCTGTTTCAACCCTCTTTCCAGACATTATGGCAAACTTGTGGCATTCTAAACTATTATCTTAAATTGTTAATAAATACTGAGAAACAGACACAGACACGGGCTTTGCAGCAGCAGAAAGAATGTCAATCATTCCATCCCGGGGGTTTTTACTTCCAGATTCAGTTTTAGAAAATTCAGAATTCAAATTCACAACAGCAAAGTGTGGGACTGAACGCCCGGATCCTTCAATATTCCAGGGAATACACGTGGAATTTATGTCTCCATACCTGTGTCTCTGTCACATTTAAAATACTAATGTTACATGAGTCAACTCTGTCCTAAGTGTCCCATTCCTGTGGGGACATAAAATGGCCACTGTGAACAAACCTAAAATGGCTGCCTGGTGTTTGTAGACTAGATTCTCAGAGGAAGAGAGGCAGGGAGAGAGGGAAAGAGAGCTGGGGAAGCGAGTGAGATAGAGAGAGGAGATCAAGCGATAAATAAGTGATGAGTTGAGAGAGAGAGATGAAGAGAGGGGAGCGAGTGTAGGGTAAAGATATGGGGTGAGTTAGAGAAACAGAGAAATGTATAGAGTGGCAGAGAGATGGGATGGGAGAGGGAGAGAAGGAACGAGACAGGATGAAAGAAAGAGAAAGTGTAGGGGGAAACTGAAAATGTTCAAAAATGTGTTAACATTATTGAGTGTAAAGAACAATATCCTGTGAGACATCCCTTCTCCATCTTAAATTTGGCGGGAGAGCCTTTAACCAACTTTAAAATGGGGGGAGACCCCTTCCTCAACTTGTGATGTGGAAGTGCTGGAATCTAATCGAGGCATTTGTGTGGTTTATATATAGAATAATAGATACCCGGGAGTGAGTTGCAGACTGGAATCTAATCGAGGGTTTTGTGGGGTTTATATATGGAATAATAGATACCAAGGATTGAGTTACAGACTGGAATCTAATCGAGGGGTTCGGGGTGGTTTATATATAGAATAACAGATACCCGGGAGTTAGTTACAGACTGGAATCTAATCGAGGGGTTCGGGGCGGTTTATATACAGAATAAAAAATTCCCGGGAGTGAGTTACAGACTGGAATCTAATCGAGGTGTTCGGGGTGGATTATATATAGAATAACAGATACCCGGGAGTGAGTTACAGACTGGAATCTAATCGAGGGGTTCGGGGTGGATTATATATAGAATAACAGTTACCCGGGAGTGAGTTACTGACTGGAATCTAATTGAGGGGTTCGCGGTGGATTATATATAGAATAACAAACGCCCGGGAGTGAGTCACAGACTGGATTCTAATCGAGGGGTTCGGGGTGGATTATATATAGAATAACAGTTACCCGGGAGTGAGTTACAGACTGGAATCTAATCGAGGGGTTCGGGGTGGTTTATATATAGAATAACAGATACCCGGGAGTAAGTTACAGACTGGATTCTAATTGAGGAGTGTGGGGTGTTTTTATATAGGCTAACAGATACCCAGGAGTGAGTTACAGATTCGAATCTAACAGAGGTTTTCGGGATGGTTTAAATATAGATAATCAGATAGGTGAGAATGAGTTACAGAGTGGAATCAAATCGAGGTGTTCAGGGGGTTTAAATATTGAATCACAGATAACCAAGAGTGAGTTAGACTGGAATCAAATCGAAGGTTTTATGGTGGTTTATATACAGGATAACAGATTCCCGCGAGTGAGTTACAGACTGGAATCAAATCGAGGGGTTTGGGGTGGTTTACATACAGGATAACAGATATCCGGGAGTGAATTTCAGGCTGGAATCTAATTGAGGTGTTCGTGGTGGTTTATATATAGAACAACAGATACCTGCGAGTGAGTTACAGACTGGAATCAAATCGAGGGGTTTGGGGTGGTTTACATATAGAATAACAGATACCCGGGAGTGAGTTACAGGCTGGAATCTAATCGAAAGGTTTGGGGTGGTTTATATATAGAACAACAGATACCTGTGAGTGAATTACAGACTGGAATCTAATCGAGGGGTTTGGGGGGTTAATATATAGAATTAGAGATTCCCCCAGAGGGAGTTACAGACTGGAATCTAATCGAGGGGTTTGTGGGGTTTATATATAAAATAATAGATTCCCGGGCTTGAGTTACAGACTGGAATCTAATCGAGGGGTTCAGGGTGTTTATATGTAGAATAATTGATTCCCGGGATTGAGTTACAGAGTGGAATCTAATCGAGGGGTTCATGGGGTTTAAATATAGAATAACAGATACCCGATAGTGAGTTACAGACTGGAATCTAATCGAGGGGTTCAGGGGGTTTATATGTAGAATAATAGATTCCCGGGCTTGAGTTACAGACTGGAATCTAATCGAGGGGTTCAGGGGGTTTATATGTAGAATAATTGATTCCCGGGAGTGAGTTGCAGACTGGAATCTAATCGAGGGGTTCGGGAGGTTTATATGTAGAATAATTGATTCGCGGGATTGAGTTACAGACTGGAATCTCATCGAGGGTTTCGGGGGGTTTATACTTAGAATAACAGTTACCCGGGAGTGAGTTACAGACTGGAAAAAAATCGATGGGTTTGGGGTGGTTTATATACAGAATAACAGTTACCCGGGAGTGAGTTACAGACTGGAATCTAATCGAGGGGTTTGGGGTGGTTTATATATAGAATAACAGACACCCGGGAGTGACTTACAGACTGGAATCTAAAAGAGAGGGTTAGCGTGGTTTATACATAGAATAACAGATACCCGGGAGTGAGGTGCAGACTGGAATCTATTTGAGGGGTTCGTGGTGGTTTATATTTTGAATAACAGATACCCTGGTATGAGTTACAGAACAGAATCTAATGGTGGGATTTGGAATGGTTTATACATAGAATAACTTAACGGGAGTGGATTATAGACTGGAATCTCATCGAGGGGTTCGGGGGTTTTATATATAGAATAACAGTTACCCGGGAGTGAGTTACAGACTGGAATCTAATCGAGGGGTTCGGGGTTGATTATGTACAGAATATGGACAGAAGGATACTTGTCTGTTCAAAAAGGATTCGATAAGTTGCCTCACAAAGCTTGTTACTCAGGACAAGAGCTCATACATTAACCTAATCTCCCCCCTCAGTACCTCTCAGGATTTGACAAATTGATCAAGTCACCCCTGATGCTACTAAATTTCAGGGAATACAACCCGAGTTTGTGCAATCTCACTTTGCAATTTAACCCTTGGAATCCAGGTCTCATTCTGGCAAAGCTGCGATGCACTCAAACTGTCTAAACTGTCCCTGGAGTGTCGGATTAACCCAGGTCACTCACATACACCCAGGTCAGGTTCAAGACTCATCTGTCTCATTCACTGAGACGCTCCTGTATCACTGGCCTTATTGTAGTCGGATGCCGCGTTGGGAGCAGGACAGGTAGACGGGATTAGGATGACTGCTCATGTGGAGGGTAAACATGAGGAATCTATCAGAGAATCAGAACAGACCAGGGAGAATCAAACAAGGAAACTGATGTTCAATTTTTTAGGCCTGATTTGTGGATTGTTTTTGTTTTGCGCAAGAATGTTGCCAACAAACACTCTCAGAGATGATGCAGCAGGGACTAGAGACAGAGTAAAGCTCCCTCGATACTGTGCCCATCAAACAATCCCAGGACAGGTACAGCACGTGGTTAGATACAGAGTAAAGTTCCCTCGCTACTGTCCCCATCAAGCACTCCCAGCACAGGTACAGCACGGGGTTAGATACAGAGTAAAGCTCCCTCTATACTGTACCCATTAAACACTCCCAGGACAGGTCGAGAACGGGGATAGATACAGAGTAAAGCTCCCTCTATACTGTACACATTAAACACTCCCAGGACAGGAACAGCACGGGGTTAGATACAGAGTAAAGCTAGGTACAGCACGGGGTTAGATACAGAGTAAAGCTCCCTCCATACTGTCCCCATCAAACACTCGCAGAGAGAAATAGAGACTGAGAAACGGATAGAGAAGGGATCTCCATCCTCCCTCAACAACTCTCTCTCATCCAAAACTGGAGAGAATATGGGAATGAGAGAGCACAGGGTGGGGTGGTGGGTGGGATGGTGCAGAGATATTTTGGGGGGTGGGAGAGAAAGCGTGGGGTTGGCAGAGAGGGTGTGGTCCAAGATGATGATCAGAGAGAGAGTGCATGTGAGAGACAGAGATTGTGTGTGTGAGAGAGAGATGGTGTGTGTGCGTGGGAGATTGTGTGTGCAAGAGATTGAGTGTGAGAGCGAGCGTGTGAGAGGGATTGTGAAAGATGGATTGCCTGTGAAAGGGAGAGAGTGAAAGAGAGTTGGTGTGAGAGGCTGAGAGAGTGCGGATGAGAGTGAGAGAGCTTTTGGGTGAGAGGTTTGGGGTGATAGGGAGGGAGAGTTGGGGTGAGAGAGTGGGGAAGGGAGGGAGAGAGGTTTGGGGTGAGAGGGAGAGAGGGTTGGGGTGAGAGAGAGAGTGAGTTGGGGTATGAGGGTGGGAGGTTTGGGCTGAGAGGGAGAGACTGTTGGGGTGAGAGGGAGAGAGGTTTGGGGTGAGAGAGAGAGAAGGATGGGGTGAGAGGGAGAGAGGGTTGGGTGAGAGGGAGAGAGGGTTGGTGTAAGGGGGAATGAGGAGATGGTGAGAATGAGAGAGAGTTGGGGGGAGAGGTTGAGAGAGCAGGGATGAGAGTGGGAGTTCTTTTGGGTGAGTGGTTTGGGGTGATAGGGAGAGAGTGTTGGGGTAGGAGGTAGAGAGGGTGGGAGTGATAGGGTGATAGGAGGGAGAGTTGGGGAGATTGGGAGAGAGAGTTGGTGGCAGGAAATTGTTGGGTTAGGGTTTTTGGGGTTTGTTGTTGGTTTTATGGTGGGTTTAGATTTGGTAGATAGTGTTTGGGTGAGAGGGAGAGTGGGGATGAGATGGTGATTTGGTTGGTGTGAGAGGGAGAATGGGTTGTGTTGAGAGGCAGAGAGGGTTGGAGTGAGAGGGAATGAGGGTTGGGGTGAGAGGGAGACAGTGTTGGGGTGAGAGGGAGACAGTGTTGGGGTGAGAGGGAGACAGTGTTGGGGTGAGAGGGAGACAATGTTGGGGTGAGAGGGAGACAGTGTTGGGGTGAGAGGGAGACAGTGTTGGGGTGAGAGGGAGACAGTGTTGGGGTGAGAGGGAGACAGTGTTGGGGTGAGAGGGAGACAGTGTTGGGGTGAGAGGGAGAGAGTACCTCTGTCTGGAAAGAGGGTTGAAACAGAGGGGCTGAGATAGTAAAACAAGAGGAGTGGGTGTGAATAGACACAGGATCTGGGGGTCTCCAATGTGTAGAATCTGCCCAGCTCCCAGTCACATCTTTTAGAAAAGGCCGAATTGTGAAAATGAATCCAGGGACAGTGAAGCAAGTGACTCACTAACAATGAGAGCATTTTAAACATTCATTCTTTCACTGCAAAGCGCTCAGTCTTTCTGAGGTTCTGAAGGGGTCGGGGGTCTTCACTGTCTTAGTCCCTCTCCAACTTGCTGCCTCTCTCTCTCTGTGTAAATATTACCCCATTTAAAAAGTGCTGAGCAGAGCTGGCTGCACCCTGTGGGATCTTGCTGTGCACAAATTCCCTGCAGTGTTTCATACTGTGCCACAACCAGTTAATTTATTAAAAATGTGCTGATTGGACTCGTTTCCTGTCCCTCAGAAGCCCTTTACCAAGTCCTAACTGTGAGAGTGTGTAAAAGTTTGTGCTAATTCCTGAATAATGCTGGTGTTTTAGGCAGGGCGATGACTTGGGAGGTGGAACAGTCATTTGAATTCAGTCTCTCTAGGACGTGTCCCTACGTTACAACAGAGAGAGAGGGGGGTGATTGAGGGAAACAGGAAAAGACAGTGACACAGAGGCATGGATTTGGGGGTGAGGAAGAGACACAGGGTCTTGGGGGGTTGGATAGGGGAGGTTCTCCAGTGTGGAGTCAGTACCCAGCTCCCAGTCTCTGCAGAAAAGCCTCAGTCACACCCTCCCGGGGATGCCTGGTTTGTAAAAATCACATCTGTGTCCCCCTCACTCATTCACTCTCTCACTCTGTGTCTCAGAGATGAAAATTAAACCTCGATTGGGGTAATAAACAGACACAATTCATGTGGGTGAAGCCTGTGGACCAGGCCTCAGACTATCCCCCTCTGGAAGAAGCTCCTTGTCCTTGTCCCAGACTTTCCCTCTATGGATCCTCACCTTCCAGTTTTCAGAATACAAATTTCTCAGGAGAAAAAGAGATAAATTTTGTTGAAAGGACAAAAGCAAGGACATTTAACTGCATAAATTGAATTAAAATGGTTCCCCCTGCCCCCGCCCCGCCATCAGACTCCAGAAGGTGCTAAACTCCCTCTTTCAGTTTGGGAAGGGGCTGCTCATTCCTTTGGGACACTTTTTAAAATTACCATCCCAGGATTTATTTTAAAATCTCATTCTATCTCAGAGGATGTGAGTGGAGGTGGCTTGTGACTACACACTGGAGACCATCAGACCCTATCTCTCTTTTCCCACACCTCCTCCTGTTTTTACACCTCCACTCGCCTTGGCATCCCCCTCTCTCTCTGTTTCAATCACTCCCTCCCTTTTCTCTCTCTGCTCCCGTCTCTCACATTCAGGGTAAAGATGGATGCTCCTATCTAGGCCCTTATCCCTCTCCTCTCTTTCTCAATCCCTCTTTCTCGCTCGTTCTCTCTGTCCATCTTTCTATTTTCCTTCCCCCTGTCTCATGTGCTCTGCATTGAAATGAGAGATGAAATGTTCCTGTCTCCCCATTTAAAATAATGACAAATCACATTGCTTTTTCTGGTCAGTTTTTGTTGATTAAAGTTTAAAATGGGCACAAAGAGAGCTGGAGAGAGAGAGAGAGAGAGAGAGGGAGGTACTCTCTCACTCTCACCCCAACACTGTCTCCCTCTCACCCCAACACTGTCTCCCTCTCACCCCAACATTGTCTCCCTCTCACCCCAACATTGTCTCCCTCTCACCCCAACACTGTCTCCCTCTCACCCCAACACTGTCTCCCTCTCACCCCAACACTGTCTCCCTCTCACCCCAACACTGTCTCCCTCTCACCCCAACACTGTCTCCCTCTCACCCCAACACTGTCTCCCTCTCACCCCAACACTGTCTCCCTCTCACCCCAACACTGTCTCCCTCTCACCCCAACACTGTCTCCCTCTCACCCCAACACTGTCTCCCTCTCACCCCAACCCAGTCTCCCTCTCACCCCAACCCACTCTCCCTCTCACCCCAACCCATTCTCCCTCTCACCCCAACCCTCATTCCCTCTTACTCCAACCCTCTCTACCTCTCAACACAACCCATTCACCCTCTCACACCAACCAACTCACCATCTCATCCCCACTCTCTCTCCCTCTCATCCCCACTCTCTCTCCCTCTCACCCCAACACTCTCTCACTCTCACCCCAACACTGTCTCCCTCTCACCCCAACACTGTCTCCCTCTCACCCCAACACTGTCTCCCTCTCACCCCAACACTGTCTCCCTCTCACCGCAACACTGTCTCCCTCTCACCCCAACACTGTCTCCCTCTCACCCCAACACTGTCTCCCTCTCACCCCAACGCTGTCTCCCTCTCACCCCAACGCTATCTTCCTCTCACCCCAACGCTGTCTCCCTCTCACCCCAACACTGTCTCCCTCTCACCGCAACACTGTCTCCCTCTCACCCAAACACTGTCTCCCTCTCACCCCAACACTGTCTCCCTCTCACCCCAACACTGTCTCCCTCTCACCCCAACACTGTCTCCCTCTCACCCCAACACTGTCTCCCTCTCACCCCAACACTGTCTCCCTCTCACCCCAACACTGTCTCCCTCTCATCCCAACCCTCATTCCCTCTCACTCCAAACCTCTCTGCCTCTCACCCCAACACTGTCTCCCTCTCACCCCAACACTGTCTCCCTCTCATCCCAACCCTCATTCCCTCTCACTCCAAACCTCTCTGCCTCTCAACACAACCCACTCTCCCTCTCACCCCAACACTATCTCCCTCTCACCCCAACTCTATCTCCCTCTCACCCCAACTCTCTCTCCTAAACTCCCCAACTCTCTCTCCCTATCACTCCCACCCTCTCTACCTCTCACCCAACACTCTCTCTCTATCAAACCAAACCACTCACCCAAAAGCTCTGTCACTCTCATCCCCACTCTCTCACCCTCTCCCCCCAACTCTCTCTCACTCTCACCGTCTCCTCATTCCCTCTTACACCAACTCTCTCCAGTTTTGGATGAGAGAGAGTTGGTGAGGGAGGATGGAGATCCCTTCTCAATCCGTTTCTCAGTCTCTATTTCTCTCTGCGAATGTTTGATGGGGACAGTATGGAGGGAGCTTTGTTCTATATTTAACCCTGTGCTGTACCTGTCCTGGGAGTGTTAGTTGGGGACAGTATAGAGGGAGCTTTACTCTGTATCTAACCCCGTGCTGTACCTGTCCTGGCAGTGTTTGATGGAGACAGTATCGAGGGAGCTTTACTCTATATCTAACCCCGTGCTGTACCTGCCCAGGGAAATTTTGATGGGCACAGTATAGAGGGAGCTTTATTCTGTATCTAACCCCGTGCTGTACCTGTCCTGGGAGTGTTTGATGGGGACAGTATCGAGGGAGCTTTACTCTGTATCTAACCCTGTGCTGTACCTGTCCTGGAAGTGTTAGATGGGGACAGTGTAGAGGGAGCTTTACTCTGTATCTAACCTAGTGCTTTACTTGCCCTGGGAGTGTTTGATGGGGAAAGTGTAGAGGTAGCTTTACTCTGTATATAATCCTGTCCTGTTCCTGTCCTGAGAGTGTTTGATGGGGACAGTATAGAGGGAGCTTTACTCTGTATCCAACCCTGTCCTGTTCCTGTCCAGGGAGTGTTCGATGGGGACAGTGCAGAGGGAGCTTTACTCTGTATCTAACCCAGTGCTTTACCTGCCCTATGAGTGTTTGATGGGGAAAGTGTAGAGGTAGCTTAAGTCTGTATCTGACCCTATCCAGTTCCTGTCATGGGAGTGTTTGATGGGGAAAGTGTAGAGGTAGCTTAAGTCTGTATCTGACCCTATCCAGTTCCTGTCATGGGAGTGTTTGATGGGGAAAGTGTAGAGGTAGCTTAAGTCTGTATCTGACCCTATCCAGTTCCTGTCATGGGAGTGTTTGATGGGGACAGTATAGAGGGAACTTTACTCTGTAACTAACCCTGTCCTGTTCCTGTCCTGGGAGTGTTTGATGTGGACAGTGTAGAGGGAGATTTACTCTGTATCTAACCCCGTGCTTTACCAGTCCTGGGAGTGTTTGATTGGGACAGTATAGAGGGAGCTTTACTCTGTATCTAACCCTGTGCTACCAGTCCTGTGAGTGTTTGATGGAGACAGTGTAGAGGGAGATTTACTCTGTATCTAACCCAGTGCTTTAGCTGCCCTGGGAGTGTTAGATGGGGAAAGTGTAGAGGTAGCTTTACTCTGTATCTTACCCTGTCCAATTCCTGTCCTGGGAGTGATTGATGGGGACAGTATAGAGGGAGCTTTACTCTGTATCTAACCTCATGCTGTACCTGTCCTGGGAGTGTTAAATGGGGACAGTGTAGAGGGAGCTTTGCTCTGTATCTATCCCAGTATTTACCTGTCCTGGGAGTGTTTGATGGGGACACTGTAGAGGAAGCTTTACTCTGTATCTAACTCTGTGCAATACCTGTCCTGGGAGTGTTTGATGTGGACAGTATAGAGGGAGCTTTACTCTGTATCTAACCCCGTGCTGTACGTGCCCTGGGAGTGTTTGATGGGGACAGTGCAGTGGGAGCTGTATTCTGTATCTAACCCCGTGCTGTACCTGCCCTGGGAGTGTTTGATGGGCACAGTGTAGAGGGAGCTTTACTCTGTATCTAACCCCGTGCTGTACCTTTCCTGGGAGTGTTTGATGGGGACAGTATCCAGGGAGCTTTACTCTGTATCTAGCCCCGTGCTGTACATGCCCTGGGAGTGTTTGATGGGGATAGTTTAGAGGTAGATTTACTCTGTATTTAACCCCGTGCTGTACCTGTCCTGGGAGTGTTTGATGGGGACAGTATCGAGGGGGCTTTACTCTGTATCTAACCCCGTGCTGTACCTGTCCTGAGAGTGTTTGATGGGGACAATATCGAGGGAGCTTTACTCTGTATCTAAGCCAGTGCTTTACCTGCCCTGGGAGTGTTTGATGGGGAAAGTGTAGAGGTAGCTTTACTCTGTATCTAATCCTGTCCAGTTCCTGTCCTGGGAGTGTTTGATGGGGACAGTATAGAGGGATCTTTACCATGTGTCTAACCCTGTCCTGTTCCTGTCCTGGGAGTTTTTGATGGGAACAGTATAGAGGGAGCTTTACTCTGTATCTAAGACTGTCCTGGTCCTGTCCTGGGAGTGTTTGATGGGGACAGTTTAGAGGGAGCTTTACTCTGTATCAAAACCCCATGCCTTACCTGTCCTGGGAGTGTTTGATGGGGACAGTGTAGAGGGTGCTTTACTCTGTATCTAACCCAGTGATTTACCTGTCCTGGGAGTGTTTCATGTGGACAGTTCAGTGGGAGCATTACTCTTTAAATAAGCCTGTCCTGTACCTGCCCTGGTAGTGTTTGATGGGGACAGTGTAGAGGGAGCTTTACTCTGTATCTAACCCCGTGCTGTACCAGTTTTGCGAGTGTTTGATGGGGACAGTATAGAGGAAGCTTTACTCTGTATCTAACCCTGTGCTGTACCTGCCCTGGGAGTGTATGATGGCCACAGTGTAGGGGGAGCTTTACTCTGCATCTAACCCCGTGCTGTACCTGTCCTGGGAATGTTTGATGGGGACAGTATCGAGGGAGCTTTTCTCTGTATCTAACCCCGTGCTGTACCTGTCCTGGGAGTGTTTGATGGGCACAGTATAGGGGGAGCTTTTCTCTGTATATAACCCCGGACTGTACCTGTCCTGGGAGTGTTTGATGGGGACAGTATCGAGGGAGCTTTTCTCTGTATCTAACCCCGTGCTGTACCTGTCCTGGGAGTGTTTGATGGGCACAGTGTAGAGGGAGCTTTACTCTGCATCTAACCCCGTGCTGTACCTGTCCTGGGAGTGTTTGATGGGGACAGTATCGAGGGAGCTTTTCACTGTATCTAACCCCGTGCTGTACCTGTCCTGGGAGTGTTTGATGGGCACAGTATATGGGGAGCTTTACTCTGTATATAACCCCGTGCTGTACCTGTCCTGGGAGTGTTTGATGGGGACAGTATCGAGGGAGCTTTACTCTGTATCTTACCCCGTGCTGTACTTGCCCTGGTAGTGTTTGATGGGGACAGTGCAGAGGAAGCTTTTTTCTGTATCTAATCCCGTGCTGTACCTGCCCTGGGAGTGTTTGATGGGCACAGTGTAGAGGGAGCTTTACTCTGCATCTAACCCCGTGCTGTACCTGTCCTGGGAGTGTTTGATGGGGACAGTATCGAGGGAGCTTTTCACTGTATCTAACCCCGTGCTGTACCTGTCCTGGGAGTGTTTGATGGGCACAGTATAGGGGGAGCTTTTCTCTGTATATAACCCCGGACTGTACCTGTCCTGGGAGTGTTTGATGGGGACAGTATCGAGGGAGCTTTTCTCTGTATCTAACCCCGTGCTGTACCTGTCCTGGGAGTGTTTGATGGGCACAGTATAGGGGGAGCTTTTCTCTGTATATAACCCCGTGCTGTACCTTTCCTGGGAGTGTTTGATGGGGTCAGTATCGAGGGAGCTTTACTCTGTATCTAACCCCGTGCTGTACCTGTCCTGGGAGTGTTTGATGGGGACAGTATCGAGGGAGCTTTACTCTGTATCTAACCCCGTGCTGTACCTGTCCTGGGAGTGTTTGATGGGCACAGTATAGGGGGAGCTTTTCTCTGTATATAACCCCGGACTGTACCTGTCCTGGGAGTGTTTGATGGGGACAGTATCGAGGGAGCTTTTCTCTGTATCTAACCCCGTGCTGTACCTGTCCTGGGAGTGTTTGATGGGCACAGTATAGGGGGAGCTTTTCTCTGTATATAACCCCGTGCTGTACCTTTCCTGGGAGTGTTTGATGGGGTCAGTATCGAGGGAGCTTTACTCTGTATCTAACCCCGTGCTGTACCTGTCCTGGGAGTGTTTGATGGGGACAGTATCGAGGGAGCTTTACTCTGTATCTAACCCCGTGCTGTACCTGTCCTGGGAGTGTTTGATGGGGACAGTATCAAGGGAGCTTTACTCTGTATCTAGCCCCTGCTGCATCATCTCTGGAAATGTTTTTTGGCAACATTCTCATCAAAAACAAAAACAATCCACAAATCAGGCCTAATAAATTGAGCATCAGTTTCCTTGTTTGATTCTCCCTGGTCTGTTCTGATTCTCTGATAGATTCCTCATGTTTACCCTCCACATGAGCAGTCATCCTAATCCCGTCTACCTGTCCTGCTCCCAAAGTGGCATCCGACTACAATAAGGCCAGTGATACAGGAGCGTCTCAGTGAGTGAGACAGGTGAGTCTTGAACCTGACCTGGGTGTATGTGAGTGACCCGGGTTAATCCGACACTCCAGGGACTGTTTAGACAGTTCGAGTGCATCGCAGCTTTGCCAGAATGAGACCTGGATTCCAAGGGTTAAATTGCAAAGTGAGATTGCACAAACTCTGGTTGTATTCACTGAAATTTAGTAGCATCAGGGGTGACTTGATCAAATTGTCAAATCCTGAGAGGAACTGAGGGGGGAGATTAGGGGAATGTATGAGCTCTTGTCCTGAGTAACAAGATTCGTGAGGCATCTTATCAAATCACCTTTGACCAGACAAGTATCCACCTGTCACTACAGTTTACCTGTATGTTGCAAAGTTATTCTGATAATTTTAATCCCACCGAGTCAGAATTTCTGCGATTCTGTGTCTGAGTCAGAACTTCACATAGTTCAGATTCACTGTTTAAAATAAGCAGTCACTTTTCTGTGGTGGTTTTTGAGATTGATTATGGATCTCAGAATCTGTCAGTGGAAGGGAGTTTCTACAGAGATAGGAAATGGGATGGATGAATAAAGGTGCAGGATTTTGATCACTGCATTAGATTTTGTCTGTTGCAGTTTCCCAGGAGTTTATATTATCATGGGAAAGGGATGAATAACCAATGTCAACAATTCAATTTCTTCAGACAAGTGAAAACGCAAGAGAAAGAGGGAATATACCAACACTGGAGCAAACAGGCAACTGTATGAGGAAGGTTTCAATTCTCTGCATGTTTTAATGTGAATTCCTGAGCTAAAGATTGAAATAAACAGGAGTTTAAATCTCACACTGGGATGCCATACAATTTCAGTCCTGTTTTCCTAAAATTAAAATTAAAAATCTACAATTAGAAATTTCTTGGAAAGAGCAGAGGTAATTTGACTCTGTATCGAACCCCATACTGTATTTGGGTTGGGGGTGTTTGATGAACAGTGTAGCCAAAGCTTTAGTTTGAAACAATTTTCTGCAAACGGCAATTGACACAAAGTCTCTTGTTAATGTTTCAATTTGAGGCTGATAGATTTTTGTTAGGCAAAGGTGTAAAGAGATATAGAGTTAGATCAGTCAGGATCTCATTGAATGTCGGAAACAGGGTGTGGGGTGAAATGGAATCTTCCTTTTCCCATGTGCTATGATAAATATCCTTCCTTCAATCTCTGTCTCTCGGTCTCCCTCTCGATCTGTGTCTCTGTCTTCGTCTCACTCGCTTGGTCTCTCTCTCTCTCTTCCTCTCTCTCAGAATGTATATAAATGACACAAACATCAGTCAGCCTTTTAGGTTTGTTGACAGAGGCCATATTATGTCCCCACAGCACTGGGACATTTTTGACAGAGTTGACTCCTCAGGAATGTGACATTGGTACTTTCAACGTGACAGAGACACAACTATGGAGACACTGATCAGACACTCATCCCCCAAACACCGCATTTTGCACGGGTTCCAGGTCATCCCCACTCACTGATTTAAAAAGATTTTCACCACATCCCCCCCCTTCATCCCTTTCTCAAAACCTTCACCCTGTCTCTCCCTCTGTCACCATCGAACCAATTTTTTGAATTTGACTCTGTATGGACCCCATACTGTAATTGGGTTGGGAATGTTTGATGAACAGTGTAGTCAAAGCTTGACTCTGAAACACTGGAATTGAGGTTAAGGGGTGATTTGATCAAACGCTTCAAGATACTAATGTAAATGAATAATGTTTTTTATACCCAGGCATGTTGAAAAATATTTGGAGCTTTACCCTTTTCTCCAGCTGATGAACTTTTAATTTGAACACTTTTTAAATTGAACTCAAATTCAAAGGTGAGTGACGCTTTTCAATCTCATAACTCAATTGTTGAGGGAGCTTTACTCTGTATGGAACCCCGGGCTGTACCTGTTCTGGGAGCGTTTGATGGGGACAATTTAAGAACAACTTTAATTCCTATCTAACCCCGCGCTGTCCAATAACGGATGCAGATTCAGATAAATCGGATGTTTCATTTCTGTGTCACTTTCTGTATCTTGAAGCTTCTATTTGGAGCTGGAAATCTGTCAGTTGATGAATGTTGTCTTGAAAATTTCACCCTGAATAGTGTCAGCCTTAGTATTGTGGAAATGTGTGAGTAAAGTGTTTGCATTCACACATTCCTACATTGTGAAATGTAAGTTAGCATTGAAACAATAGGATGTGGGGCCAGGGAGTCTGAATGGACAAAAGGTTTTGATGATTAAAGAGTGAATTTTAATGATGTCCTTTGAAGAAGCCGTTTACTGTAAATGTCCCGAGACAATGAAATGGTTCCCCAATGTCTGAATCACTTTCCAAGCCTTCAGAGACATGAAGGGGCAGAGCTATTGTAAGATACAGATCATGAGATACCTTTGACTCACAGAATTGAAGTTGTGGGGCCCTCTCCTGTTTCAGAATGTCAGTTTTAATGTTTTACTCTGTGAACCTTGGCTAATGATTCAGAAAGCAGAAAGTTCCAATCCAATCTGTAACCTGCACTTCAAATTCCAAAGAGATATGTACACCTTAAGTGAATGAGTGAAATAGTGAAAGATGGATTTCATTATAGGCAAATGTGTGGCTGCCCACTTTAAAAAGGATGGAACAGGTTACATTGTAAATGGTGAAAAGCTGCAAACAGTGAGGGTCCAAAGAGTCCCTATCCATTTGTGTCAAGACTAAGAAAACATCAAACAGTTCCAATGAGAAATTAAATTTGATATTTGGGATAAAGCTGGTTAAAAACTCACACTACACATTCCATGAATCAGCCTCTGTAACCTGCCTTTCAGCACATCACAAGAAAAAATATGTTTTCAACAGTTCGTGATTCCAGTCTGTTCCTCAATCCTTGGTATCTATTATTCTATATATAAACCCCCTGAACCCCTCGATTAGATTCCAGTCCGTAACTCACTCCCGGGTTTCTATTATTCTTTATATAAACCCCCTGAACACCTCGATTAGATTCCAGTCTGTAACTCAATCCCGGGTATCTATTATTCTATATATAAACCCCCCGAACCCCTCGATTAGATTCCAGTCTGTAAGTCAATCCTTGGTATCTGTTATTCTATATATAAACCCCCTGATGCGTCGATTAGATTCCCGCCTGTAACTTACTCCCGGGTAATTATTATAATATATATAAACCCCCTGAACACCTCGATTAGATTCCAGTCAGTAACTCAATCCTTGGTATCTATTATTCTATATATAAACCCCACAAACCCCTCGTTTAGATTCCAGTCTATAAATCACTCCCGGGTATCTATTATTCTATATATAAACCCCTCAAACCCCTCGATTAGATTCCAGCACTTCCACATCACAAGTTGAGGAAGGGGTCTCCCCCCATTTGAAAGATGGAGCAAGGATCTCCCTCCAATTTAAAGATAGAGAAGGGATATGTCACAGGATATTGTTCTTTACACTCAATAATGTTAACTAATTTCTGAACATTTTCAGTTTCCCGCTACACTTTCTCTTTCTCTCACCGTCATTTTCATTCTCTCCCTCTCCCACCCCATCTCTCTGCCACTCTACCACATTTCTCTGTTTCTCTCTCTCAGCCCATCACTTTACCCTAAACTCGCTCCCCTCTCTTCACCTCTCTCTCTCTCACCTCATCCCTTTTCCTTTCATTCTATCTCTTCTCTCTATCTCACTCGCTCGCCCCAGCTCTCTTTCTCTCTCACCCTGTCTCTCCGCCGCTCTGTCTCTCTATCTCTCATTCCGGCTATCTCTCCCTCTCTCTCACTCATTTCCTCCGTTGCTCTGCTCCTCTCTCTGTCGCCCCCATCTCTCTCCCTCTCACCTTGTCTCTCTTTCTATCTCTGTACCTCTTTCATCCCATCTATCTCGCCCTCTCTCTCTCTCTCTCTCTCTCTCTCTCCCTCTCCCAGCTTCTTTTGAGCCAAAATTGGATATAAAGCTGAATGGAAAATTTTTTCAGGGTCCCGAGAATAGGCAGACGAGTCAGACCAGCGAAATGTGGATACAGAATTGGCTGATGGATAGGAAACAGAGAGTTCACGGATATTTTTCCGGCTGGGTGTAGGATTGTAGTGGAGTTCCCCAGGGGTCATTATTGGAACCCTGTATTTCCCTGATGTATATAAATGATTGAGATATTGGTGTGCAGGGGACCATTTCAGAGTTTGTGGATGGCACAAAACTTGGGAGAATGATAAACAGAGAGGGGGACAGTGTAGAGCTTCAAAAGGACATTTACAAGTTGGGAGAGTGGGCAGATAGGTGGCCAATGATGTTCCTGGGCCTGTTTGATGGGACAGAGCAGAGGGAATGTTACACTCTATCGAACCCCATACTGTATTTGGTTTGGGTGTGTTTGTTGAACAGTGTGGATGAAGCTTTACATTGGAATTTAGGTGAGGTTGTGATTTGATGAAATATTTCATTGTATTTCATTGAGGTGTGTGACAAAGAGGAGATTAAAAATCTGAAATCTGAAACTGTTTAAAAGCTTGTTATAATTGCTAAATAAGACAGGTGGGGAGACAGTGCGATGAAGTGGAATCTGTTCAATCAGATTCACAGGGGCCATTACTGTTCAGTTTACTGAGATTCTGACTTTAGTTTTACCTGTGTGATTTTCTGTGTCTTTCTCCCTCCTGCTTTTCTCCCTCTCTCTCTCTCCAGCTGTCTTTGTGCCCATTTTAAACTTTAATCAACAAAAACTGACCAGAAAAAGCAATGTGATTTGTCATTATTTGAAATGGGGAGACAGGAACATTTCATCTCTCATTTCAATGCAGAGCACATGAGACAGGGGGATGGAAAATAGAAAGATGGAGAGAGAGAACGAGCGAGAAAGAGGGATGGAGAAAGAGAGGACAGGGACAAGGGCCTAGATAGGAGCATCCATCTTTACCCTGAATGTGAGAGACGGGAGCAGAGAGAGAAAAGGGAGGGAGTGATTGAAACAGGGAGAGAGAGGGATGCCAAGGCGAGTGGAGGTGTAAAAACAGGAGGGGGTGTGGGAAAGAGAGACAGGGTCTGATGGTCTCCAGTGTGTAGTCACAAGCCACCTCCACTCACATCCTCTGAGATAGAATGAGATTTTAAAATAAATCCTGGGATGGTAATTTTAAAAAGTGTCCCAAAGGAATGAGCAGCCCCTTCCCAAACTGAAAGAGGGAGTTTAGCAAGTTCTGGAGTCTGTTGGGGGGTCAGGGGGAAGCATTTGAATTCAATTTATGCAGTTAAATGTCCTTGCTTTTGTCCTTTCAACAAAATTTATCTCTTTTTCTCCTGAGAAATTTGTATTCTGAAAACTGGAAGGTGAGGATCCATAGAGGGAAAGTCTGGGACAAGGACAAGGAGCTTCTTCCAGAGGGGGATAGTCTGAGGCCTGGTCCACAGGCTTCACCCACATGAATTGTGTCTGTTTATTACCCCAATCGAGGTTCAATTTTCATATCTGAGAGACAGAGAGACAGAGAGAGAGGGGGACAGAGATGTGAGTGAGATAGGAAGAGAGATACAGAGAGAAACACAGGGGATGGGAAATGTCTCTCAATCTGTTTTAGCCTCTGGTTTATAACTGGGATATTTTTGTATTTGGATGTTGCTAAGAGATTGTGTAACTGTGAAGGGGAGGGGGTGGGTGTGGGGGGTGGAATCCTGGGCTCTTGCTGTGCTATTTTGTTTAGAAATGTTCTTGCTTTGTGTTTTAGTCAATTCTTTTCCCTCTCTTTTCCCCAGGAATTTGGAGTTTGAAGACTGCAATGTGACTATGAATCCATGGGCAGGAGCTTTTCCCCAGCTTGGATGGATGGACTCAGGCCTGTTCCACAGCCCCCCACCCACCCACGTGAGTTGTGTCTCTTTATGACCCCGAGGTTTAATTTTAATCTCGGAGGGACCCTGGTTTTAGGTGCATCGATGAAGCGGTTTCTGTTAGATGATGGGGTGCTGGATTTTGAAACCCTGGGGTTAAAATATCCCGGCCTTGCGATTAGTCACAAACACATTAACCCTTTGGTGTGTGACAAAGAGGAGATTAAAAATCTGAAACCTGAGGCTGTTTAGAAGCTTGTTATAATTCCAAAATAAGACATGGAGTTTAGCACCTTCTGGAGACTGATGGGTGGACAGGGGGAACCATTTTAATTCAGTTTACGCAGCTTCTGTGTGTGGATTTCTCTCTCTCTCTCTCCATCCTCCTGATCTTGCTGTGCCCACAGTGGCCTGTGGCCTTTCCCCACATGAGAGAGAGAGAAAGGAGAGGTCAGGGGAAAGAGGGGGAGAGATAACAAAACAGAGAGGAGTTGCTGTGGGTCGGTGAGAAGACACAGGGTCGGGGGGGAGAGAGAGAGGGCTCCTCGTGTGCAGTCACTGCCCAGCTCCCAGTCAGGGCCTTCCAGAAAGTGGGATTTGACCCCAACTGAAATCCCGAGGCAGTGATTTGAAAATGTCTCCTGAGAGAATCCAGCTGCTCCCCAGTTTGAGTTTCAGCCCTTTCAGGGGGTTGTGGTGCTGGGGAGGGAGGGAACTGAGGGGATGGCCCCCAGAACTGGGAATTACCACAGGGAAGACAGGGGGAGAGAGGCTTTCACAGCAGGTGTGGAGATAGGGAAAGTAATGGGATCCTGCTGTGTAAAAAAACAAAACAAAGAGGCCGCCAGCCTTTCCTGAACTGCATCAGTGACCACACTTGATAGAAATGGGTTCATGGAGGGTGAAGCAGTCGGACACAGAGAGAGAGGCAGAGGGAGAGGGAGAGGGAGAGAGAGGGAGAGGGAGAGGGAGAGGGAGAGAGAGGGAGAGGGCCGGAGATATGAACCCGGAGCCAGTGCGAAGGCTTCTTCTCACCCCCAGAGTCATGTCGGTGTGTGTTAGACAGGCCGGGCCACGGGCTTTCCTGGGTTAAATGGAAGGGGCAGCAGCCATTTCAATTGCGTTTAATGTAGATCTGAGGGTGTGGGCTGGCGGTGAGGGTGGGGAGAGAGCAGCCCCTAGTCTCTGTCTCTCCAGCTTGTTCCCTCTCACCCTCTCTCTCTCCATCCAATTCTGTCCATATTTCATCTTTCAATAAAATGTATAAAAACACCAATTTAATTTGTCGTTACTTTAATTGGGGGTGGGGGAGGGTGTTGGGGGGGAGAGAGAGAGGGGGTGAGGCCCATTCCCCACTCACTGTCCTGCAATCCTCAGCCAATACATTTTTAACTGGTCATGAGCAGGTGGGGAGTGGGATCTTGCTGTGTACACATGGTCTCCACCCCCCCCCGCCCTGTTCCTTGCCCCCCACAAGAGTGACCACACTTTCAAAATAAAGGATTGAGGGAAAGGAGGAGGGTGCGGAGGGAGGGATGATGGACGCAGAGAGAGAGGAGGGTGCGGAGGGAGGGGGATAGACTGAGGCCTGGTCCACAGGCTTCACCCACGTGAGTTGTGTCTGTTTATTACCCCAATCGAGGTTTAATTTCCATCTCTGAGACACAGAGTGAGAGAGGGAATGAGTGAGGGGGACAGAGATGTGAGTGAGATAGGAAGAGAGATACAGAGAGAAACACAGGGGATGGGAAAGGTCCTCAATCTGTTTGAGCCTCTGGTTGATAACTGAGATATTTTTGTATTTGGATGTTGCTAAGAGGTTGTGTAACTGTGAAGGGGAGGGGGTGGGTGTGGGGGTGGAATCCTGGGCTCTTGCTGTGCTATTTTGTTTAGAAATGTTCTTGCTTTGTGTCTTAGGCAATTCTTTTCCCTCTCTCTTTTCCCCAGGAATTTGGAGTTTGAAGACTGCAATGTGTCTATGAATCCATGGGCAGGAGCTTTTCCCCAGCTTGGATGGATGGTCTCAGGCCTGTTCCACACCCCCCCACCCACCCACGTGAGTTGTGTCTCTTTATGACCCCGAGGTTTAATTTTAATCTCGGAGGGACCCTGGTTTTTGGTGCATCGATGAAGCGGTTTCTGTTAGATGATGGGGTGCTGGATTTTGAAACCCTGGGGTTAAAATATCCCGGCCTTGCGATTAGTCACAAACACATTAACCCTTTGGTGTGTGACAAAGTGGAGATTAAAAATCTGAAACCTGAGGCTGTTTAGAAGCTTGTTATAATTCCAAAATAAGACAGGGAGTTTAGCACCTTCTGGAGACAGATGGGTGGACAGGGGGAACCATTTTAATTCAGTTCACGCAGCTTCTGTGTGTGGATCTCTCTCTCTCTCCCTCTCTCTCTCCAGCCAATTCTGTCCATAATTCATCTTTCAGTAAAATGTATACAAAACCAATGTAATTTGTCGTTACTTTAATTGGGGGTGGGGGAGGTTGTTGGGGGAAGGGGAGAGAGAGAGGGTGAGGCCCATTCCCCACTCACTGTCCCGCTATCCTCAGCCAATACATTTTTAACTGGTCATGAGCAGGTGGGGAGTGGGATCTTGCTGTGTACACATGGTCTCCACCACTCCCCCCCCCCGGCCCTGTTCCTTGCCCCCCACAACAGTGACCACACTTTCAAAATAAAGGGGGCAGAGAAAGAGGAGAGTGCGGAGGGAGGGGTGATGGGGGCAGAGAGAGAGGAGGTTGCGGAGGGAGGGTTGATGGGGGCAGAGAGAGAGGTGGGTGCGGAGGGAGGGGTGATGGGGGCAGAGAGAGAGGAGGTTGCGGAGGGAGGGTTGATGGGGGCAGAGAGAGAGGTGGGTGCGGAGGGAGGAGTGATGGGGGCAGAGAGAGTGGTGGGTGCGGAGGGAGGGGTGATGGGTGCAGAGAAAGAGGTGGGTGCGGAGGGTGGGGTGATGGGTGCAGAGAGAGAGGTGGGTGCGGAGGGAGGGGTTGATGGGTGCAGAGGGAGAGGTGGGTGCAGAGGGAGGAGTGATGGGGTCAGAGAGAGAGAAAGTGGAACAGATTGAGGGAGACTTCGACAGAGAGGGGGTGGGGTTGTTGGGGGCTCGGGGGCAGGGGAAGGATACACAGGGTCTGGGGGTGTCCCACTCCATTGTGTGACTGCTCGTGGGATCCTGCTGGGCAGAATTGCTTTAGTTGCAACTCTAATAACTATTTGATTGACTGGGGGATGTGATTGTGGAACTATAAATGTAAAAGATGGCCAGTGTGGTGTGGATTTTTGTCGATGGTGAGACAGGAGCTTTCCAGAGTGCCCTTTCTATCCAGCACTCACAGGGGCGTGGAATTAAAAAGGCCGGAACTTGTACCCGGGTCTAATTCACCAAGAGCACAGGGCCCGTGTCTGAGAGCAATTCATGTCACGGTGAAAGGTAAAGGCCCGGCAGC
This sequence comes from Cetorhinus maximus, assembly GCF_964194155.1. NCBI lineage: Eukaryota > Metazoa > Chordata > Chondrichthyes > Lamniformes > Cetorhinidae > Cetorhinus > Cetorhinus maximus. Next base: position 2,351,226 of record NC_135916.1, read on the forward strand.
CAATTTAATTCACTTCACCGATCTCTGACTGTCAAATTCTCAGTCTCCTCTCTCCCCCTCGGTCTCTCCAATGGGGGAAGAGAGAGAGAGAGAGAGAAAGGGGGGAGTGAGTGAGGTGAAACAGAGGGGCTCAGATAGCAAAACAAGAGGAGGTGCGGGGTGGTGAATAGACACAGGATCTGGGGGTCTCCAATGTGTAGACTCTGCCCAGCTCCCAGTCACATCTTTTAGAAAAGGCCGAATTGCGAAAATGAATCCAGGGACAGTGAAGCAAGTGACTCACTAACAATGAGAGCATTTTAAACATTCATTCTTTCACTGCAAAGCGCTCAGTCTTTCTGAGGTTCTGAAGGGTCGGGGGTCTTCACTGTCTTAGACCCTCTCCAACTTGCTGCCTCTCTCTCTCTGTGTAAATATTGCCCCATTTAAAAAGTGCTGAGCAGAGCTGACTGCACCTTGTGGGATCTTGCTGTGCACAAATTCCCTGCAGTGTTTCATACTGTGCCACAACCAGTTAATTTATTAAAAATGTGCTGATTGGACTCGTTTCCTGACCCTCAGAAGCCCTTTACCAAGTCCTAACTGTGAGAGTGTGTAAAAGTTTGTGCTAATTCCTGAATAATGCTGGTGTTTTAGGCAGGGCGATGACTTGGGAGGTGGAACAGTCATTTGAATTCAGTCTCTCTAGGATGTGTCCCTACGTTACAACAGAGAGAGAGGGGGGAGATAGAGGGAAACAGGAAAAGACAGTGACACAGAGGCAGGGGGTTGGGGGTGAGGAAGAGACACAGGTTCTGGGGTGGGGTTAGGGGAGGGTCTCCAGTGTGGAGTCAGTGCCCAGCTCCCAGTCTCTGCAGAAAAGCCTCAGTCACACCCTCCCGGGGACGCCTGGTTTGTAAAAATCGATGCTGGGACGGAGATTTCAAAAAGTCTCCCCCAGGAAGCAGCAGCTTGTTCCCGGTTTGAAGGGAAGGAGTTTAGGCCTTTCTGGGGATGTGTCCGGACTCAGAGCACACATGGTGCCCGGGGAGGGGGGGAGAGGGGGAAGAGGGAGGGTTACAGCAGGCATGAGGCTGGGGAAGGAAATGTGTCTCCCTGTTCCCATCCGGATAGCATTACATTGCTGCCTGTGGGATCCCCCTGTGCAGAAACGGCCTGCAGCTTTTCCTGAACTGCAACAGGGAACACACGACGTTTCTGGGGGAGGGGGTGGCATTTCCCTGTCTCTGTCACTCCAGCTTTCCCTCTCCCTCTCTCTTTCCAGACAGGACCCCTTGCTGCTCCTGTCCACTGAGGGTTAATCCCAGGACAGACATGGTCTCAACAAGGGCCTGTCTTTATTTTTGGCTTAATAATAAATTTATATTTCTTTCCCCTGTTGGTTGTGTTACCCCAGTTCCAAACCCTGATCTCACACAAACCCCCAAAACACTGGCAGTAATCGCAGTCCCCAACCCACTCTCCCTCTCACCCCAACCCACTCTCCCTCTCACCCGAACCCACTCTCCCTCTCACCCCAACCCACTCTCCCTCTCACCCCAACCCACTCTCCCTCTCACCCCAACCCACTCTCCCTCTCACCCCAACCCACTCTCCCTCTCACCCCAACCCACTCTCCCTCTCACCCCAACCCACTCTCCATCTCACCCCAACCCACTCTCCCTCTCACCCCAACTCTCTCTCCCTCTCACCCCAAACCTCTCTCCCTCTCACCCCATCCCTCTCTCCCTCTCACCCCAACCCACTCAGCCTCTCACCCCAACCCACTCTCCCTCTCACCCCAACCCACTCTCCCTCTCACCCCAACCCACTCTCCCTCTCACCCCAACCCACTCTCCCTCTCACCCCAACCCACTCTCCCTCACACCCCAACCCACTCTCCCTCTCACCCCAACCCACTCTCCCTCTCACCCCAACCCACTCTCCCTCTCACCCCAACACTCTCTCCATCTCACCCCAACATAATCTACCTCTCACCCTAACACTCTGTCCCTCTCACCCCAATATTCTCTCCCTCTCACCCAACCCTCATTCCCTCTCACTCCAACCCTCTCTACCTCTCAACACACCCCATTCACCCTCTCACACCAACCATCTCACCATCACATCCCCACTCTCTCTCCCTCTCACTCCAAAACTCTCTCCCTCTCACCCCAACACTGTCTCCCTCTCACCCCAACACTGTCTCCCTCTCACCCCAACACTGTCTCCCTCTCACCCCAACACTGTCTCCCTCTCACCCCAACACTGTCTCCCTCTCACCCCAACACTGTATCCCTCTCACCCCAACACTGTATCCCTCTCACCCCAACACTGTCTCCCTCTCACCCCAACACTGTCTCCCTCTCACCCCAACACTGTCTCCCTCTCACCCCAACACTGTCTCCCTCTCACCCCAACACTGTCTCCCTCTCACCCCAACACTGTCTCCCTCTCACCCCAACACTGTCTCCCTCTCACCCCAAACTGTCTCCCTCTCACCCCAACACTGTCTCCCTCTCACCCCAACATTATCTCCCTCTCACCCCAACTCTCTCTCCCAATCTCCCCAACTCTCTCTCCCTATCACCCCCACCCACTCTACCTCCTACCCCAACACTCTCTCCCTATCACCCCGAACCACTCACCCAAAAGCTCTCTCACTCTCATCCCCACTCTCTCACCCTCTCCACCCAACTCTCTCTCACTCTCACCAACTCCTCATTCCCTCTTACACCAACCCTCTCTCCCTCTCACCCAACCCTCTCTCCCTCTCACCCCATCCTTCTCTCCCTCTCACCCCAAACCTCTCTCCCTCTCACCCCATCGTTCTCTCCCTCTCACCCCAACACTCTCTCCCTCTCACCCCAACTCTCTCAACCTCACAGCACAACCCTCTCTAACTCTCACCAAAACTCTCTCCCACTCACCCCAAACTTCTCTCCCTCTCAATGCAACCCTCTCTCCCTCTCACCACAACCTGCTCTCCCACTCACCCCAACTCTCTCTCCCTCTCACCCCAACAGTCTCTCCCTCTCACTCCAAACCTCCCACCCTCATACCCCAACTCACTCTCTCTCTCACCCCAACCCTCTCTCCCTCTCACCCCTAACCTCTCTTCCTCCCTTCCCCACTCTCTCACCCCAACTCTCCCTCCCTATCACTCCAAACCTCTCACCCAAAAGCTCTCTCACTCTCATTCGCACTCTCTCACCCTCTCACTCCAACTCTCTCTCACTCTCTCCCTTTCACAAGCAATCTCTCTTTCACAATCCCTCTCACACGCTCGCTCTCACACTCTATCTCTTGCACGCACAATCTCCCACGCACACACACCATCTCTCTCTCACACACACAATCTCTGTCTCTCACATGCACTCTCTCTCTGATCATCATCTTGGCCCACACCCTCTCTGCCAACCCCACGCTTTCTCTTCCACCCCCCCAAACTATCTCTGCACCATCCCACCCACCACCACCCCCCGTGCTCTCTCATTCCAATGCTCTCTCCAGTTATGGATGAGAGAGAGTTGGTGAGGGAGGATGGAGGTCCTTTCTTAACCCGTATCTCAGTCTCTATTTCTCTCTGCGAGTGTTTGATGGGAACAGTATGGAGGGAGCTTAATTCTATATTTAACCCTGTGCTGTACCTGTCCTGGGAGTGTTAGTTGGGGACAGTATAGAGGGAGCTTTACTCTGTATCTAACCCCGTGCTGTACCTGTCCTGGGAGCGTTTGATGGGGACAGTGTAGAGGGAGCTTTACTCTGTTTCTAACCCCGTGCTGTACCTGTCCTGGGAGTGTTTGATGGGGACAGTATAGAGGGAGCTTTACTCTGCATCTAACCCCGTGCTGTACCTGTCCTGGGAGTGTTTGATGGGCACAGTATAGAGGGAGCTTTACTCTGTATCTAACCCTGTACTGTATCTGTCCTGGAAGTGTTTGATGGGGACAGTGTAGAGGGAGCTTTACTCTGTATCTAACCCTTGCTGTACCTGTCCTGGGAGTGTTTGATGGGGACAGTGTAGAGGGAGCTTTACTCTGTATCTAACGCTGTGCTGTACCTGCCCTGGGAGTGTTTGATGGGGACGGTGTAGAGGGAGCTTTACTCTGTATCTAACCCCGTGCTGAACCAGTCCTGGGAGTGTTTGATGGGGACAGGTTAGATGGAAATTTACTCTGTATCTAACCCCGTGCTGTACCTGTCCTGGGAGTGTTTGATGGGGACAGTATCGAGTGACCTTTACTCTGTATCTAACCCCGTGCTGTACTTGTCCTGGGAGTGTTTGATGGGGACAGTATCGAGTTTTCTTTACTCTGTATCTAACCCCGTGCTGTACCTGTCCTGGGAGTGTTTGATTGGGACAATTTCGAGGGAGCTTTACTCTGTATCTAACCCCGTGCTGCACCTTTCCTGGGAGTGTTTGATGGTTACAGTATCAAGGGAGCTTTACTCTGTATCTAACCCCGTGCTGTACTTGACCTGGGTGTGTTTGATGGGGACAGTGTAGAGGGAGCTTTATTCTGTATCTAACCCCGTGCTATACCTGCCCTTGGAGTGCATGATGGGCACAGTGTAGAGGGAGCTTTACTCTGTATCTAACCCCGTGCTGTACCTGTCCTGGGAGTGTTTGATGGGGACAGTGTAGAGGAAGCTTTACTCTGTATCTAACCCCGTGCTGTACCTGCCCTGGGAGTGTTTGATGGCCACAGTGTAGCGGGAGCTTTACTCTGTATCTAACGCCGTGCTGTACCTGTCCTGGGAGTGTTTGATGGGGACAGTATCGAGTGAGCTTTACTCTGTATCTAGTCCCTGCTGCATCATCTCTGGGAATGTTTGTTGGCAACATTCTCGCCCAAAACAATAACAATCCACAAATCAGGCCTAATAAATTGAACATGAGTTTCCTTGTTTGATTCTCCCTGATCTGTTCTGATTCTCTGATAGATTCCTCATGTTTACCCTCCACATGAGCAGTCATCCTAATCCCGTCTACCTGTCCTGCTCCCAACGCGGCATCCGACTACAATAAGGCCAGTGATACAGGAGCGTCTCAGTGAGTGAGACAGGTGAGTCTTGAACCTGACCTGGGTGTATGTGAGTGAGCCGGGTTAATCCGACACTCCAGGGACAGTTTAGACAGTTCGAGTGCATCACAGCTTTGTCAGAATGAGACCTGGATTCCAAGGGTTAAATTGCAAAGTGAGATTGCACAAACTCGGGTTGTATTCCCTGAAATTTAATAGCATCAGGGGTGACTTGATCAAATGGTCAAATCCTATTGATGTTCCCTGTATGTTGCAAAGTTATTCTGTTAATTTTCATCCCACAGAGTCAAAATTTCTGCGATTCTGTGTCTGAGTCAGAACTTCAAATAGTTCAGATTCACTGTTTAAAATAAGCAGTCACTTTTCTGTGGTGGTTTTTGAGATTGAGTATGGATCTCAGAATCTGTCAGTGGAAGGGAGTTTCTACAGAGATAGGAAATGGTATTGATGAATAAAGGTGCAGGATTTTGCTCACTGCATTAGATTGTGTCTGTTGCAGTTTCCCAGGAGTTTACATTTTCATGGGAAAGGGATGATTATCCAATGTCAACAATTCAATTTCTTCAGACAAGTGAAAACGCAAGAGAAAGACGGAATATACCAACACTGGAACAAACAGGCAACTGTATGAGGAAGGTTTCAATTCTCTGCATGTTTTACTGTGAATTCCTGAGCTAAAGATTGAAATAAACAGGAGTTTAAATCTCACACTGGGATGCCGTACAATTTCAGTCCTGTTATCCCAAAATTAAAAATAAAAATCTACAATTAAAAATTTCTTGGAAAGAGCAGAGGTAATTTGACTCTGTATCGAACCCCATACTGTATTTGGGTTGGGAGTGTTTGATGAACAGTGTAGTCAAAGCTTTAGTTTGAAACAATCTTCTGCAAACGGCAACTGATGCAAAGTCTCTTGTTAATGTTTCAATCTGAGGTTGATAGATTTTTGTTAGAAGAAGGTGTAAAGAGATATGTAGTTAGATCAGGGATCAGTCAGGATCTCATTGAATGTCGGAAACAGTGTGCGGGGAGAAATGGAATCTTCCTCTTCCAATGTACTATGATAACTATCCTTCCTTCCATCTCTGTCTCTCGGTCTCCCTCTCGATGTGAGTCTCTCTCTTCTCCTCTCTCTCTCTCTCTTCCTCTCTCTCAGAATCTATATAAATGACACAAACACCAGTCAGCCTTTTAGGTTTGTTCACTGAGGCCATATTATGTCCCCAAAGCACTGGGACATTTCTGACAGAGTTGACTCCTCAGGAACGTGACATTGGCACTATATATAAACCCACCAAACACCTCTATTAGATTCCAGTCTGTAACTCACTCCCGGGTGTCTGTTATTACATATATAAACTACCCCGAACCCCTCGATTAGATTCCAGTCTGTAACTCACTCCCGGGTATGTTATTCTGTATATAAATCCCCAAAATCCCTCGATTAGATTCCATGGATAAACGATATGACAGGACAATGTTGTTTATACCCAGGCACGTTGAAAAATATTTGGAGCTTTACCATTTTCTCCAGCTGATGAACTTTTAATTTGAACACTGTATTTATTTTGAAATCTAATTCAAAGGAGAATGAGGCTTTTTAACCTAATAACTTAAGTGTTGAGGGAGCTTTACTCTGTATCAAACCTCATGCTGTACCTGTTCTGGCAGCGTTTGATGGGGACAATTTAATAACAACTTTAATTCCTATCTAACCCCACGCTGTCCAATAACGGATGCAGATTCAGATAAATCGGATGTTTCATTTCTGTACCACTTTCTGTATCTTGAAGCTTCTATTTGGAGCTGGAAATCTGTCAGTTGATGAACGTTGTCTTGAAAATTTCACCCTGAATAGTGTGAGCCTTAGTATTGTGGAAACGTGTGAAGAAAGTGTTTGCATTCACACATTCCTACATTGTGAAATGTAAGTTAGCTTTGAAACAATAGGATGTAGGGCCAGGGAGTCTGAATGGGCATCAGGATTTGGTTGATTAAAGAGTGAATTTTAATGATGTCCTTTGAAGAAGCCGTTTATTGTAAATATCCCGAGACAATGAAATGCTTCAAAGGAAATATCCCGAGAGAGAGAAATGGTTCCCGAATGTCTGAAACACTTTCCCAAGTCTTCAGAGACATGAAGGGGGCAGAGATATTGTAAGATACAGATCATGAGATACCAGTGAATCACAGAATTGAAGTTGTGGGGCCCTCTCCTGTTTCTGAATGTCAGTTTTGATGTTTAACTCTGTGAAACTTGGCTAATGATTCAGAAAGCAGAAAGTTCCAATCCAATCTGTAACCTGCACTGCAAATTCCAAAGAGATATGTACACCTTAAGTGAATGGGTGAAATAGTGAAAGATGGATTTCATTGTAGGCAAATGTGTGGCTGCCCACTTTAAAAAGGATGGAACAGGTTAACTTATAAATGGTGAAAAGCTGCAAACAGTGAGGGTCCAAAGAGTCCCTATCTATTTGTGTCAAGACTAAGAAAACATCAACTAGTTCCAGTTAAATTTGATATTTGGGATAAAGCTGGTTAAAAACTCACACTACCCATTCCATGAATCAGCCTCTGTAACCTGCACTTCAGCACATCACAAGAAAAATGATATTTTCAACTGTTCTTGATTCCAGTCTGTTACTCAATCCCGGGTATCTATTATTCTATATATAAACCCCCTGCACCCCTGAATTAGATTCCAGCCTGTAACTCAATCCCGGGTATCTATTATTCTCTATATAAACCCCCTGATTCCCTCTATTAGATTCCAGGCTGTAACTCACTCCCGCATATCTATTATTCTATATATAAACCCAGTGAACCCCTCGATTAGATTGCAGTCTGTAACTCAATCCCGGGTATCGATTATTCTATATATAAACTCCCCGAACCCCTCGATTAGATTGCAGTCTGTAACTCAATCCCGGGTATCTATTATTCTATATATAAACCCCCCCGAACCCCTCGATTAGATCGCCATCTGTAACTCAATCCCGGGTATCTATGATTCTATATATAAACCCCCTGAACCCCTCGATTAGATTCCAGTCTGTAACTCAATCCCGGGTATCTATTATTCTATATATAAACCCCCTGAACCCCTCGATTAGATTCCAGTCTGTAACTCAAGCCCGGGAATCTATTATTCTACATATAAACCCCCTGAACCCCTCGATTAGATTCCAGTCTGTAACTCACTATCGGGTATCTGTTATTCTATATTTAAACCCCATGAACCCCTCGATTAGATTCCACTCTGTAACTCAATCCCGGGAATCAATTATTCTACATATAAACACCCTGAACCCCTCGATTAGATTCCAGTCTGTAACTCAAGCCCGGGAATCTATTATTTTATATATAAACCCCACAAACCCCTCGATTAGATTCCAGTCTGTAACTCCCTCTGGGGGAATCTCTAATTCTATATATTAACCCCCCAAACCCCTCGATTAGATTCCAGTCTGTAATTCACTCACAGGTATCTGTTGTTCTATATATAAACCACCCCAAACCTTTCGATTAGATTCCAGCCTGTAACTCACTCCCGGGTATCTGTTATTCTATATGTAAACCACCCCAAACCCCTCGATTTGATTCCAGTCTGTAACTCACTCGCAGGTATCTGTTGTTCTATATATAAACCACCACGAACACCTCAATTAGATTCCAGCCTGAAATTCACTCCCGGATATCTGTTATCCTGTATATAAACCACCCCAAACCCCTCGATTTGATTCCAGTCTGTAACTCACTCGCGGGAATCTGTTATCCTGTATATAAACCACCATAAAACCTTCGATTTGATTCCAGTCTAACTCACTCTTGGTTATCTGTGATTCAATATTTAAACCCCCTGAACACCTCGATTTGATTCCAGTCTGTAACTCATTCTCACCTATCTGATTATCTATATTTAAACCATCCCGAAAACCTCTGTTAGATTCGAATCTGTAACTCACTCCTGGGTATCTGTTAGCCTATATAAAAACACCCCACACTCCTCAATTAGAATCCAGTCTGTAACTTACTCCCGGGTATCTGTTATTCTATATATAAACCACCCCGAACCCCTCGATTAGATTCCAGTCTGTAACTCACTCCCGGGTAACTGTTATTCTATATATAATCCACCCCGAACCCCTCGATTAGAATCCAGTCTGTGACTCACTCCCGGGCGTTTGTTATTCTATATATAATCCACCGCGAACCCCTCAATTAGATTCCAGTCAGTAACTCACTCCCGGGTAACTGTTATTCTATATATAATCCACCCCGAACCCCTCGATTAGATTCCAGTCTGTAACTCACTCCCGGGTATCTGTTATTCTATATATAATCCACCCCGAACACCTCGATTAGATTCCAGTCTGTAACTCACTCCCGGGAATTTTTTATTCTGTATATAAACCGCCCCGAACCCCTCGATTAGATTCCAGTCTGTAACTAACTCCCGGGTATCTGTTATTCTATATATAAACCACCCCGAACCCCTCGATTAGATTCCAGTCTGTAACTCAATCCTTGGTATCTATTATTCCATATATAAACCCCACAAAACCCTCGATTAGATTCCAGTCTGCAACTCACTCCCGGGTATCTATTATTCTATATATAAACCACACAAACGCCTCGATTAGATTCCAGCACTTCCACATCACAAGTTGAGGAAGGGGTCTCCCCCCATTTTAAAGTTGGTTAAAGGCTCTCCCGCCAAATTTAAGATGGAGAAGGGATGTCTCACAGGATATTGTTCTTTACACTCAATAATGTTAACACATTTTTGAACATTTTCAGTTTCCCCCTACACTTTCTCTTTCTTTCATCCTGTCTCGTTCCTTCTCTCCCTCTCCCATCCCATCTCTCTGCCACTCTATACATTTCTCTGTTTCTCTAACTCACCCCATATCTTTACCCTACACTCGCTCCCCTCTCTTCATCTCTCTCTCTCAACTCATCACTTATTTATCGCTTGATCTCCTCTCTCTATCTCACTCGCTTCCCCAGCTCTCTTTCCCTCTCTCCCTGCCTCTCTTCCTCTGAGAATCTAGTCTACAAACACCAGGCAGCCATTTTAGGTTTGTTCACAGTGGCCATTTTATGTCCCCACAGGAATGGGACACTTAGGACAGAGTTGACTCATGTAACATTAGTATTTTAAACGTGACAGAGACACAGGTATGGAGACATAAATTCCACGTGTATTCCCTGGAATATTGAAGGATCCGGGCGTTCAGTCCCACACTTTGCTGTCGTGAATTTGAATTCTGAATTTTCTAAAACTGAATCTGGAAGTAAAAACCCCCGGGATGGAATGATTGACATTCTTTCTGCTGCTGCAAAGCCCGTGTCTGTGTCTGTTTCTCAGTATTTATTAACAATTTAAGATAATAGTTTAGAATGCCACAAGTTTGCCATAATGTCTGGAAAGAGGGTTGAAACAGAGGGGCTGAGACAGTAAAACAAGAGGAGTGGGTGTGAATAGACACAGGATCTGGGGGTCTCCAATGTGTAGAATCTGCCCAGCTCCCAGTCACATCTTTTAGAAAAGGCCGAATTGCGAAAATGAATCCAGGGACAGTGAAGCAAGTGACTCACTAACAATGAGAGCATTTTAAACATTCATTCTTTCACTGCAAAGCGCTCAGTCTTTCTGAGGTTCTGAAGGGGTCAGGGATCTTCACTGTCTTAGTACCTCTCCAACTTGCTGCCTCTCTCTGTGTAAATATTGCCCCATTTAAAAAGTGCTGAGCAGAGGTGGCTGCACCCTGTGGGATCTTGCTGTGCACAAATTCCCTGCAGTGTTTCATACTGTGCCACAACCAGTTAATTTATTAAAAATGTGCTGATTGGACTGATTTCCTGTCCCTCAGAAGCCCTTTACCAAGTCCTAACTGTGAGAGTGTGTAAAAGTTTGTGCTAATTCCTGAATAATGCTGGTGTTTTAGGCAGGGCGATGACTTGGGAGGTGGAACAGTCATTTGAATTCAGTCTCTCTAGGATGTGTCACAGCAGGTATGGAGATAGGGAAAGTCATGGGATCCTGCTGTGTAAAAAAATAAAACAAAGAGGCCGCCAACCTTTCCTGAACTGCATCAGTGACCACACTTGATAGAAATGGGTTCATGGAGGGTGAAGCAGTCAGACACAGAGATAGAGGGAGAGGGAGAGGGAGAGGGAGAGGGAGAGGGCCTGAAATGAGAACCCGGAGCCTGTGCGAAGGCTTCTTCTCACCCCCAGAGTCATGTCGGTGTGTGTTAGACAGGCCGGGCCACGGGCTTTCCTGGGTTAAATGGAAGGGGCAGCATCCATTTTAATTGAGTTTAATGTAGATCTGAGGGTGCGGGCTGGTGGTGAGGGTGGGGAGAGAGCTGCCCCCAGTCTCTGTCTCTCCAGCTTGTTCCCTCTCACCCTCTCTCTCTCCAGCCAATTCTGTCCATATTTCATCTTTCAATAAAATGTATAAAAACACCAATGTAATTTCTCGTTACTTTAATTGGGGGTGGGGGAGGATGTTGGGGGGGGGAGAGAGAGGGGGTGAGGCCCATTCCCCACTCACTGTCCCGCTATCCTCAGCCAATACATTTTTAACTGGTCATGAGCAGTTGGGTAGTGGGATCTTGCTGTGTACACATGGTCTCCACCCCCCCCCGCCCTGTTCCTTGCCCCCCACAAGAGTGACCACACTTTCAAAATAAAAGATTGAGGGAAAGAAGGAGGGTGCGGAGGGAGGGATGATGGGGGCAGAGAGAGAAGGAGGGTGCAGAGGGAGGGGGATAGACTGAGGCCTGGTCCACAGGCTTCACCCACGTGATTTGTGTCTGTTTATTACCCCAATCGAGGTTTAATTTCCATCTCTGAGACACAGAGTGAGAGAGTGAATGAGTGAGGGGGACAGAGATGTGAGTGAGATAGGAAGAGAGATACAGAGAGAAACACAGGGGATGGGAAAGGTCTCTCAATCTGTTTTAGCCTCTGGTTTATAACTGGGATATTTTTGTATTTGGATGTTGCTAAGAGGTTGTGTAACTGTGAAGGGGTCGGTATGGGGGGGATGGAATCCTGGGCTCTTGCTGTGCTATTTTGTTTAGAAATGTTCTTGCTTTGTGTTTTAGTCAATTCTTTTCCCTCTCTCTTTTCCCCAGGAATTTGTAGTTTGAAGACTGCAATGTGACTATGAATCCATGGGCAGGAGCTTTTCCCCAGCTTGGATGGATGGACTCAGGCCTGTTCCACACCCCCCACCCACCCACGTGAGTTGTGTTTCTTTATGACCCCGAGGTTTAATTTTAATCTCGGAGGGACCCTGGTTTTTGGTTCATCGATGAAGCGGTTTCTGTCAGATGATGGGGTGCTGGATTTTGAAACCCTGGGGTTAAAATATCCCGGCCTTGCGATTAGTCACAAATACATTAACCCTTTGGTGTGTGACAAAGAGGAGATTAAAAATCTGAAACCTGAGGCTGTTTAGAAGCTTGTTATAATTCCAAAATAAGACAGGGAGTTTAGCACCTTCTGGAGACTGATGGGTGGACAGGGGGAACCATTTTAATTCAGTTTACGCAGCTTCTGTGTGTGGATTTCTCTCTCTCTCTCTCCATCCTCCTGATCTTGCTGTGCCCACATGGGCCTGTGGCCTTTCCCCACATGAGAGAGAGAGAAAGGAGAGGTCAGGGGAAAGAGGGGGAGAGATAACAAAACAGAGCGGAGTTGGTGTGGGTAGGTGAGAAGACACAGGGTCCGGGGGGAGAGAGAGAGAGGGCTCCTCGTGTGCAGTCACTGCCCAGCTCCCAGTCAGGGCCTTCCAGAAAGTGGGATTTGACCCCAACTGAAATCCCGAGGCAGTGATCTGAAAATATCTCCTGAGAGAATCCAGCTGCTCCCCAGTTTGAGTTTCAGCCCTTTCAGGGGGTTGTGGTGGTGGGGAGGGAGGGAACTGAGGGGATGGCCCCCAGACTGGGGAATTCCCACGGGGAAATCGGGGAGAGAGAGGCTTTCACAGCAGGTGTGGAGATAGGGAATGTCATGGGGTCCTGCTGTGTAAAAAAACAAAACAAAGAGGCCGCCAGCCTTTCCTGAACTGCATCAGTGACCACACTTGATAGAAATGGGTTCATGGAGGGTGAAGCAGTCGGACACAGAGGGAGAGGGAGAGGGAGAGGGAGAGGGGGAGAGAGAGAGAGAGGGAGAGGGAGAGGGAGAGGGCCTGAAATGAGAACCCGGAGCCTGTGCGAAGGCTTCTTCTCACCCCCAGAGTCATGTCGGTGTGTGTTAGACAGGCCGGGCCATGGGCTTTCCTGGGTTAAATGGAAGGGGCAGCAGCCATTTCAATTGAGTTTAATGTAGATCTGAGGGTGGGGGCTGGTGGTGAGGGTGGGGAGAGAGCTGCCCCTAGTCTCTCCAGCTTGTTCCCTCTCTCCCTCTCTCTCTCCAGCCAATTCTGTCCATAATTCATCTTTCAATAAAATGTATAAGAAAACCAACGTGATTTGTTGTTACTTTAATTGGGGGTGGGGGAGGTTGTTGGGGGGGGGAGTGAGAGGGGGTGAGGCCCATTCCCCACTCACTGTCCCGCTATCCTCAGCCAATAAATTTTTAACTGGTCATGAGCAGGTGGGGAGTGGGATCTTGCTGTGTACACATGGTCTCCACCACCCCCGCCCTGTTCCTTGCCCCCCCCAACAGTGACCACACTTTCAAAATAAAGGGGGCAGAGAAAGAGGAGAGTGCGGAGGGAGACGTGATGGGGGCAGAGAGAGAGGAGGGTGAGGAGGGTGGGTTGATGGGGGCAGAGAGATAGGTTGGTGCAGAGAGAGGGTTGATGGGGGCAGAGAGAGAGGTGGGTGTGGAGAGTGGGGTGATAGGGGCAGAGAGAGAGGTGGGTGTGGAGGGAGGGGTAATGGGGGCAGAGAGAGAGGAAGTTGCGGAGGGAGGGGTGATGGGGGCAGAGAGAGAGGTTGGTACGGAGGGAGGGGTGCTGGGGGCAGAGAGAGAGGTGGGTGCGGAGGGAGAGGTGATGGGTGCAGAGAGAGAGAGGTGGGTGCGGAGGGAGGGGTGATGGGGGCAGAGAGAGAGGAGGGTGCGGAGGGAGAGGTGATGGGTGCAGAGAGAGAGAGGTGGGTGTGGAGGGAGGGGTGATGGGGGCAGAGGGAGAGGTGGGTGAGGAGGGAGGGGTGATGGGGGCAGAGAAGAGCTGGGTGCGGAGGGAGGGCTGAATGGGGCAGAGAGAGAGGTGGGTGCAGAGGGAGGAGTGATGGGGGCAGAGAGAGAGAAAGAGGAACAGATTGAGGGAGACTTCGACAGAGAGGGGGTGGGGGTGTTGGGGGCTCGGGGGCAGGGGAAGGAGACACAGGGTCTGCGGGTGTCCCCCTCCATTGTGTGACTGCTCGTGGGATCCTGCTGTGCAGAATTGCCTTAGTTGCAACTCTAATAACTATTTGATTGACTGGGGGATGTGATTGTGGAACTATAAATGTAAAAGATGGCCAGTGTGGTGTGGATTTTGTCGATGGTGAGACAGGAGCTTTCCAGAGTGCCCTTTCTATCCAGCACTCACAGGGGCGTGGAATTAAAAAGGCCGGAACTTGTACCCGGGTCTAATTCACCAAGAGCACAGGGCCCGTGTCTGAGAGCAATTCATGTCACGGTGAAAGGTAAAGGCCCGGCAGCCAATTTAATTCACTTCACCGATCTCTGACTGTCAAATTCTCAGTCTCCTCTCTCCCCCTCGGTCTCTCCAATGGGGGAAGAGAGAGAGAGAGAGAAAGGGGGGAGTGAGTGAGGTGAAACAGAGGGGCTGAGATAGTAAAACAAGAGGAGGGGGTGGTGAATAGACACAGGATCTGGGGGTCTCCAATGTGTAGAATCTGCCCAGCTCCCAGTCACATCTTTTAGAAAAGGCCGAATTGCGAAAATGAATCCAGGGACAGTGAAGCAAGTGACTCACTAACAATGAGAGCATTTTAAACATTCATTCTTTCACTGCAAAGCGCTCAGTCTTTCTGAGGTTCTGAAGGGTTCAGGGGTCTTCACTGTCTTAGTCCCTCTCCAGCTTGCGGCCTCTCTCTGTGTAAATATTGCCCCATTTAAAAAGTGCTGAACAGAGCTGGCTGCACCTTGTGGGATCTTGCTGTGCACAAATTCCCTGCAGTGTTTCATACTGTGCCACAACCAGTTAATTTATTAAAAATGTGCTGATTGGACTGATTTCTTGTCCCTCAGGAGCCCTTTACCAAGTCCTAACTGTGAGTGTGTGTAAAAGTTTGTGCTAATTCCTGAATAATGCTGGTGTTTTAGGCAGGGCGATGAATTGGGAGGTGGAACAGTCTTTTGAATTCAGTCTCTCTAGGATGTGTCCCTACGTTACAACAGAGAGAGAGGGAGGAGATTGAGGGAAACAGGAAAAGACAGTGAAACAGAGGCAGGGGGTTGGGGGTGAGGAAGAGACACAGGGTCTGGGGGGGGTTAGGGGAGGGTCTCCAGTGTGGAGTCAGTGCCCAGCTCCCAGTCTCTGCAGAAAAGCCTCAGTCACACCCTCCCGGGGACGCCTGGTTTGTAAAAATCGATGCTGGGACGGAGATTTCAAAAAGTCTCCCCCAGGAAGCAGCAGCTTGTTCCCGGTTTGAAGGGAAGGAGTTTAGGCCTTTCTGGGGATGTGTCCGGACTCAGAGCACACATGGTGCCCGGGGTGGGGGAGAGAGGGGGAAGAGGGAGGGTTACAGCAGGCATGAGGCTGGGGAAGGAAATGTGTCTCCCTGTTCCCATCCGGATAGCATTACATTGCTGCCTGTGGGATCCCCCTGTGCAGAAACGGCCTGCAGCTTTTCCTGAACTGCAACAGGGAACACACGACGTTTCTGGGGGAGGGGGTGGCATTTCCCTGTCTCTGTCACTCCAGCTTTCCCTCTCCCTCTCTCTTTCCAGACAGGACCCCTTGCTGATCCTGTCCATTGAATGTTAATAACAAGACAGGACCCCTTGCTGCTCCTGTCCACTGAGGGTTAATCCCAGGACAGACATGGTCTCAACAAGGGCCTGTCTTTATTTTTGGCTTAATAATAAATTTATATTTCTTTCCCCTGTTGGTTGTGTTACTCCAGTTCCAAAGCCTGATCTCACACAGACCCCCAAAACAATGGCATTAATCGCAGTCCCCAACCCACTCTCCCTCTCACCCCAACCCACTCTCCCTCTCACCCCAACCCACTCTCCCTCTCACCCCAACCCACTCTCCCTCTCACCCCAACCCACTCTCCCTCTCACCCCAACCCTCTCTCCCTCTCACCCCAACCCGCTCTCCCTCTCACCCCAACCCACTCCCCCTCTCACCCCAACCCACTCACCCTCTCACCCCAACCCACTCTCCCTCTCAACCCAACCCACTCTCCCTCTCACCCCAACCCACTCTCCCTCTCACCCCAACCCACTCTCCCTCTCACCCCAACCCACTCTCCGTCTCACCCCAACCCACTCTCCCTCTCACCCCAACCCACTCTCCCTCTCACCCCAACCCACTCTCCCTCTCACCCCAACCCACTCTCCCTCTCACCCCAACCCACTCTCCCTCTCACCCGAACCCACTCTCCCTCACACCCCAACCCACTCTCCCTCTCACCCCAACCCACTCTCCCTCTCAGCCCAACACTCTCTCCCTCTCACCCCAACATAATCTACCTCTCACCCCAACACTCTGTCCCTCTCACCCCAATATTCTCTCCCTCTCACCCCAACCCTCATTCCCTCTCACTCCAACCCTCTCTACCTCTCAACACACCCCCTTCACCCTCTCACACCAACCATCTCACCATCTCATCCCCACTCTCTCTCCCTCTCACTCCAACACTGTCTCCCTCTCACCCCAACACTGTCTCCCTCTCACCGCAACACTGTCTCCCTCTCACCCCAACACTGTCTCCCTCTCACCGCAACACTGTCTCCCTCTCACCCCAACAATGTCTCCCTCTCACCCCAACACTGTCTCCCTCTCACCCCAACACTGTCTCCCTCTCACCCCAACACTGTCTCCCTCTCACCCCAACACTGTCTCCCTCTCACCCCAACACTGTCTCCCCCTCACCCCAACACTGTCTCCCCCTCACCCCAACACTGTCTCCCTCTCACCCCAACACTGTCTCCCTCTCACCCCAACACTGTCTCCCTCTCACCCCAACACTGTCTCCCTCTCACCCCAACACTGTCTCCCTCTCACCCAAACACTGTCTCCCTCTCACCCCAACACTGTCTCCCTCTCACCCCAACACTGTCTCCCTCTCACCCCAACACTGTCTCCCTCTCACCCCAACACTGTCTCCCTCTCACCCCAACACTGTCTCCCTCTCACCCCAACACTGTCTCCCTCTCACCCCAACACTGTCTCCCTCTCACCCCAACACTGTCTCCCTCTCACCCCAACACTGTCTCCCTCTCACCCCAACACTGTCTCTCTCTCACCCCAACACTGTCTCCCTCTCACCCCAACACTGTCTCCCTCTCAGCCCAACCCTCATTCCCTCTCACTCCAACCCTCTCTGCCTCTCAACACAACCCATTCTCCCTCTCATACCAACCAACTCACCATCTCATCCCCACTCTCCCTCTCACCCCAACATTATCTCCCTCTCACCCAAACTCTATCTCCCTCTCACCCCAACTCTCTCTCCCAATCTCCCCAACTCTCTCTCCCTATCACTCCCACCCACTCTACCTCCTACCCCAACACTCTCTCCCTATCACCCCGAACCACTCACCCAAAAGCTCTCTCACTCTCATCCCCACTCTCTCACCCTCTCCACCCAACTCTCTCTCACTCTCACCAACTCCTCATTCCCTCTTACACCAACCCTCTCTCCCTCTCACCCAACCCTCTCTCCCTCTCACCCCAAACCTCTCTCCCTCTCACCCCATCTTTCTCTCCCTCTCACCCCAACACTCTCTCCCTCTCACCCCAACTCTCTCAACCTCACAGCACAACCCTCTCTAACTCTCACCAAAACTCTCTCCCACTCACCCCAAACTTCTCTCCCTCTCAATGCAACCCTCTCTCCCTCTCACCACAACCCGCTCTCCCACTCACCCCAACTCTCTCTCCCTCTCACCCCAACAGTCTCTCCCTCTCACTCCAAACCTCCCACCCTCATACCCCAACTCACTCTCTCTCACCCCAACCCTCTCTCCCTCTCACCCCCAACCTCTCTCCCTCCCTTCCCCACTCTCTCACCCCATCTCTCCCTCCCTATCACTCCAAACCTCTCACCCAAAAGCGCTCTCACTCTCATTCGCACTCTCTCACCCTCTCACTCCAACTCTCTCTCACTCTCTCCCTTTCACAAGCAATCTCTCTTTCACAATCCCTCTCACACACTTGCTCTCACACTCTATCTCTTGCACGCACAATCTCCCACGCACACACACCATCTCTCTCTCACACACACAATCTCTGTCTCTCACATGCACTCTCTCTCTGATCATCATCTTGGCCCACACCCTCTCTGCCAACCCCACGCTTTCTCTTCCACCCCCCAAACTATCTCTGCACCATCGCACCCACCACCACCACCCGTGCTCTCTCATTCCAATGCTCTCTCCAGTTATGGATGAGAGAGAGTTGGTGAGGGAGGATGGAGATCCTTTCTTAACCCGTTTCTCAGTCTCTATTTCTCTCTGCGAGTGTTTGATGGGAACAGTATGGAGGGAGCTTAATTCTATAGTTAACCCTGTGCTGTACCTGTCCTGGGAGTGTTAGTTGGGGACGGTATAGAGGGAGCTTTACTCTGTATCTAACCCCGTGCTGTACCTGTCCTGGGAGCGTTTGATGGGGACAGTGTAGAGGGAGCTTTACTCTGTATCTAACCCCGTGCTGTACCTGTCCTGGGAGTGTTTGATGGGGACAGTATAGAGGGAGCTTTTCTCTGCATCTAACCCTGTGCTGTGCTTGCCCTCGGATTGTTTGATGGGGACAGTGCAGAGGGAGCTTTATTCTGTATCTTACCCCGTGCTGTAGCTGCCCTGGGAGTGTTTGATGGGTACAGTCTAGAGGGAGCTTTACTCTGTATCAAACCCTGTCCTGTTCATGTCCTGGGAGTGTTTGATGGGGACAGTATCGTGGGAGATTTACTCTGTATCTAACCCCGTGCTGTACCTGTCCTGGGAGTGTTTGATGGGGACAGTATTGAGGGAGATTTACTCTGTATATAACCCTGTCCTGTACCAGCCCTGGGAGTTTTTGATGGGGACAGGTTAGAGGGAGCTTTACTCTGTATCTAACCCCATGCTGTACCAGTCCTGGGAGTGTATGATGGGGACAGTATTGTGGGAGCTTTACTCTGTATCTAACCCTTTGCTGTACCACTCCTGGGAGTGTTTGATGGGGACAGTATAGAGGGAGCTTTACTCTGCATCTAACCCTGTGCTGTGCTTGCCCTCGGATTGTTTGATGGGGACAGTGCAGAGGGAGCTTTATTCTGTATCTTACCCCGTGCTGTAGCTGCCCTGGGAGTGTTTGATGGGTTCAGTCTAGAGGGAGCTTTACTCTGTATCAAACCCTGTCCTGTTCATGTCCTGGGAGTGTTTGATGGGGACAGTATCGTGGGAGATTTACTCTGTATCTAACCCCGTGCTGTACCTGTCCTGGGAGTGTTTGATGGGGACAGTATTGAGGGAGATTTACTCTGCATATAACCCTGTCCTGTACCAGCCCTGGGAGTTTTTGATGGGGACAGGTTAGAGGGAGCTTTACTCTGTATCTAACCCCATGCTGTACCAGTCCTGGGAGTGTATGATGGGGACAGTATTGT
Source organism: Cetorhinus maximus (assembly GCF_964194155.1). Taxonomy (NCBI): domain Eukaryota; kingdom Metazoa; phylum Chordata; class Chondrichthyes; order Lamniformes; family Cetorhinidae; genus Cetorhinus; species Cetorhinus maximus. Next base: position 2,371,051 of record NC_135916.1, read on the forward strand.
GGGAGCTTTACTCTGTATCTAACCCTTTGCTGTACCACTCCTGGGAGTGTTTGATCGATACAGTGTGTAGAGGGAGCTTTACTCTTTATCTAACCCAGTGCTTCTCCTGCCCTGTGAGTGTTTGATGGGGAAAGTGTAGAGGTAGCTTAACTCTGTATCTAACCCTGTCCTGTTCCTGTCCTGGGAGTGTTTGATGGGGAAAGTGTAGAGGTAGCTTAACTCTGTATCTAACCCTGTCCTGTTCCTGTCCTGGGAGTGTTGATGGGGAAAGTGTAGGGGGAGCTTTACTCTGTATCTAACCCCGTGCTGTACCAGTCCTGGGAGTGTTTGATGGGGAGAGTATAGAGGGAGCTTTACTCTGTATCTAACCCTGTGCTGTACCAGTCCTGGGAGTGTTTGATGAAGACAGTGTAGAGGGATCTTTACTCTATATCTAACCCAGTGCTTTACCTGCCCTTGGAGTTTTTTATGGGGAAAGTGTAGAGGGAGCTTTACTCTGTATCTAAACCTGTCCTGTTCCTGTCCTGGGAGTGTTTGATGGGGACAGTGGAGAGGGAGCTTTACTCTGTATCCAACCCTGTGCTGTACCTGTCCTGGGAGTGTTTGATGGGGACGTTGTAGAGGGAGATTTAATCTTTATCTAACTCCGTGCTGTACCCTTCCTGGGAGTGTTTGATGGGGACAGTGTAGAGGATGCTTTACGATGTATCTAACCCCGTGCTGTACCTGTCCTGGGAGTGTTTGATGGGGACAGTTTAGAGGGAGTTTTCCTCTGTATATAACCCCGTGCTGTACCTGTCCAGGTAGTGTTTGATGGGGACAGCGTAGAGGAAGCTTAACTCTGTATCTCACCCCGTGCTGTACCTGCCCTGGGAGTGTTTGATGGGGACGGTGATGAGGGTGATTTACTCTGTATCTAACCCTGTCCTGTACCTGCCCTGTGAGTGCTTGATGGGGACAGTGTAGAGGGAGCTTTACTCTGTATCTAACCCTGTGCTGTACCAGTCCTCGGAGTGTCTGATGGGTACAGTGTAGCGGGAGCTTTACTCTGTATCTAACCCTGTCCAGTTCCTGTCCTGGGAGTGTTTGATGGGAACAGTGTAGAGGGAGCTTTACTCTGTATCTAACCCTGTCCTGTTCCTGTCATGGGAGTGTTTGATGGGGACAGTGTAGAGGGAGCTTTACTCTGTATCTAACCCAGTGCTTTACCTGCCCTGGGAGTGTTTGATGGGGAAAGTGTAGAGGTTACCCACTCCCGGGTATCAGATATTCTATATATAAACCCAGCAAACCCCTAGATTAGATTCCAGTCTGTAACTCACTCCCGCCTATCAGTGATTCTATTTATAAATCCCCGAAACTCTCGATTAGATTCCAGTCTGTAACTCACGCTCGGGTATCTGTGATTCTATTTATAAACCCCCGAAACTCTTGATCAGATTCCAGTCTATAACTCACTCTCAGGTATCTGATTTTCTTTATTTAAACCGTGCCAAAAATCCTCCATTAGATTCGAATCTGTTACTCATTCCCGGGTATCTATCAGCCTATATATATATATACCCTCCAAACCCATCAATTCGATCCCAGTCTGTAACTCCATCACGGGTATCTGTTATTTTATATATAATCCACCTCGAACCCCTCGTTTAGATTCCAGCCTGTAACTCACTCCCAGGTATCTGTTATTATATATATAAAACACCCCGACCCCTTCGATTAGATTGCAGTCTGTAACTCTCTCCCGGGTATCTGTTGTTTTATAAATAAACCCCCTGAAGTCCTCGATTAGATTCCAGTTTGTAACTCACTCCCGGGTATCTGTTATTCAAGATATAAACCAACCCAAACCCCTCGATTAGATTCCAGTCTGTAACTCTCTCCCGGGTATCTGTTATTCTATATATAATCCACCCCGAGCCCCTCGATTAGATTCCAGTCTGTAACTCACTCCCGAGTATCTGTTATTCTATATATAAACCACCCCGAACCCCTCGATTAGATTCCAGTCTGTAACTCACTCCCGGGGATCTTTTATTCTATATATAAATCCCCCAAACCCCTCGGTTAGATTCCAGTCTGTAACTCACTCCCGGGTATTTGTTATTCTATATATAAACCACCCCGAACCCCTCGATTAGATTCCAGTCTGTAACTCACTCCCGGGTGTCTTTTATTCTATATATAAACCACCCCGAACCCCTCGATTAGATTCCAGTCTGTAACTCAATCCCTGGGATCTTTTATTCTATATATAAATCCCCCAAACCCCTCGGTTAGATTCCAGTCTGTAACTCACTCCCGGGTATTTGTTATTCTATATGTAAACCACCCCGAACCCCTCGATTAGATTCCAGTCTGTAACTCACTCCTGGGTATCTCTTATTCTATATATAAACCCCACAAACCCCTGGATTAGATTCCAGTCTGTAACTCAGTCCTGGGTATCTCTTATTCTATATATAAACCCCACAAACCCCTAGATTAGATTCCAGCACTTCCTCATCAAAAGTTGAGGAAGGGGTCTCCCCCCATCTTAAAGTTGGTTAAAGGCTCTCCCTCCAATTTTAAGGTGGAGAAGGGATATCTCACAGGATATTGTTCTTTACACTCAATAATGTTAACACATTTTTGAACATTTCCAGTTGCCCCCTACACTTTCTCTTTCTGTCATCCTGTCTCGTTCCTTCTCTCCCTCTCCCAACCCATCTCTCTGCCACTCTATACATTTCTCTGCTTCTCTAACTCACCCCATATCTTTACCCTAACTCGCTCCCCTCTCTTCATCTCTCTCTCTCAAGTCATCACTTTTTTATCGCTTGATCTCCTCTCTCTATCTCACTCACTTACCCAGCTCTCTTTCCCTCTCTCCCTGAATCTCTTCCTCTGAGAATCTAGTCTACAAACACCAGGCAGCCATTTTAGGTTTGTTCACAGTGGCCATTTTATGTCCCCACAGCACTGGGACACTTAGGACAGAGTTGACTCATGTAACATTAGTATTTTAAATGTGACAGAGACACAGGTATGGAGACATAAATTCCACGTGTATTCCCTGGAATATTGAAGGATCCGGGCATTCAGTCCCACACTTTGCTGTTGTAAATTTGAATTCTGAATTTTCTAAAACTGAATCTGGAAGTAAAAACCCCCGGGATGGAATGATTGACATTCTTTCTGCTGCTGCAAAGCCCGTGTCTGTGTCTGTTTCTCAGTATTTATTAACAATTTGCGATAATAGTTTAGAATGCCACAAGTTTGCCTTAATGTCTGGAAAGAGGGTTGAAACAGAGGGGCTGAGGTAGCAAAACAAGAGGAGGGGGTGTGAATAGACACAGGATCTGGGGGTCTCCAATGTGTAGACTCTGCCCAGCTCCCAGTCACATCTTTTAGAAAAGGCCGAATTGCGAAAATGAATCCAGGGACAGTGAAGTAAGTGACTCACTAACAATGAGAGCATTTTAAACATTCATTCTTTCACTGCAAAGCGCTCAGTCTTTCTGAGGTTCTGAAAGGGTCGGGGGTCTTCACTGTCTTAGCGCCTCTCCAACTGGCTGCCTCTCTCTGTGTAAATATTGCCCCATTTAAAAAGTGCTGAACAGAGCTGGCTGCACCTTGTGGGATCATGCTGTGCACAAATTCCCTGCAGTGTTTCATACTGTGCCACAACCAGTTAATTTATTAAAAATATGCTGATTGGACTCATTTCCTGTCCCTCAGGAGCCTTTTACCAAGTCCTAACTGTGAGAGTGTGTAAAAGTTTGTGCTAATTCCTGAATAATGCTGGTGTTTTAGGCAGGGCGATGAATTTGGAGGTGGAACATCTTTTGAATTCAGTCTCTCTAGGATGTGTCCCTACGTTACAACAGAGGGAGAGGGGGGAGATTGAGGGAAACAGGAAAAGACAGTGAAACAGAGGCAGGGGGTTGAGGGTGAGGAAGAGACACAGGGTCTGGGGGGGGTTAGGGGAGGGTCTCCAGTGTGGAGTCAGTGCCCAGCTCCCAGTCTCTGCAGAAAAGCCTCAGTCACACCCTCCCGGGGACGCCTGGTTTGTAAAAATCGATGTTGGGACGGAGATTTCAAAAAGTCTCCCCCAGGAAGCAGCAGCTTGTTCCCGGTTTGAAGGGAAGGAGTTTAGGCCTTTCTGGGGATGTGTCCGGACTCAGAGCACACGTGGTGCCCGGGGTGGGGGGGAGAGGGGGAAGAGGGAGGGTTACAGCAGGCATGAGGCTGGGGAAGGAAATGTGTCTCCCTGTTCCCATCCGGATAGCATTACATTGCTGCCTGTGGGATCCCCCTGTGCAGAAACGGCCTGCAGCTTTTCCTGAACTGCAACAGGGAACACACGACGTTTCTGGGGGAGGGGGTGGCATTTCCCTGTCTCTGTCACTCCAGCTTTCCCTCTCCCTCTCTCTTTCCAGACAGGACCCCTTGCTGATCCTGTCCATTGAATGTTAATAACAAGACAGGACCCCTTGCTGCTCCTGTCCACTGAGGGTTAATCCCAGGACAGACATGGTCTCAACAAGGGCCTGTCTTTATTTTTGGCTTAATAATAAATTTATATTTCTTTCCCCTGTTGGTTGTGTTACCCCAGTTCCAAACCCTGATCTCACACAGACCCCCAAAACACTGGCAGTAATCGCAGTCCCCAACCCACTCTCCCTCTCACCCCAACCCACTCTCCCTCTCACCCCAACCCACTCTCCCTCTCACCCCAACCCACTCTCCCTCTCACCCCAACCCACTCTCCCTCTCACCCCAACCCACTCTCCCTCTCACCCCAACCCACTCTCCCTCTCACCCCAACCCACTCTCCCTCTCACCCCAACCCACTCTCCCTCTCACCCCAACACTGTCTCCCTCTCACCCCAACACTGTCTCCCTCTCACCCCAACCCACTCTCCCTCTCACCCCAACCCACTCTCCCTCTCACCCCAGCCCACTCTCCCTCTCACCCCAACCCACTCACCCTCTCACCCCAACACTCTCTCCCTCACACCCCAACCCGCTCTCCCTCTCACCCCAACCCAGTCTCCCTCCCACCCCAACCCACTCTCCCTCTCAACCCAACCCACTCTCCCTCTCACCCCAACCCACTCACCCTCTCACCCCAACCCACTCTCCCTCTCACCCCAACCCACTATCCCTCTCACCCCAACCCACTCTCCCACTCACCACAACCCACTCTCCCTCTCACCCCAACCCACTCTCCCTCACACCCCAACCCACTCTCCCTTTCACCCCAACACTCTCTCCATCTCACCCCAACATAATCTACCTCTCACCCCAACACTCTGTCCCTCTCACCCCAACCCTCATTCCCTCTCACTCCAACCCTCTCTACCTCTCAACACACCCCATTCACCCTCTCACACCAACCATCTCACCATCTCATCCCCACTCTCTCTCCCTCTCACTCCGACACTCTCTCCCTCTCACTCCATCACTCTCTCCCTCTCACCCCAACACTGTCTCCCTCTCACCCCAACACTGTCTCCCTCTCACCCCAACACTGTCTCCCTCTCACCCCAACACTGTCTCCCTCTCACCCCAACACTGTCTCCCTCTCACCCCAACACTGTCTCCCTCTCACCCCAACACTGTCTCCCTCTCACCCCAACACTGTCTCCCTCTCACCCCAACACTGTCTCCCTCTCACCCTAACACTGTCTCCCTCTCACCCCAACACTGTCTCCCTCTCACCCCAACACTGTCTCCCTCTCACCCCAACACTGTCTCCCTCTCACCGCAACACTGTCTCCCCCTCACCGCAACACTGTCTCCCCCTCACCCCAACACTGTCTCCCTCTCACCCCAACACTGTCTCCCTCTCACCCCAACACTGTCTCCCTCTCACCCCAACACTGTCTCCCTCTCACCCCAACACTGTCTCCCTCTCACCCCAACACTGTCTCCCTCTCACCCCAACACTGTCTCCCTCTCACCCCAACACTGTCTCCCTCTCACCCCAACACTGTCTCCCTCTCACCCCAACACTGTCTCCCTCTCACCCCAACACTGTCTCCCTCTCACCCCAACACTGTCTCCCTCTCACCCCAACACTGTCTCCCTCTCACCCCAACACTGTCTCCCTCTCACCCCAACACTGTCTCCCTCTCACCCCAACACTGTCTCCCTCTCACCCCAACACTGTCTCCCTCTCACCCCAACACTGTCTCCCTCTCACCCCAACACTGTCTCCCTCTCACCCCAACACTGTCTCCCTCTCACCCCAACACTGTCTCCCTCTCACCCCAACACTGTCTCCCTCTCACCCCAACACTGTCTCCCTCTCACCCCAACACTGTCTCCCTCTCACCCCAACACTGTCTCCCTCTCACCCCAACACTGTCTCCCTCTCACCCCAACACTGTCTCCCTCTCACCCCAACACTGTCTCCCTCTCACCCCAACACTGTCTCCCTCTCACCCCAACACTGTCTCCCTCTCACCCCAACACTGTCTCCCTCTCACCCCAACACTGTCTCCCTCTCACCCCAACACTGTCTCCCTCTCACCCCAACACTGTCTCCCTCTCACCCCAACACTGTCTCCCTCTCACCCCAACACTGTCTCCCTCTCACCCCAACACTGTCTCCCTCTCACCCCAACACTGTCTCCCTCTCACCCCAACACTGTCTCCCTCTCACCCCAACACAGTCTCCCTCTCACCCCAACACTGTCTCCCTCTCACCCCAACCCTCATTCCCTCTCACCCCAACCCTCATTCCCTCTCACCCCAACCCTCATTCCCTCTCACTCCAACCCTCTCTTCCTCTCAACACAACCCATTCTCCCTCTCACACCAACCAACTTACCATCTCATCCCCACTCTCCCTCTTACCCCAACACTATCTCCCTCTCACCCCAACTCTATCTCCCTCTCACCCCAACTCTCTCTCCCAATCTCCCCAACTCTCTCTCCCAATCTCCCCAACTCTCTCTCCCAATCTCCCCAACTCTCTCTCCCAATCACCCCAACACTCTCTCCCTATCACCCCAAACCACTCACCCAAAATTCTCTCAATATCATCCCCACTCTCTCACCCTCTCCCCCCAACTCTCTTTCACTCTCACCATCTCCTCATTCCCTCTTACACCAACCCTCTCTCCCTCTCACCCAACCCTCTCTCCCTCTCACCCCATCCTTCTCTCCCTCTCTGCACAACCCTCTCTAACTCTCACCAAAACTCTCTCCCACTCACCCCAAACTTCTCTCCCTCTCAATGCAACCCTCTCTCCATCTCACCAGAACCCGCTGTCCCTCTCACCACAACTCTCTTTCCCTCTCACCCCAACAGTCTCTTCCTCTCACCCCAAACCTCCCACCCTCATACCCCAACTCACTCTCTCTCTCTCACCCCAACCCTCTCTCCCTCTCACCCCAAACCTCTCTCCCTCCCTTCCCCACTCTCTCACCCCAACTCTCCCTCCCTATCACCCCAAACCTCTCACCCAAAATCTCTCTCACTCTCATCCGCACTCTCTCACCCTCTCACCCCAACTCTCTCTCACTCTCTCCCTTTCACGTGCAATCCCACTTTCACAATCCCTCTCACACGCTCACTCTCACACTCTATCTCTTGCACACACAATCTCCCACGCACACACACCATCTCTCTCTCACACACACAATCTCTGTCTCTCACATGCACTCTCTCTCTGATCATCATCTTGGCCCACACCCTCTCTTCCAACCCCACGCTTTCTCTCCCACCCCCCAAACTATCTCTGCACCATCCCACCCACCATCCCCACCCCCGTGCTCTCTCATTCCCATGCTCTCTCCAGTTTTGGATGAGAGAGAGTTGGTGAGGCAGGACGGAGATCCCTTCTCAATCCGTTTCTCAGTCTCTATTTCTCTCTGCGAGTGTTTGATGGGGACAGTATGGAGGGAGTTCTATTCTATATTTAACCCTGTGCTGTACCTGTCCTGGGAGTGTTAGTTAGGGACAGTATAGAGGGAGCTTTACTCTGTATCTAACCCCGTACTGTACCTGTCCTGGGAGTGTTTGATGGAGACAGTATCGAGGGAGCTTTACTCTGTATATATCCCCGTGCTGTACCTGTCCTTGGAGTGTTTGATGGGTACAGTATCGAGGGAGCTTTACTCTGTATCTAGCCCCTGCTGCATCATCTCTGGGAATGGTTGCTGGCAACATTCTCATCAAAAACAAAAACATTCCACAAAGCAGGGCTTAACAAATTGAACATGAATTTCCTTGTTTGATTCTCCCTGGTCTGTTCTGATTCTCTGATAGATTCCTCATGTTTACCCTCCACATGAGCAGTCATCCTAATCCCGTCTACCTGTCCTGCTCCCAACGCGGCATCCGACTACAATAAGGCCAGTGATACAGGAGCATCTCAGCGAGTGAGACAGGTGAGTCTTGAACCTGACCTGGGTGTATGTGAGTGACCCGGGTTAATCCGACACTCCAGGGACAGTTTAGACAGTTCGAGTGCATCACAGCTTTGCCAGAATGAGACCTGGATTCCAAGGGTTAAATTGCAAAGTGAGATTGCACAAACACGGGTTGTATTCCTTGAAATTTAGTAGCATCCGGGGTGACGTGATCAAATGGTCAAATCCTGAGAGGAACTGAGGGGCCCAGTGTAGAGGGAGCTTTACTCTGTATCTAACCCCGTGCTGTACCTGTCCTGGGAGTGTTTGATGGGGACAGTATCGAGGGAGCTTTACACTGTATCTAGCGCCGTGCTGTACCTGCCCTGGGAGTGTTTGATGGGGACAGTATCGAGGGAGCTGTACTCTGTATCTAACCCCGTGCTGTACCTGTCCTGGGAGTGTTTGATGGGGACAGTATTGAGGGAGATTTACTCTCTATCTAACCCAGTGCTTTTCCTGCCCTGGGAGTGTTTGATGGGGACGGTGTAGACGGAGATTTACTCTGTATCTAACACCGTGCTGTACCTGTCCTGGGAGTGGTTGATGGGGACAGTGTTGAGGGAGCTTTACTCTGTATCTAACCCAGTGCATTACCTGTCCTGGGAGTGTTTCATGTGGAGAATATAGAGGGAGCTTTACTCTGTATCTAACCCTGTGTGGTACCAGTCCTGGGAGTGTTTGTTGGAGACTGTGTAGAGGGAGATTTACTCTGTATCTAACCTAGTGCTTTACCTGCCCTGGGAGTGTATCATGGCCACAGTGTAGGGGGAGCTTTTCTCTGTATCTAACCCCGTGCTGTACCAGTCCTGGGAGTGTTTGATGGGGTGAGTATAGAGGGAGGTTTACTCTGTATCTAACCCCGTGATGTACCTGTCCTGGGAGTGTTTGATGGGGACAGTGAAGAGGGAGCTTTACTCTGTATCTAACCCTGTGCTGTACCACTCCTGGGAGTGTTTCATGGAGACTGTGTAGAGGGAGTTTTACTATGTATCTAACCCTGTCCTGTTCCTGTCCTGGGAGTGTTTGATTTGGACTGTGTAGATGGAGCATTACTCTGTATCTAACCCTGTGCTGTACCAGTCCTGGGAGTGATAGATGGGGACAGGTTAGTGGGAGATTTACACTGTATCTAACCCAGTGCTTTAGCTGCCCCGGCAGTGTTTGATGGGGACAGTGTAGAGGAAGCTTTAGTCTGTATCTAACTCTGTGCTGTACCTGTCCTGGGAGTGTTTGATGTGGACAGCATAGGGGGACCTTTACTCTGTTTCTAACCCTGTCCTGTTCCTGTCCTGGGAGTGTTTGATTGGGACAGTGTAGAGGAAGCTTTACTCTGTATCTTACCCAGTGCTTTACCAGTCATGGGAGTGTTTGATGGGGACAGTGTAGAGGAAGCTTTATTCTGTATCTAACTCTGTGCTGTGCTTGCCCTTGGAGTGTTTGATGGGGACAGTGCAGAGGGAGCTTAATTCTGTATATAACCCCATGCTGTACCTGCCCAGGGAGTGTTTGATGGGCACAGTGTAGAGGGAGTTTTACTCTGTATCTAACCCTGTCCTGTTCCTGTCCTGGAAGTGTTTGATGGTGACAGTGTAGAGGGAGCTTTACTCTGTATCTAACCCCGTGCTGTACCTGTCCTGGGAGTGTTTGATGGGGACAGTGTAGTGGAAGCTTTACTCTGTATCTAACCCCGTGCTGTACTTTCCCTGGGAGTGTTTGATGGGGATAGTACAGAGGGAGCTTTATTCTGTTTCTAATACCGTGCTGTACCTGTCCTGGGAGCGTTTGATGGGGACAGTGTAGAGGGAGCTTTACTCTGTATCTAACCCCGTGCTGTACCTGTCCTGGGAGTGTTTGATGGGGACAGTATAGAGGGAGCTTTACTCTGCATCTAACCCCGTGCTGTGCTTGCCCTCGGATTGTTTGATGGGGACAGTGCAGAGGGAGCTTTATTCTGTATCTAACCCCGTGCTGTAGCTGCCCTGGGAGTGTTTGATGGGTACAGTCTAGAGGGAGCTTTGCTCTGTATCAAACCCTGTCCTGTTCCTGTCCTGGGAGTGTTTGATGGGGACAGTGTAGAGTGAGCTTTACTCTGTATCTAACCCCGTGCTGTACCTGTCCTGGGAGTGTTTGATGGGGACAGTATCGAGGGAGCTTTACTCTGTATCTAACCCCGTGCTGTACATGTCCTGGGAGTGTTTGATGGGGACAGTGTGGAGGGAGCTTTACTCTGTATCTAACCCAGTGCTTTACCAGCCCTCGGAGTGTTTGATGGGGAAAGTGTAGAGGTAGCTTTACTCTGTATCTAACCCTGTCCTGTTCCTGTCCTGGGAGTGTTTGATGGGGACAGTATAGAGGGAGCTTCACACTGTATCTAACCCTGTCCTGTTCCTGTCCTGGGAGTGTTTGATGGGGACAGTGTAGAGGGAGCTTTACTCTGTATCTACCCGCGTGCTGTACTTGTCCTGGGAGTGTTTGATGGAGACAATGTAGAGGGAGCTTTACTCTATATCTAACCCAGTGCTTTACCTGTCCTGGGAGTGTTTGATGGGGACAGTGTTGAGGTAACTTTACTCTGTATCTATACCATCGCTGTACTTGTCCTGGGAGTGTTTGATTGGGACAGTGTAGAGGAAGTTTCACTCTGTATCTAACCCAGTGCTTTACCTGTCCTGGGAGTGTTTGATGGGTACAGTGTAGAGGAAGCTTTACTGTGTATCTAACTCTGTGCTGTTCCTGTCCTGGGAGTGTTTGATGTGGACAGTATAGAGGGAGCTTTACTCTGTATCTAACCCTGTCCTGTTCCTGTCCTGGGAGTGTTTGATGGGGACAGTATAGAGGGAGCTTTACTCTGTATCTTACCCCGTGCTTTACCTGTCCTGGGAGTGATTGATGGGGACAGTATAGAGGGAGCTTTACTCTGTATCTTACCCCGTGCTTTACCTGTCCTGGGAGTGATTGATGGGGACAGTGTAGAGGAAGCTTTACTCTGTATCTAACTCTGTGCTGTACCTGTCCAGGGAATGTTTAAGGGGGACATTATAGAGGGAGCTTTACTCTGTATCTTACCCCGTGCTTTACCTGTCCTGGGAGTGATTGATGGGGACAGTGTAGAGGAAGCTTTACTCTGTATCTAACTCTGTGCTGTACCTGTCCTGGGAGTGTTTGATGGGGCCAGTATAGAGGGAGCTTTACTCTGTATCTAACCCCGTGCTGTACTTGCCCTGGGAGTGTTTGATGAGGACAGTGCAGAGGGAGCTTTATTCTGTATCTAACCACGTGCTGTACCTGTCCTGGGAGTGTTTGATGGGCACAGTGCAGAGGGAGCTTTATTCTGTATCTAACCACGTGCTGTACCTGCCCTGGGAGTGTTTGATTGGCACAGTGTAGAGGGAGCTTTACTCTGTATCTAACCCCGTGCTTTATCTGTCCTGGGACTGTTTGATTGGGACAGTGTAGAGGAAGCTTTACTCTGTATCTAACCCCGTGCTGTACCTGCCCTGGGAGTGTTTGATGTGGACGGTGTAGAGGGAGATTTACTCTGTATCTAACATGGTGCTGTACCTGTCCTGGGAATGTTTGATGGGGACAGTGTAGACGAGGCTTTGCTCTGTATCTAACCCCGTAATGTACCTGCCCTGTGAGTGCTTGATGGGAACAGTGTAGAGGGATCTTTACTCTGTATCTAACCCCGTGCTGTAACTGCCATGGGAGTGTATGATGGGCACAGTGTAGGGGGAACTTTACTCTGTATCTAACCCCGTGCTGTACCAGTCCTGGGAGTGTTTGATGGGGACAGGAAAGAGGGAGCTTTACTCTGCATCTAATCCTGTGCTGTACCAGTCCTGGGAGTGTTTGATGGAGACAGTGTAGACGGAGCTTTACTCTGTATCTAACCCCGTTCTGTACCAGTCCTGGGAGTGTTTACTAGGGAGATTATAGAGTGAGCTTTACTCTGTATCTAACCCTGTGCTGTACCAGTCCTGGGAGTGTTTGATGGAGACAGTGTAGAGGGAGCTTTACTCTGAATCTAAGCCAGTGCTTTTCCTGCCCTGGGAGTGTTTGATGATGAAAGTGTAGAGGTAGCTTAACTCTCTATCTAACCCTGTCCTGTTCCTGTCCTGGGAGTGTTTGATGGGGACAGTATAGAGGGAGGTTTACTCTGTATCTAACCCCTGCTGTACTTGCCCTGGGAGTGTTTGATGGGGACAGTGCAGAAGGAGCTTTACTCTGTATCTAACCCCGTGCTGTACCTGTCCTGGGAGTGTTTGATGGGGTTTGATGGGGACAGTATCGAGGGAGCTTTACTCTGTATCTAACCCAGTGCTTTACCTGCCCTGGGAGTGTTTGATGGGGGCAGTATAGAGGGAGCTTTAATCTGTATCTAACCCCGTGCTGTACCTGCCCTGGGAGTGTATGATGGCCACAGTGTAGTGGGAGCTTTACTCTGTATCTAACACCGTGCTGTACCTGTCCTGGGAGTGTTTGATGGGGACAGTATAGAGGGAGCTTTACTCTGTATCTAATGTAGTGCTTTACCTGCCCTGGGAGTGTTTGATGATGAAAGTGTAGAGGTAGCTTTACTCTGTATCTAACCCCTGCTGTTCTTGCCCTGGGAGTGTTTGATGGGGACAGTGCAGAAGGAGCTTTATTCTGTATCTAACACCGTGCTGTACCTGCCCTGGGAGTGTTTGATTGGCACAGTGTAGAGGGAGCTTTACTCTCTATCTAACCCCGTGCTGTACTTGTCCTGGGAGTGTTTGATGGGGACAGTTTAGAGGAAGCTTTACTCAGTGTCTAACCCCGTGCTTACCTGCCCTGGGAGTGTTTGATGGGGACGGTGTAGAGGGAGATTTACTCTGTATCTAACCCAGTGCTTACCTACCCTGGGAGTGTTTGTTGGCAACATTCTCATCAAAAACAAAAACATTCCACAAAGCAGGGCTAACAAAATGAACATGAGTTTCCTTGTTTGATTTTCCCTGGTCTGTTCTGATTCTCTGATAGATTCCTCATGTTTACCCTCCACATGAGCAGTCATCCTAATCCCGTCTACCTGTCCTGCTCCCAACGCAGAATCCGACTACAATAAGGCCAGTGATACAGGAGCGTCTCAGTGAGTGAGACAGGTGAGTCTTGAACCTGACCTGGGTGTATGTGAGTGAGCCGGGTTAATCCGACACTCCAGGGACAGTTTAGACAGTTTGAGTGCATCGCAGCTTTGCCAGAATGAGACCTGGATTCCAAGGGTTAAATTGCAAAGTGAGATTGCACAAACACGGGTTGTATTCCCTGAAATTTAGTAGCATCGGGGTGACTTGATCAAATGGTCAAATCCTATTGATGTTCCCTGTATGTTGCAAAGTTATTCTGTTAATTTTCATCCCACAGAGTCAAAATTTCTGCGATTCTGTGTCTGAGTCAGAACTTCAAATAGTTCAGATTCACTGTTTAAAATAAGCAGTCACTTTTCTGTGGTGGTTTTTGAGATTGAGTATGGATCTCAGAATCTGTCAGTGGAAGGGAGTTTCTACAGAGATAGGAAATGTGATTGATGAATAAAGGTGCAGGATTTTGTTCACTGCATTAGATTTTGTCTGTTGCAGTTTCCCAGAAGTTTACATTTTCATGGGAAAGTGATGATTATCCAATGTCAACAATTCAATTTCTTCAGACAAGTGAAAACGCAAGAGAAAGAGGGAATATACCAACACTGGAACAAACAGGCAACTGTATGAGGAAGGTTTCAATTCTCTGCATGTTTTACTGTGAATTCCTGAGCTAAAGATTGAAATCAACAGGAGATTAAATCTCACACTGGAATGCCGTACAATTTCAGTCCTGTTTCCCTAAAATTAAAAATAAAAATCTACAATTAAAAATTTCTTGGAAAGAGCAGAGGTATTTTGACTCTGTATCGAACCCCATACTGTATTTGGGTTGGGGGTGTTTGATGAACAGTGTAGTCAAAGCTTTAGTTTGAAACAATCTTCTGCAAACGGCAATTGATCCAAAGTCTCTTGTTCATGTTTCAATTTGAGGCTGATAGATTTTTGTTAGGCAAAGGCGCAAAGAGATATGTAGTTAGATCAGAGATCAGTCAGGATCTCATTGAATTTCGGAAACAGGGTGTGGGGAGAAATGGCATCTTCCTCTTCCCATGTGCTATGATAAATATCCTTTCTTCAATCTCTGTCTCTCGGTCTCCGTCTCGATGTGAGTCTCTCTCTTCTTCTCACTCGCTCGGTCTGTCTCTCTCTCTCTCTCTCTTCCTCTCTCTCAGAATCTATATAAATGACACAAACACCAGTCAGCCTTTTAGGTTTGTTCATAGAGGCCATTTTATGTGCCCAAAGCACTGGGACATTTCTGACAGAGTTGACTCCTCAGGAATGTGACGTTGGCGCTATATATAAACCCACCAAACACCTCTATTAGATTCCACTCTGTAACTCCCTCCCAGGTGTCTGTTATTTCCCTCAACCTTCACTCTGTGAATTTCTGTTGACATTCTGCAAGAAAATTTTCACTGGTTTCACTCGTCCTCCATTTCCCCGGAACCCTGAAAATATTTTCCCTTCAACCTCACATCCTATTATGGCGCAAAAGAGGGTCTGGGGGTGTGGGGCAGAGAGATAGAGAGAGACAGAGAGAGACAGGGAGGGAGAAAGAGCACAACGGCCGAGAGAGAGACACTGGCAGTTGAGCGATAGAAAAGGGAATTTGAAGCTTTAGCCTTTTCTCCAGCTGATGACCTTTTAATTTGAACACTGGTTTTTAATTTGAAATCTAATTCAAAGGAGAATGAGGCTTTTTAATCTCAGAACTCAAGTGTTGAGTGAGCTTTACTCTGTATCAAACCCCATGCTTTACCTGTTCTGGGAGCGTTTGATGGGGACAATTTAAGAACAACTTTAATTCCTATCTAACCCCACGCTGTCCAATAACGGAGGCAGAAACAAATCAATGGGATGTTTCATTTCTGTGTCACTTTCTGTACCTTGAAGCTTCCATTTGGAGTTGGAAATCTCTCAGTTGATGAATGTTGTCTTGAAAATTTCACCCTGAATAGTGTCAGCTTTAGTATTGTGGAAACGTGTGAGGAAAGTGTTTGCATTGACACATTCCTACATTGTGAATTGTAAGTTAGCTTTGAAACAATAGGATGTAGGGCCAGGGAGTCTGAATGGACAACAGGATTTGGTTGATTAAAGAGTGAATTTTAATGATGTCCTTTGAAGAAGCCGTTTACTGTAAATGTCTCGAGACGATGAAATGCTTCAAAGGAAATATCCCGAGAGAGAGAAATGGTTCCCCAATGTCTGAAACACTTTCCCAAGTCTTCAGAGACATGAAGGGGGCAGAGATATTGTAAGATACAGATCATGAGATGCTGGAGAATCACTGAATTGAAGTTGTGGGGCCCTCTCCTGTTTTAGAATGTCAGTTTTGATGTTTAACTCTGTGAAACTTGGCTAATGATTCAGAAAGCAGAAAGTTCCAATCCAATCTGTAACCTGCACTGCAAATTCCAAAGAGATATGTACACCTTAAGTGAATGGGTGAAATAGTGAAAGATGGATTTCATTGTAGGCAAATGTGTGGCTCCTCACTTTAAAAAGGATGGAACAGGTTACATTATAAATGGTGAAAGGCTGCAAACAGTGAGGGTCCAAAGAGTCCCTATCCATTTGTGTCAAGACTAAGATAACATCAAACAGTTCCAATGAGAAATTAAATTTGATATTTGGGATAAAGATGGTTACAAACTCACACTACCCATTCCATGAATCAGCCTCTGTAACCTGCACTTCAGCACATCACAAGAAAAAATATATTTTCAACTGTTCGTGATTCCAGTCTGTAACTCACTCCCGGGAATCTATTATTCTATATATAAGCCCCCTGAACCCCTCGATTAGATTCCAGTGTTTAACTCACCCCCGGGAATCTGTTATTCTATATATAAACCCCCTGAACCCTTCGATTAGATTCCAGACTGTTACTCAATCCCGTGTATCTATTATTCTGTATATAAACCCCCTGAACCCCTCGATTAGATTCCAGTCCGTAACTCACTCCCGGGTATCTATTATTCTATATCTAAACCCTCCAAACCCCTCGATGAGATTCCAGTCTGTAACTCACTCCCGGGTATCTATTATTTAATATATAAACCCCCTGAACCCCACGATTAGATTCCAGTCTGTAACTCCCTCCCGGGTATCTATTATTCTATATATAAACCCCCTGAACCCCTCGATTAGATTCCAGTCTGTAAGTCAATCCTTGGTATCTATTTTTCTATATATCAACCCCCTGACACCTCGATTAGATTCCCGCCTGTAACTTACTCCCGGGAAATTATTATGATATATATAAACCCCCTGAAACCTCGATTAGATTCCAGCCTATAACTTACTCCCGGGTAATTATTAGAATATATATAAACCCCCTGAACACCTAGATTAGATTCCAGTCTGTAACTCAATCCTTGGTATCTATTATTCTATATATAAACCCCACAAACCCCTCGATTAGATTCCAGCACTTCCACATCACAAGTCGAGGAAAGGGTCTCCCCCCATTTTAAAGATGGAGAAAGGATCTCCCTCCGATTTAAAGATGGAGAAGGGATATGTCACAGGATATTGTTCTTTATACTCATAATGTTAACTAATTTTTGAACATTTTCAGTTTCCCCCTACACTTTCTCTTTCTCTCACCGTCATTTTCATTCTCTCCCTTTCCCGCCCCATCTCTCTGCCACTCTACCACATTTCTCTGTTTCTCTCTCTCACCCCATCACTTTACACAACACTCGCTCCCCTCTCTTCACCTCTCTCTCTCTCACCTCATCCCTTTTCCTTTCATTTTATCCCTTCTCTCTATCTCACTCGCTCGACCCAGCTCTCTTTCTCTCTCACCCTGTCTCTCCGCCGCTCTGTCTCTCTATCTCTCATTCCGGCTATCTCTCCCTCTCTCTCTCACTCCTTTCCTCCGTTGCTCTGCTCCTCTCTCTGTCGCCCCCATCTCTCTCTCCCTCTCGCCTTGTCTCTCTTTCTATCTCTGTACCTCTTTCATCCCATCTATCTCGCCCTCTCTCTCTCTCACTCTCTCCCTCTCCCAGATTCTTTTGAACCAAAATTGGATATAAAGCTGAATGGAAAATTTTTTCAGGGTCCCGAGAATAGGCAGACGAGTCAGACCAGCGAAATGTGGGTACAGAATTGGCTGATGGATAGGAAACAGAGAGTTCACGGATATTTTTCCGGCTGTATGTAGGATTGTAGTGGAGTTTCACTGGGGTCAGTATTGGAACCCTGGATTTCCCTGATGTATATAAATGATTGAGATATTGGTGTGCAGGGGACCATTTCAGAGTTTGTGGATGGCACAAAACTTGGGAGAATGATAAACAGAGAGGGGGACAGTGTAGAGCTTCAAAAGGACATTGACAAGTTGGTAGAGTGGGCAGATAGGTGGCCAATGATGTTCAATGTGGAGACGTGTGAGGTGATGCATTTTGGTAGGAGAAACATGGACAGGAAAAATAAAATTAGGGGTGAAATTTTGAAGGGGGTGCAGGAGCAGACAGACCTGGGTGGAGATGTGCATAGATCATTGAAGGTTGCTGGACAGGTTGAGCGCTTATGTAATAAAGCATATCGTATCCTGGGCTTTATTAATAGGGGACTAGAGTACAGGAGCAGGGAGTTTATGCTGAATTTATATCAGACACTAGTTAGACCTCAGCTGGAAACTGTGTACAGTCCTGGGAGCCACACTATAGGAAGTATGTGATTCCCGGGGCAGTGTGATTACGTGGGATGGAATTGAAATTTACACCCCTTCTGTGTTTGATATTGGAATCATCTTCGTTTGGGGTGTGCTGTGATTTGTAGACATTTTCAGATCTTTTTAAATAATTCCCTTTTTTTTATAGACTGCATCACTGAGTGTGAATTGGAGCTTAGCATCCATTTTTAAAATTGTTTGAAAATAGTTTTAAGCTTCGCCCCTAGTTCCAAACTCTCCCACAAGGGGAAACATCTTCTCCACATCCACCCTGTTAAGACCCCTCAGGAACTTACATCTTTCACTAAGATCACCTCTCCAAATTCTAAACTCCAATGGATACAGGCCCAGCCTGTCCAACCTTTCCTCATAAGAAAATCAGAATCCTTTCCTCATAAGATCAGAGATGATGAGAAATGCCTCACACAATTGGCCTTGTCCTTGTCTTCATTGGTTTCTGAGCAACAACCTGTTTCCATTCTGACTGCACTAGACCAGGCCTCTGTTTCAATTACACTAGACCCTGCCTGAGTTAATACTGCACTAGACATTCTCTAAGTTGATATAACATGTGGCCGTGTCTCTGCGAATGCTACACTTCACCCGGCCTCTGTTTGGACTACACACGACCATTTCTCTGTTTATCACACAATAGGCCCTGTCTTTACTTGGTATCTAACCAGGTGTTGACCCTTCCCTGGGCCTGTTTGATGGTACAGAGCAGAGGGAATTTAACTCTCTATCAAACCCCATACTGTATTTGGTTTGGGTGTGTTTGTTGAACAGTGTGGATGAAGCTTTACACTGGAATTTAGGTGAGGGGGTGATTTGATGAAATATTTCAGGATAATAATGCAAGTAGAGGTTTGAAAAAGACTAACTATTCCCGCCGGTTTGGGGAGTCTGGGCCTTGGGGTCATGGTTTTTCAACTATGTTTAGAATTTTAGAATTGCAGGAGGGAAACTAAGAAACACTTTAAAACACCAAGTGTGGTATTAGTTTGGATCTCTCTCACATGAACGGAAATTGATGCTGAGCCACTAGTCCATGTTTAAAACTGAGGCTGATAGATTTCTGTTACCTAACAGGCTGCAGAGATTTGAGACAAAGTGTTCGATCCCAGATTAGGTAGAATCTCATTGAATGTCAGAACAGGGTTGGAGTGTTAAATGGCCTCTTGCTCTTTCCATGTGCTAGGACCAATATCCTTTATTCACTGTCTGGCTCTCAGTCACCCACTTGGTCTGAGAGTCTCTATTTCTCATTCACTCGATCTGTGTCTTCTCTCCCTGCCTCTCTTCCTCTGAGAATCTAGTCTACAAACACCAGGCAGCCATTTTAGGTTTGTTCACAGTGGCCATTTTATGTCCCCACAGCACTGGGACACTTAGGACAGAGTTGACTCATGTAACATTAGTATTTTAAACGTGACAGAGACACAGGTATGGAGACATAAATTCCACGTGTATTCCCTGGAATATTGAAGGATCCGGGCGTTCAGTCCCACACTTTGCTGTTGTGAATTTGAATTCTGAATTTTCTGAAACTGAATCTGGAAGTAAAAACCCCCGGGATGGAATGATTGACATTCATTCTGCTGCTGCAAAGCCCGTGTCTGTGTCTGTTTCTCAGTATTTATTAACTGTTTAAGATTAGCCTGTCTCTTTCTCCATCGCTCTCTTTCTCGCCTCGCCTTTCACTGTCTCTCTCTCACTACAACACTCTGTGCCTCTCTCTATCTCGCCCTGTCTCTCTCTCTCTCGGCGAGTTTTGTCTCCCTTTCTCTATCTCAATCTGTCTCTCCCTCACCATCTCTCTGCCTCTCTCTCTCATTTACTCTCTCTCTCACTCCATCAGCCTCCCCCTCTCCCCACCATCCCCAATTTCCCTTTTCAGCAAATTTTGGGTTTTAAGCTGAAGGGAAAATATTTTCAGGGTTTTGGGCAAAGGGCGGACGAGTGAGACCAGTGAAACTTTCCTTGCAGAGTGTCGAAAGTAGTTTGATGGGGTGAATGGCCTCCTCGATTAGATTCCACTCTGTAACTCACTCCCGGATATCTGTTATTCTAGTCTACAAACACCAGGCAGCCATTTTAGGTTTGTTCACAGTGGCCATTTTATGCCCCCACAGCACTGGGACACTTAGGACAGAGTTGACTCATGTAACATTATTAATTTAAACGTGACAGAGACACAGGTATGGAGACATAAATTCCACAAGTATTCCCTGGAATATTGAAGGATCCGGGCGTTCAGTCCCACACTTTGCTGCTGTGAATTTCAATTCTGAATTTTCTAAAACTGAATCTGGAAGTAAAAACCCCCGGGATGGAATGATTGACATTCTTTCTGCTGCTGCAAAGCCCGTGTCTGTGTCTGTTTCTCAGTATTTATTAACAATTTAAGATAATAGGATAGAATGCCACTAGTTTGGCATAATTCATCTCAGTCAGAAATGTCCCAATGTTATGACCGATATCATTCTTTCATCGTCTGCCTGTTCATCCCCTGTCACTCTGTGTCTCTCTCTTTAACATTCCCTCATTCCGCGTCTGCTCTCTCTCTCTCTCTCTCTCTCCTCCTCTCAGATTCTGTAAGAAAAATCCCCAAACACCAGGCAGCCATTTTAGGTTTATTCACAGTGGCCATTTTATGTTCCCACAGCACTGGGACATTTATGACAGAGTTGACTCCTCACGAATGGTAAATTTGTCCTTTCAACGTGACAGAGACACAGATATCTCCGTCCATTTTAAAGATGGAGAAACTCTGTTTATCACTCAATAGGCCCTGTCTTTACTTGGTATCTAACACTGAGCTAGCCCATCCCTGGGCCTGTTTGATGGGACAGTGCAGAGGGAATGTTACACTCTATCGAACCCCATACTGTATTTGGTTTGGGTGTGTTTGTTGAACAGTGTAGATGAAGCTTGACACTGGAATTTAGGTGAGGGGGTGATTTGATGAAATATTTCAGGATAATAATGGAAGTAGAGGTTTGAAAAAGACTAACTATTTCCGCTGGTTTGGGGAGTCTGGGCTTGGGGTCATGGTTTTTCAACTATGTTTAGAATTTTAGAATTTCAGGAGAGAAACTAAGAAACATTTTAAAACACCAAGTGTGGTATTAGTTTGGATCTCTCTCACATGAACGGAAATTGATGCTGAGTACGGAGAACCTCCACAATCTGTTAATATAATGACAGACGCTCTACCCTGAAAACGCACTGTCAGTCTCCAAACCACCCCGAACACCTCGATTAGATTCCAGCCTGTAACTCAATCCTTGGTATCTATTATTCTTTATATAAACCCCCTGAACACCTCGATTAGATTCCAGTCTGTTACTCACTCCTGGGTAATTATTATTATATATATAAACCCCCTGAACACTTCGATTAGATTCCAGTCTGTAACTCACTCCCAGGTATCTGTTATTATATATATAAAGCACCCCGAACCCTTCGATTAGATTCCAGTCTGTAACTCTCTCCCGGGTATCTGTTATTCTGTAAATAAACCCCCTGAAGTCCTCGATTAGATTCCAGTCTGTAACTCACCCCCGGGTATCTGTTATTCAAGATATAAACCACCCCAATCCCCTCAATTAGATTCTAGTCTGTAACTCTCTCCTGGGTATCTGTTATTCTATATATAATCCACCCCGAACCCCTCGATTAGAATCCAGTCTGTGACTCACTCCCGGGCGTTTGTTATTCTATATATAATCCACCGCGAACCCCTCAATTAGAATCCAGTCAGTAACTCACTCCCGGGTAACTGTTATTCTATATATAATCCACCCCGAACCCCTCGATTAGATTCCAGTCTGTAACTCACTCCCGGGTATCTGTTATTCTATATATAATCCACCCCGAACCCCTCGATTAGATTCCAGTCTGTAACTAACTCCCGGGTATCTGTTATTCTATATATAAACCACCCCGAACCCCTCGATTAGATTCCAGTCTGTAACTCAATCCTTGGTATCTATTATTCCATATATAAACCCCACAAAACCCTCGATTAGATTCCAGTCTGCAACTCACTCCCGGGTATCTATTATTCTATATATAAACCCCACAAACCCCTCGATTAGATTCCAGCACTTCCACATCACAAGTTGAGGAAGGGGTCTCCCCCCATTTTAAAGTTAGTTAAAGGCTCTCCCGCCAAATTTAAGATGGAGAAGGGATGTCTCACAGGATATTGTTCTTTACACTCAATAATGTTAACACATTTTTGAACATTTTCAGTTTCCCCCTACACTTTCTCTTTCTGTCATCCTGTCTCGTTCCTTCTCTCCCTCTCCCATCCCATCTGTCTGCCACTCTATACATTTCTCTTTTTCTCTAACTCACCCCATATCTTTACCCTACACTCGCTCCCCTCTCTTCATCTCTCTCTCTCAACTCATCCCTTTTTTATCGCTTGATCTCCTCTCTCTATCTCACTCGCTTACCCAGCTCTCTTTCCCTCTCTCCCTGCCTCTCTTCCTCTGAGAATCTAGGCTACAAACACCAGGTAGCCATTTTAGGTTTGTTCACAGTGGCCATTTTATGTCCCCACAGGAATGGGACACTTAGGACAGAGTTGACTCATGTAACATTAGTATTATAAACGTGACAGAGACACAGGTATGGAGACATAAATTCCAGGTGTATTCCCTGGAATATTGAAGGATCCGGGCCTTCAGTCCCACACTTTGCTGTTGTGAATTTGAATTCTGAATTTTCTAAAACTGAATCTGGAAGTAAAAACCCCCGGGATGGAATGATTGACATTCTTTCTGCTGCTGCAAAGCCCGTGTCTGTGTCTGTTTCTCAGTATTTATTAACAATTTGAGATAATAGTTTAGAATGCCACAAGTTTGCCATAATGTCTGGAAAGAGGGTTGAAACAGAGGGGCTGAGGTAGTAAAACAAGAGGAGGGGGTGTGAATAGACACAGGATCTGGGGGTCTCCAATGTGTAGACTCTGCCCAGCTCCCAGTCACATCTTTTAGAAAAGGCCGAATTGCGAAAATGAATCCAGGGACAGTGAAGCAAGTGACTCACTAAGAATGAGAGCATTTTAAACATTCATTCTTTCACTGCAAAGCGCTCAGTCTTTCTGAGGTTCTGAAGGGGTCGGGGGTCTTCACTGTCTTAGTCCCTCTCCAACTTGCTGCCTCTCTCTCTCTGTGTAAATATTGCCCCATTTAAAAAGTGCTGAGCAGAGCTGGCTGTACCCTGTGGGATCTTGCTATGCACAAATTCCCTGCAGTGTTTCATACTGTGCCACAACCAGTTAATTTATTAAAAATGTGCTGATTGGACTGATTTCCTGTCCCTTAGGAGCCCTTTACCAAGTCCTAACTGTGAGAGTGTGTAAAAGTTTGTGCTAATTCCTGAATAATGCTGGTGTTTTAGGCAGGGCGATGAATTGGGAGGTGGAACAGTCATTTGAATTCAGTCTCTCTAGGATGTGTCCCTACGTTACAACAGAGAGAGAGGGAGGAGATTGAGGGAAACAGGAAAAGACAGTGACACAGAGGCAGGGGGTGGGGGGTGAGGAAGAGACACAGGGTCTTGGGGGGTTGGATAGGGGAGGTTCTCCAGTGTGGAGTCAGTGCCCAGCTCCCAGTCTCTGCAGAAAAGCCTCAGTCACACCCTCCCGGGGATGCCTGGTTTGTAAAAATCACATCTGTGTCCCCCTCACTCATTCACTCTCTCACTCTGTGTCTCAGAGATGAAAATTAAACCTCGATTGGGGTAATAAACAGACACAATTCATGTGGGTGAAGCCTGTGGACCAGGCCTCAGACTATCCCCCTCTGGAAGAAGCTCCTTGTCCTTGTCCCAGACTTTCCCTCTATGGATCCTCACCTTCCAGTTTTCAGAATACAAATTTCTCAGGAGAAAAAGAGATAAATTTTGTTGAAAGGACAAAAGCAAGGACATTTAACTGCATAAATTGAATTCAAATGGTTCCCCCTGTCCCCCTCCCCCATCAGACTCTGGAAGGTGCTAAACTCCCTCTTTCAGTTTGGGAAGGGGCTGCTCATTCCTTTGGGACACTTTTTAAATTTACCATCCCAGGATTTATTTTAAAATCTCATTCTATCTCAGAGGATGTGAGTGGAGGTGGCTTGTGACTACACACTGGAGACCATCAGACCCTGACTCTCTTTCCCACACCTCCTCCTGTTTTTGCACCTCCACTAGCCTTGGCATCCCTCTCTCTCTCTGTTTCAATCACTCCCTCCCTTTTCTCTCTCTGCTCCCGTCTCTCACATTCAGGGTAAAGATGGATGCTCCTATCTAGGCCCTTGTCCCTGTCCTCTCTTTCTCCATCCCTCTTTCTCGCTCGTTCTTTCTGTCCATCTTTCTATTTTCCTTCCCCCTGTCTCATGTGCTCTGCATTGAAATGAGAGTTGAAATGTTCCTGTCTCCCCATTTCAAATAATGACAAATCACATTGCTGTTTATGGTCAGTTTTTGTTGATTAAAGTTTAAAATGGGCACAAAGAGAGCTGGAGAGAGAGAGAGAGAGAGAGAGGGAGGTACTCTCTCACTCTCACCCCAACACTGTCTCCCTCTCACCCCAACACTGTCTCCCTCTCACCCCAACATTGTCTCCCTCTCACCCCAACATTGTCTCCCTCTCACCCCAACAGTCTCCCTCTCACCCCAACACTGTCTCCCTCTCACCCCAACACTGTCTCCCTCTCACCCCAACACTGTCTCCCTCTCACACCAACACTGTCTCCCTCTCACCCCAACACTGTCTCCCTCTCACCCCAACACTGTCTCCCTCTCACCCCAACACTGTCTCCCTCTCACCCCAACACTGTCTCCCTCTCACCCCAACACTGTCTCCCTCTCACCCCAACACTGTCTCCCTCTCACCCCAACACTGTCTCCCTCTCACCCCAACACTGTCTCCCTCTCACCCCAACCCTCATTCCCTCTCACTCCAACCCTCTCTGCCTCTCAACACAACCCATTCTCCCTCTCACACCAACCAACTCACCATCTCATCCCCACTCTCCCTCTCACCCCAACACTATCTCCCTCTCACCCCAACTCATCTCCCTGCCACCCCAACTCTCTCTCCCAATCTCCCCAACTCTCTCTCCCTATCACTCCCACCCTCACTACCTCCTACCCCAACACTCTCTCCCTATCACCCCAAACCACTCACCCAAAAGATCTCTCACTCTCATCCCTGCTCTCTCAACCTCTCCCCCCAACTCTCTCTCATTCTCACCATCTCCTCATTCCCCCTTACACCAACCATCTCTCCCTCTCACCCAACCCTCTCTCCCTCTCACCCCATCCTTCTCTCTCTCTCACCCCAAACCTCTCTCCCTCTCACCTCAACCCTCTCACAATCTCATCCCAACACTCTCTCCCTCTCACCCCAACTCTCTCACCCTCTCAACACAACCCTCTCTAACTCTCACCAAAACTCTCTCCCACTCACCCCAAACTTCTCTCCCTCTCAATGCAACCCTCTCTCCCTCTCACCACAACCCGGTCTCCCTCTCACACCAACAGTCTCTCCCTCTCAGCCCAAACCTCCCACCCTCATACCCCAACTCACTCTCTCTCTCACCCCAACCCTCTCTCCCTCTCACCCCAAACCTCTCTCCCTCCCTTCCCCACTCTCTCACCCCAACTCTCCCTCCCTATCACTCCAAACCTCTCACCCAAAAGCTCTCTCACTCTCATCCGCACTCTCTCAGCCTCTCACACCAACTCTCTTTCACTCTCTCCCTTTCACAGGCAATCCCTCTTTCACAATCCCTCTCATACGCTCGCTCTCACACTCAATCTCTTGCACACACAATCTCCCACGCACACACACCATCTCTCTCTCACACACACAATCTCTGTCTCTCACATGCACTCTCTCTCTGATCATCATCTTGGACCACACCCTCTCTGCCAACCCCACGCTTTCTCTCCCACCCCCCAAACTATCTCTGCACCATCCCACCCACCACCCCACCCCGTGCTCTCTCATTCCCATATTCTCTCCAGTTTTGGATGAGAGAGAGTTGGTGAGGGAGGATGGAGATCCCTTCTCTATCCGCTTCTCAGTCTCTATTTCTCTCTGCGAGTGTTTGATGGGGACAGTATGGAGGGAGCTTTATTCTATATTTAACCCTGTGCTGTACCTATCCTGGGAGTGTCAGTTGGGGACAGTATAGAGGGAGCTTTACTCTGTATCTAACCCCGTGCTGTACCTGTCCTGGGAGTGTTTGATGGAGACAGTATCGAGGGAGCTTTACTCTGTATATAACCCCGTGCTGTAGCTGCGCTGGGTGTGTTTGATGGGCACAATATAGAGGGAGCTTTACTCTGTATCTAACCCCGTGCTGTACCTGTCCTGGGAGTGTTTGATGGGGACAGTATCGAGGGAGCTTTACTCTGTATCTAACCCCGTGCTGTACCTGTCCTGGGAGTGTTTGGTGGGCACAGTATAGAGGGAGTTTTACTCTGTATCTAACCCCGTGCTTTACCTGTCCTGGAAGAGTTTGATGGGGACAGTGTACAGGGAGCATTACCCTGTATCTAACCCTGTGCTGTACCTGTCCTGGGAGTGTTTGATGGGGACAGTGTAGGGGGAGCTTTACTCTGTATCTAAACCCGTGCTGTACCTGTTTTGGGAGTGTTTGATGGGGACAGTGTAGAGGGAGCTTTACTCTGTATCTAACCCTTTGCTGTACCTGTCCTGGGATTGTTTGATGGGAACAGTGTAGAGGGAGCTTTACTCTGTATATAACCCCGTGCTGTACCTGTCCTGGGAGTGTTTGATGGGGACAGTATAGAGGGAGCTTTACTCTGTATCTAACCCCGTGCTGTACCTGTCCTGGGAGTGTTTGATGGGGACAGTGCAGAGGGAGCTTTTCCCTGTATGTAACCCCGTGCTGTACCTGTCCTGGGCGTGTTTGATGGGCACAGTATAGAGGGAGCTTTACTCTGTATCTAAATGCGTGCTGTACCTGTCCTGGGAGTGTTTGATGGGGACAGTATCGAGGGAGCTTTACTCTGTCTCTAGCCCCTGCTGCATCATCTCTGGGAATGTTTGTTGGCAACATTCTCATCAAAAACAATCCACAAATCAGGCCTAATAAATTGAACATCTGTTTCCATGTTTGATTCTCCCTGGTCTGTTCTGATTCTCTGATAGATTCCTCGGGTTTACCCTCCACATGAGCAGTCATCCTAATCCCGTCTACCTGTCCTGCTCCCAACGTGGCATCCGACTACAATAAGGCCAGTGATACAGGAGCGTCTCAGTGAGTGAGACAGGTGAGTCTTGAACCTGACCTGGGTGTATGTGAGTGACCCGGGTTAATCCGACACTCCAGGGACAGTTTAGACAGTTCGAGTGCATCACAGATTTGCCAGAATGAGACCAGGATTCCAAGGGTTAAATTGCAAAGTGAGATTGCACAAACACGGGTTCTATTCCTTCAAATTTAGTAGCATCAGGGGTGACTTGATCAAATTATCAAATCCTAAGAGGAACTGAGGGGGCCAGTGGGAGTGTTTGATGGGGACGGTGTAGATGGAGATTTACTCTGTATCTAACCCCGTGCTGTAACTGCCCTGGGAGTGTATGATGGGCACAGTGTAGGGGGAGCTTTACTCTGTATCTAACCCCATGCTGTAACTGCCCTGGGAGTGTATGACGGGCACAGTGTAGGGGGAGCTTTACTCTGTATCTAACCCCGTGCTGTAACTGCCCTGGGAGTGTATGATGGGCAAAGTGTAGGGGGAGCTTTACTCTGTATCTAACCCCATGCTGTACCAGTCCTTGGAGTGTTTGATGGGGACAGTATAGAGGGAGCTTTACTTTGTATCTAACCCTATGCTGTACCAGTCCTGGGAGTGTTTGATGGAGAGAGTGTAGAGTGAGCTTTACTTTTTCTCTAACCCAGTGCAATACCTGCCCTGGGAGTTTTTGATGGGGAAAGTGTAGAGGAAGCTTTACTCTGTATCTAACCCTGTCCTGTTCCTGTCCTGGGAATGTTTGATGGGGACAGTATAGGTGGAGCTTTACTCTGTTTCTAACCCTGTCCTGTTCCTGTCCTGGGAGTGTTTGATGGGGACAGTGTAGAGGGAGGTTTACTCTGTATCTAACCCCGTGCTGTATTTGCCCTGGGAATGTTTGATGGGGACAGTGCAGAGAGAGCTTTATTCTGTATCTAACCCCGCGCTGTACCTGCCATGGGAGTGTTTGATGGGCACAGTGTAGGGGGAGCTTTACTCTGTATCTAACCCCGTGCTGTGCCTTTCCTGGGAGTGTTTGTTGGGGACATTATCGAGGGAGGTTTACTCTGTATCTAACCCCGTGCTTTACCTGTCCTGGGAGTGTTTGATGGGTACAGTATAGAGGGAGCTTTACTCTGTATATAACCGTGTGTTGTACTGCCCTGGGAGTGTTTGATGGGGACAGTATCGAGGGAGCTTTACTCTGTATCTAGCCCCGTGCTGTACCTGCCCTGGGAGTGTTTGATGGAGACAGTATCGAGTGAGCTCTACTCTGTATCTAACCCCGTGCTGTACCTGTCCTGGGAGTGTTCGATGGGGACAGTATCGAGGGAGCTTTTCTCTGTATCATTCCCGGGCTGCACCTGTCCTGGGAGTGTTTGATGGAGACAGTATCGAGTGAGGCCTACTCTGTATCTAACCCCGTGCTGTACCTGCCCTGGCAGTGTTTGATGGGGACAGTGTAGAGGGAGCTTTACTCTGTATCTAAGCCCGTTCTGTAACTGTCCTGGGAGTGTTTGATGGGGACAGTATCGAGGGAGCTTTACTCTGTATCTAACCCCGTGCTGTACCTGTCCTTGGAGTGTTTGATGGGGACATTATCGGGGGAGCATTACTCTGTATCTAACCGTGATCTGTACCTGTCCTGGGAGTGTTTGATGGGGACAGCATAGAGGGTGCTTTGCTCTGTATCTAACCCCGTGCTGTACCTGTCCTGGGAGTGTTTGATGGGGACAGTATAGAGGGAGCTTTACTCTGTATCTAACCCTGATCAGTACCAGTCCTTGGAGTGTTTGATGGAGACAGTGTAGAGGGAGCTTTACTCTGTATCTAACCACGTGCGGTACCAGTCCAGGGAGTGCTTGATGGGGCGAGTATAGAGGGAGGTTTACTCTGTATCTAACGCTGTGCTGTACCAGTCCTGGGAGAGTTTGATGGTGTAAGTGTAGAGGAAGCTTTACTCTGTATCTAACCCAGTGCTTTACCTGCCCTGTGAGTGTTTGATGGGGTAAGTGTAGAGGTAGCTTTACTCTGTATCTAACCCTGATCTGTTCCTGTCCTGGGAGTGTTTAATGGAGACAGTATAGAGGGAGCTTTACTCTGTATCTAACCCTGTCCTGTTCCTGTCCAGCGAGATTTTGATGGGGACAGTGCAGAGGGAGCTTTTCTCTGTATGTAACCCCGTGCTGTACCTGTCCTGGGAGTGTTTGATGGGGGCAGTGTAGAGGGAGCTTTACTCTGTATCTAACCCCGTGCTGTACCTGTCCAGGGAGTGATTGATGGGCACAGTGTAGGGAGAGCTTACTCTCTATCTTTTTACATCTAAATGTAAAAGATGGCCAGTGCGGTGTGGATTTTTGTCGATGGTGAGACAGGAGCTTTCCAGAGTGCCCTTTCTATCCAGCACTCACAGGGGCGTGGAATTAAAAAGGCCCGAACTTGTACCCGGGTCTAATTCACCAAGAGCACAGGGCCCTTGTCTGAGAGCAATTCATGTCACGGTGAAAGGTAAAGGCCCGGCAGCCGATTTAATTCACTTCACCGATCTCTGACTGTCAAATTCTCAGTCTCCTCTCTCCCCTTCGGTCTCTCCAATGGGGGAAGAGAGAGAGAGAGAGAAAGGGGGGAGTGAGTGAGGTGAAACAGAGGGGCTGAGATAGTAAAACAAGAGGAGGAGGGGGTGTGAATAGACACAGGATCAGGGGGTCTCCAATGTGTAGAATCTGCCCAGCTCCCAGTCACATCTTTTAGAAAAGGCTGAATTGTGTAAATGAATCCAGGGACAGTGAAGCAAGTGACTCACTAAGAATGAGAGCATTTTAAACATTCATTCTTTCACTGCAAAGCGCTCAGTCTTTCTGAGGTTCTGAAGGGGTCGGGGGTCTTCACTGTCTTAGTCCCTCTCCAACTTGCTGCCTCTCTCTCTCTGTGTAAATATTGCCCCATTTAAAAAGTGCTGAGCAGAGCTGGCTGTACCCTGTGGGATCTTGCTATGCACAAATTCCCTGCAGTGTTTCATACTGTGCCACAACCAGTTAATTTATTAAAAATGTGCTGATTGGACTGATTTCCTGTCCCTTAGGAGCCCTTTACCAAGTCCTAACTGTGAGAGTGTGTAAAAGTTTGTGCTAATTCCTGAATAATGCTGGTGTTTTAGGCAGGGCGATGACTTGGGAGGTGGAACAGTCATTTGAATTCAGTCTCTCTAGGATGTGTCCCTACGTTACAACAGAGAGAGAGGGAGGAGATTGAGGGAAACAGGAAAAGACAGTGACACAGAGGCATGGATTTGGGGGTGAGGAAGAGACACAGGGTCTTGGGGGGTTGGATAGGGGAGGTTCTCCAGTGTGGAGTCAGTACCCAGCTCCCAGTCTCTGCAGAAAAGCCTCAGTCACACCCTCCCGGGGATGCCTGGTTTGTAAAAATCACATCTGTGTCCCCCTCACTCATTCACTCTCTCACTCTGTGTCTCAGAGATGAAAATTAAACCTCGATTGGGGTAATAAACAGACACAATTCATGTGGGTGAAGCCTGTGGACCAGGCCTCAGACTATCCCCCTCTGGAAGAAGCTCCTTGTCCTTGTCCCAGACTTTCCCTCTATGGATCCTCACCTTCCAGTTTTCAGAATACAAATTTCTCAGGAGAAAAAGAGATAAATTTTGCTGAAAGGACAAAAGCAAGGACATTTAACTGCATAAATTGAATTCAAATGGTTCCCCCTGTCCCCCTCCCCCATCAGACTCTTGAAGGTGCGAAACTCCCTCTTTCAGTTTGGGAAGGGGCTGCTCATTCCTTTGGGACACTTTTTAAAATTACCATCCCAGGATTTATTTTAAAATCTCATTCTAACTGTGAGTTTGTGTAAAAGTTTTTGCTAATTCCTGAATAATGCTGGTGTTTTAGGCAGGGCGATGAATTGGGAGGTGGAACAGTCATTTGAATTCAGTCTCTCTAGGATGTGTCCCTACGTTACAACAGAGAGAGAGGGAGGAGATTGAGGGAAACAGGAAAAGACAGTGAAACAGAGGCAGGGGGTTGAGGGTGAGGAAGAGACACAGGGTCTGGGGGGGGTTAGGGGAGGGTCTCCAGTGTGGAGTCAGTGCCCAGCTCCCAGTCTCTGCAGAAAAGCCTCAGTCACACCCTCCCGGGGACGCCTGGTTTGTAAAAATCGATGCTGGGACGGAGATTTCAAAAAGTCTCCCCCAGGAAGCAGCAGCTTGTTCCCGGTTTGAAGAGAAGGAGTTTAGGCCTTTCTGGGGATGTGTCCGGACTCAGAGCAAACATGGTGCCCGGGGTGGGGGAGAGGGGGAAGAGGGAGGGTTACAGCAGGCATGAGGCTGGGGAAGGAAATGTGTCTCCCTGTTCCCATCCGGATAGCATTACATTGCTGCCTGTGGGATCCCCCTGTGCAGAAACGGCCTGCAGCTTTTCCTGAACTGCAACAGGGAACACACAACGTTTCTGGGGGAGGGGGTGGCATTTCCCTGTCTCTGTCACTCCAGCTTTCCCTCTCCCTCTCTCTTTCCAGACAGGACCCCTTGCTGATCCTGTCCATTGAATGTTAATAACAACACAGTACCATTTACTGCTCCTGTCCACTGAGGGTTAATCCCAGGACAGACATGGTCTCAACAAGGGCCTGTCTTTATTTTTGGCTTAATAATAAATTTATATTTCTTTCCCCTGTTGGTTGTGTTACCCCAGTTCCAAACCCTGATCTCACACAGACCCCCAAAACAATGGCAGTAATCGCAGTCCCCAACCCACTCTCCCTCTCACCCCAACCCACTCTCCCTCTCACCCCAACCCGCTCTCCCTCTCACCCCAAACCTCTCTCCCTCTCACCCCAACCCACTCTCCCTCTCACCCCAACCCACTCTCCCTCTCACCCCAACCCACTCTCCGTCTCACCCCAACCCACTCACCCTCTCACCCCAACCCACTCTCCCTCTCACCCCAACCCACTCTCCCTCTCACCCCAACCCACTCTCCCTCTCACCCCAACCCACTCACCCTCTCACCCCAACCCACTCTCCCTCTCACCCCAACCCACTCTCCCTCTCACCCCAACCCACTCTCCCTCTCACCCCAACCCACTCTCCCTCTCACCCCAAACCTCTCTCCCTCTCACCCCAACCCACTCACCCTCTCACCCCAACCCACTCTCCCTCTCACCCCAACCCACTCACCCTCTCACCCCAACACTCTCTCCCTCACACCCCTACCCACTCTCCCTCTCACCCCAACCCACTCACCCTCTCACCCCAACCCACTCTCCCTCTCACCCCAACCCACTCTCCCTCTCACCCCAACCCACTCTCCCTCTCACCCCAACCCACTCTCCCTCTCACCCCAACCCACTCTCCCTCTCACCCCAACCCACTCTCCCTCACACCCCA
Organism: Cetorhinus maximus; assembly: GCF_964194155.1. Lineage (NCBI taxonomy): Eukaryota > Metazoa > Chordata > Chondrichthyes > Lamniformes > Cetorhinidae > Cetorhinus > Cetorhinus maximus. The sequence continues at coordinate 2,403,923 of NC_135916.1, forward strand.
ACCCACTCTCCCTCTCACCCCAACCCACTCTCCCTCTCACCCCAACCCACTCTCCCTCTCACCCCAACACTCTCTCCATCTCACCCCAACATAATCTACCTCTCACCCCAACACTCTGTCCCTCTCACCCCAATATTCTCTCCCTCTCACCCCAACCCTCATTCCCTCTCACTCCAACCCTCTCTACCTCTCAACACACCCCATTCACCCTCTCACCCCAACACTGTCTCCCTCTCACCCCAACCCTCTCTCCCTCTCACCGCAACACTGTCTCCCTCTCACCCCAACACTGTCTCCCTCTCACCCCAACACTGTCTCCCTCTCACCCCAACACTGTCTCCCTCTCACCCCAACACTGTATCCCTCTCACCCCAATACTGTCTCCCTCTCACCCCAACACTGTCTCCCTCTCACCCCATCACTGTCTCCCACTCACCCCAACACTGTCTCCCTCTCACCCCAACACTGTCTCTCTCTCACCCCAACACTGTCTCCCTCTCACCCCAACACTGTCTCCCTCTCACCCCAACCCTCATTCCCTCTCACCCCAACCCTCATTCCCTCTCACTCCAACCCTCTCTGCCTCTCAACACAACCCATTCTCCCTCTCATACCAATCAACTCACCATCTCATCCCCACTCTCCCTCTCACCCCAACATTATCTCCCTCTCACCCAAACTCTATCTCCCTCTCACCCCAACTCTCTCTCCCAATCTCCCCAACTCTCTCTCCCTATCACTCCCACCCACTCTACCTCCTACCCCAACACTCTCTCCCTATCACCCCGAACCACTCACCCAAAAGCTCTCTCACTCTCATCCCCACTCTCTCACCCTCTCCACCCAACTCTCTCTCACTCTCACCAACTCCTCATTCCCTCTTACACCAACCCTCTCTCCCTCTCACCCAACCCTCTCTCCCTCTCACCCCATCCTTCTCTCCCTCTCACCCCAAACCTCTCTCCCTCTCACCCCATCGTTCTCTCCCTCTCACCCCAACACTCTCTCCCTCTCACCCCAACTCTCTCAACCTCACAGCACAACCCTCTCTAACTCTCACCAAAACTCTCTCCCACTCACCCCAAACTTCTCTCCCTCTCAATGCAACCCTCTCTCCCTCTCACCACAACCCGCTCTCCCACTCACCCCAACTCTCTCTCCCTCTCACCCCAACAGTCTCTCCCTCTCACTCCAAACCTCCCACCCTCATACCCCAACTCACTCTCTCTCTCACCCCAACCCTCTCTCCCTCTCACCCCTAACCTCTCTTCCTCCCTTCCCCACTCTCTCACCCCAACTCTCCCTCCCTATCACTCCAAACCTCTCACCCAAAAGCTCTCTCACTCTCATTCGCACTCTCTCACCCTCTCACTCCAACTCTCTCTCACTCTCTCCCTTTCACAAGCAATCGCTCTTTCACAATCCCTCTCACACGCTCGCTCTCACACTCTATCTCTTGCACGCACAATCTCCCACGCACACACACCATCTCTCTCTCACACACACAATCTCTGTCTCTCACATGCACTCTCTCTCTGATCATCATCTTGGCCCACACCCTCTCTGCCAACCCCACGCTTTCTCTTCCACCCCCCAAACTATCTCTGCACCATCGCACCCACCACCACCCCCCGTGCTCTCTCATTCCAATGCTCTCTCCAGTTATGGATGAGAGAGAGTTGGTGAGGGAGGATGGAGATCCTTTCTTAACCCGTTTCTCAGTCTCTATTTCTCTCTGCGAGTGTTTGATGGGAACAGTATGGAGGGAGCTTAATTCTATATTTAACCCTGTGCTGTACCTGTCCTGGGAGTGTTAGTTGGGGACAGTATAGAGGGAGCTTTACTCTGTATCTAACCCCGTGCTGTACCTGTCCTGGGAGTGTTTGATGGGGACAGTATCGAGTGACCTTTACTCTGTTTCTAACCCCGTGCTGTACCTGTCCTGGGAGTGTTTGATGGGCACAGTATAGAGGGAGCTTTACTCTGTATCTAACCCCGTGCTGTACCTGTCCTGGGAGTGTTTGATGGGCACAGTGTAGAGGGAGTTTTACTCTGTATCTAACCCTGTCCTGTTCCTGTCCTGGAAGTGTTTGATGGTGACAGTGTAGAGGGAGCTTTACTCTGTATCTAACCCCGTGCTGTACCTGTCCTGGGAGTGTTTGATGGGGACAGTGTAGTGGAAGCTTTACTCTGTATCTAACCCCGTGCTGTACTTTCCCTGGGAGTGTTTGATGGGGATAGTACAGAGGGAGCTTTATTCTGTTTCTAATCCCGTGCTGTACCTGTCCTGGGAGCGTTTGATGGGGACAGTGTAGAGGGAGCTTTACTCTGTATCTAACCCCGTGCTGTACCTGTCCTGGGAGTGTTTGATGGGGACAGTATAGAGGGAGCTTTACTCTGCATCTAACCCCGTGCTGTGCTTGCCCTCGGATTGTTTGATGGGGACAGTGCAGAGGGAGCTTTATTCTGTATCTAACCCCGTGCTGTAGCTGCCCTGGGAGTGTTTGATGGGTACAGTCTAGAGGGAGCTTTACTCTGTATCAAACCCTGTCCTGTTCCTGTCCTGGGAGTGTTTGATGGGGACAGTGTAGAGTGAGCTTTACTCTGTATCTAACCCCGTGCCGTACCTGTCCTGGGAGTGTTTGATGGGGACAGTATCGAGGGAGCTTTACTCTGTATCTAACCCCGTGCTGTACATGTCCTGGGAGTGTTTGATGAGGACAGTGTAGAGGGAGCTTTACTCTGTATCTAACCCAGTGCTTTACCAGCCCTCGGAGTGTTTGATGGGGAAAGTGTAGAGGTAGCTTTACTCTATATCTAACCCAGTGCTTTACCTGTCCTGGGAGTGTTTGATGGGGACAGTGTTGAGGTAACTTTACTCTGTATCTATACCATCGCTGTACTTGTCCTGGGAGTGTTTGATTGGGACAGTGTAGAGGAAGTTTCACTCTGTATCTAACCCAGTGCTTTACCTGTCCTGGGAGTGTTTGATGGGTACAGTGTAGAGGAAGCTTTACTGTGTATCTAACTCTGTGCTGTTCCTGTCCTGGGAGTGTTTGATGTGGACAGTATAGAGGGAGCTTTACTCTGTATCTAACCCTGTCCTGTTCCTGTCCTGGGAGTGTTTGATGGGGACAGTATAGAGGGAGCTTTACTCTGTATCTTACCCCGTGCTTTACCTGTCCTGGGAGTGATTGATGGGGACAGTATAGAGGGAGCTTTACTCTGTATCTTACCCCGTGCTTTACCTGTCCTGGGAGTGATTGATGGGGACAGTGTAGAGGAAGCTTTACTCTGTATCTAACTCTGTGCTGTACCTGTCCAGGGAATGTTTAAGGGGGACATTATAGAGGGAGCTTTACTCTGTATCTTACCCCGTGCTTTACCTGTCCTGGCAGTGATTGATGGGGACAGTGTAGAGGAAGCTTTACTCTGTATCTAACTCTGTGCTGTACCTGTCCTGGGAGTGTTTGATGGGGCCAGTATAGAGGGAGCTTTACTCTGTATCTAACCCCGTGCTGTACTTGCCCTGGGAGTGTTTGATGAGGACAGTGCAGAGGGAGCTTTATTCTGTATCTAACCACGTGCTGTACCTGTCCTGGGAGTGTTTGATGGGCACAGTGCAGAGGGAGCTTTATTCTGTATCTAACCACGTGCTGTACCTGCCCTGGGAGTGTTTGATGGGGACGGTGTAGAGGGACCTTTAATCTGTATCTAACCCTGTGCTGTACCTTTCCTGGGAGTGTTTGATGGGGACAGTATCGTGGGAGATTTACTCTGTATCTAACCCCGTGCTGTACCTGTCCTGGGAGTGTTTGATGGGGACAGTATTGAGGGAGATTTACTATGTATATAACCCTGTCCTGTACCAGCCCTGGGAGTTTTTGATGGGGACAGGTTAGAGGGAGCTTTACTCTGTATCTAACCCCATGCTGTACCAGTCCTGGGAGTGTATGATGGGGACAGTATTGTGGGAGCTTTACTCTGTATCTAACCCTTTGCTGTACCACTCCTGGGAGTGTTTGATCGATACAGTGTAGAGGGAGCTTTACTCTTTATCTAACCCAGTGCTTCACCTGCCCTGGGAGTGTTTGATGGGGAAAGTGTAGAGGTAGCTTAACTCTGTATCTAACCCTGTCCTGTTCCTGTCCTGGGAGTGTTGATGGGGACAGTGTAGTGGGAGCTTTACTCTGTATCTAACCCCGTGCTGTACCACTCCTGGGAGTGTTTGATGGGGAGAGTATAGAGGGAGCTTTACTCTGTATCTAACCCTGTGCTGTACCAGTCCTGGGAGTGTTTGATGAAGACAGTGTAGAGGGATCTTTACTCTATATCTAACCCAGTGCTTTACCTGCCCTGGGAGTGTTTTATGGGGAAAGTGTAGAGGGAGCTTTACTCTGTATCTAACCCTGTCCTGTTCCTGTCCTGGGAGTGTTTGATGGGGACAGTATAGAGGGAACTTTACTTTGTATCTAACCCTGTCCTGTTTCTGTCCAGGGAGTGTTTGATGGGGACAGTGCAGAGGGAGGTTTACTCTGTATCTAACCCTGTCCTGTTTCTGTCCTTGGAGTGTTTGTTGGGGACAGTGGCGAGGGAGTTTTACTCTGTATCCAACCCTGTGCTGTACCTGTCCTGGGAGTGTTTGATGGGGGCGTTGTAGAGGGAGATTTAATCTTTATCTAACTCCGTGCTGTACCCTTCCTGGGAGTGTTTGATGGCGTCAGTGTAGAGGATGCTTTACGATATATCTAACCCCGTGCTGTACCTGTCCTGGGAGTGTTTGATGGGGACGGTGTAGAGGTAGCTTTACTCTGTATCTAACCCCATGCTGTACCTGTCCTGGGAGTGTTTGATGGGGACAGTTTAGAGGGAGTTTTCCTCTGTATATAACCCCGTGCTGTACCTGCCCTGGGAATGTTTGATGGGGACGGTGATGAGGGTGATTTACTCTGTATCTAACCCTGTCCTGTACCTGCCCTGTGAGTGCACAATTCCATGTGTATTCCCTGGAATATTGAAGGTTCCGGGCGTTCAGTCCCACACTTTGCTGCTGTGAATTTGAATTCTGAATTTTCTGAAACTGAATCTGGAAGTAAAAACCCCCGGGATGGAATGATTCACATTCATTCTGCTTCTACAAAGCCCGTGTCTGTGTCTGTTTCTCAGTATTTATTAACTGTTTAAGATTAGCCTGTCTCTTTCTCCATCGCTCTCTTTCTCGCCTCGCCTTTCACTGTCTCTCTCTCACTACAACACCCTGCCCCTCTCTCTATCTCGCCCTGTCTCTCTCTCTCTCTTGGCGAGTTTTGTCTCCCTTTCTCTATCTCAATCTGTCTCTCCCTCACCATCTCTCTGCCTCTCTCTCTCATTTACTCTCTCTCTCACTCCATCAGCCTCCCCCTCTCCCCACCATCCCCAATTTCCCTTTTCAGCAAATTTTGGGTTTTAAGCTGAAGGGAAAATATTTTCAGGGTTTTGGGCAAAGGGCGGAGGAGTGAGACCAGTGAAACTTTCCTTGCAGAGTGTCGAAAGTAGTTTGATGGGCTGAATGGCCTCCTCGATTAGATTCCAGTCTGTAACTCACTCCCGGATATCTGTTATTCTAGTCTACAAACACCAGGCAGCCATTTTAGGTTTGTTCACAGTGGCCATTTTATGCCCCCACAGCACTGGGACACTTAGGACAGAGTTGACTCATGTAACATTATTAATTTAAACGTGACAGAGACACAGGTATGGAGACATAAATTCCACAAGTATTCCCTGGAATATTGAAGGATCCGGGCGTTCAGTCCCACATTTTGCTGCTGTGAATTTCAATTCTGAATTTTCTAAAACTGAATCTGGAAGTAAAAACCCCCGGGATGGAATGATTGACATTCTTTGTGCTGCTGCAAAGCCCGTGTCAGTGTCTGTTTCTCAGTATTTATTAACAATTTAAGATAATAGGATAGAATGCCACTAGTTTGCCATAATTCAACTCAGTCAGAAATGTCCCAATGTTATTACCGATATCATTCTTTCATCGTCTGCCTGTTCATCCCCTGTCACTCTGTGTCTCTCTCTTTAACATTCCCTCATTCCGCGTCTGCTCTCTCTCTCTCTCTCTCTCTCTCCCCCTCTCAGATTCTGTAAGAAAAATCCCCAAACACCAGGCAGCCATTTTAGGTTTATTCACAGTGGCCATTTTATGTTCCCACAGCACTGGGACATTTATGACAGAGTTGACTCCTCACGAATGGTAAATTAGTCCTTTCAACGTGACAGAGACACAGATATCTCCATCCATTTTAAAGATGGATAAACTCTGTTTATCACTCAATAGGCCCTGTCTTTACTTGGTATCTAGCCCTGTGCTGCCTCTTCCCTGGGCCTGTTTGATGGGACAGAGCAGAGGGAATGTTACACTCTATCGAACCCCATACTGTATTTGGTTTGGGTGTGTTTGTTGAACAGTGTAGATGAAGCTTTACACTGGAATTTAGGTGAGGGGGTGATTTGATGAAATATTTCAGGATAATATTGGAAGTAGAGGTTTGAAAAAGACTAACTATTCCCCCCGGTTTGGGGAGTCTGGGCCTTGGGGTCATGGTTTTTCAACTATGTTTAGAATTTTGGAATTTCAGGAGAGAAACTAAGAAACATTTTAAAACACCAAGTGTGGTATTAGTTTGGATCTCTCTCCCATGAACGGAAATTGATGCTGTGACACTAGTCCATGTTTAAAACTGAGGCTGATAGATTTCTGTTAGCTAACACGCTGCAGAGATATGAGACCAAGGGGTTCAATCACAGATCAGCCAGGATCTCATTGAATGTCAGAACAGGGTTGGAGGGTTAAATGGCCTCTTGCTCTTTCCATGTGCTATGACCAATATCCTTTATTCACTGTCTGGCTCTCAGTCACCCACTTGGTCTGAGAGTCTCTATTTCTCATTCACTCGATCTGTGTCTTCTCTCCCTGCCTCTCTTCCTCTGAGAATCTAGTCTACAAACACCAGGCAGCCATTTTAGGTTTGTTCACAGTGGCCATTTTATGTCCCCACAGCACTGGGACACTTAGGACAGAGTTGACTCATGTAACATTAGTATTTTAAACGTGACAGAGACACATGTATGGAGACAAGAATTCCCTGTGTATTCCCTGGAATATTGAAGGTTCCGGGTGTTCAATCCCACACTTTGCTGCTGTGAATTTGAATTCTGAATTTTCTATTATTGAATCTGTTAGTTAAAAACCCCCGGGATGGAATGATTCACATTCATTCTGCTATTACAAAGCCCGTGTCTGTGTCTGTTTCTCAGTATTTATTAACTGTTTAAGATTAGCCTGCCTCTTTCTCCATCGCTCTCTTTCTCGCCTCGCCTTTCACTGTCTCTCTCTCACTACAACACCCTGCCCCTCTTTCTATCTCGCCCTGTCTCTCTCTCTCTCTCTTGGCGAGTTTTGTCTCTCTTTCTCTATCTCAATCTGTCTCTCTCTCACCATCTCTCTGCCTCTCTCTCTCTCTCACTCCATCAGCCTCCCCCTCTCCCCATCATCCCCAATTTCCCTTTTCAGCAAATTTTGGGTGTGAAGCTGAAGGGAAAATATTTTCAGGGTTTCGGGGAAAGGGCGGAGGAGTGAGACCAGTGAAACTTTCCTTGCAGAGTGTCGAAAGTAGTTTGATGGGCTGAATGGCCTCCTCGATTAGATTCCAGTCTGTAACTCACTCCCGGGTATCTGTTATTCTATATATAAACCCCCTGAACCCTTCGATTAGATTCCAGTCTGTAACTCACTCCCGGGTATCTGTTATTCTATATATAAACCCCCTGAACCCTTCGATTAGATTCCAGTCTGTAACTCACTCCCGGGTATCTCTTATTCTATATATACCACCCCGAACCCCTCGATTAGATTCTGTTCTGTAACTCATACCCGGGTATCTGTTATTCAAAATATAAACCACCACGAACCCCTCAAATAGATTCCAGTCTGCACCTCACTCCCGGGTATCTGTTATTCTATGTATAAACCACCCCGAACCCCTCGATTAGATTCCAGTCTGTAACTCACTCCCGGGTATCTGTTATTCTATATATAAACAACCCCGAACCCCTCGATTAGATTCCAGCACTTCCACACCACAAATTGAGCATGGGGACTCCCCCCATTTTAAAGTTGGTTAAAGGCGGATGATAATTTCACGGTAGTCGTTACCGAAATTAGCTCTCGATTCCAATCTTTATTAGTTGAATGGATGTTATGCCGTTTGAACCCCGAGTCCCCCGAGAATTAATCTGAGTCTCTGTTTTGGCCAATTGACTTCGTAATCATTTCACCGAGAGTATTCAGTAACGCCCATTCTTTTATCCAAGTTTTTCTAAAACTCCAGCTGGCAATGATGAGTTATCAGCTACAAATAGATAAATTTGTCACTGTTTACCATTACTACGGTTATAGCGTTACACTCATTGCAAAACACTTTACTTTTTCCCCCCCCTCCCCTCTCAGGTAATAAGATTCCTGTGGCATTGAGTTTGGTTTTTACGTCATTCGTAGTACTTATTCTAATCTCTGCGTTACTGGGCGTCGTCCTGTCTAAAAAGAGTAAGTAAACAAAAAGTGTTAAATATCCCTTTAAATGCAAGATTGCGTTTTTTTGTTACTATCTTTGCCCTTCTCCCCGGGGAAATAACCAAACCGTCATTGATGAACAAGCCTATCAGCAAGGAACTATCCGTATCCATAAAACCATGGCCATACCAATGGATGTGGTGATTAGGCCGACAGAGTCGGGTTGGAGAACGGGGCGTGGAGGGTGGCAGTGGTGGTAATGGCTGAGGGGGTTAATAAGTCTTGCAGCGCGAAGTACATTCACCAAGTGGAGGGGAGGTGGTGGTGGTGGTGGCCGGACTGAGGAATGGCTGCAGACACACCAGGTACAAGTACCCTGCCGGGCGTTAAGACAGAAATGGCAAGTGGAGCACCACTGTCCATTCCACTGGATTAGTCTGGGTGGGGAGTGCAACCGTGAACGTTATACTACAACACTTGGAATGTTTCTGTTACACAAAAGCTTCGGATGTCCATAAATGGCAAGTGATACGTGGGATGAAACGACTGACTAAGGTAATTAGCAAAAAAAAAAAATACCAGACCAGAAATCAAGGCTAAAAACAAAATACTGCGGATGCTGGAAATCTAGAACAAAAACAAAAATACCTGGAAAATGTCAGCAGGTCTGACCGCATCTGCGGAGAGGGACACAGTTGACGTTTCCAGTCCGTATGACACTTCATCAGAACTAAGACATAGAAATGAGATGAAATATAAGCTGGTAGAGGGGAGGGGTGGGGGGGGAGGTGGGACAGACAGAACTCGATAGGCTTGTTTCTTTACACACTGATTGCTTACCATCTGAAATGCATTTACTGAAAACGTTGCAAAAGCAGATTTGAAATCAATCTCCTACAGGCATTTTGATGTTTGCTTGTAACGGAGTTCGAGTGATTGGATAATTTGAAATAAAAACAGAAAATGCTGGAAAAAAAAGTAACTCAGCAGGCCTGGCAGCATTTGTGGAGAGGGAAACAGAGCTCATGTTTCGAGTCCGTATGGCCCAACTTCAGAGCTGAAGTGATGTATAAATGTAACGGATTTTGTACTGTTCAAGGGAGGGGGTTGGAACAGGTGGAACATAGTAGAAGGCCAAGTATAGTTGGGAGCTCAGGTGAAATTTGATAAAGATGTCAAGGACACAAGCCAAAAGGGAGTGGTGCTGATAGCGTTAAAGACTAAGCAGATGGTAATAGCGAGACACAGGTTGGGCAGCAGAATGTGTTAGAAGCAGACCAAGCGTCAGAGCTCTCTCAAAGCAAAACACAAAACAAGTTCCAGACTGGCTCTGTGCGGAGAAGGGGTTGGGAAAAGTATAACAAATTTGAGGTTATAGTTCATGCTATGAAGTTGCTGAGCTCATCGTTAAGTCCAGAAGACTGTAAAGCGCTTGATGAGTGAGTCGATGTTCCCCCAGTTAACATTGGGTTTAAGTGGATCATTTTATGAGGGACAGAAATGTGAACATGAGAGCAAGATGGTGATTTTTTTTTTTATTATTCCCCTTCATTCATGGGATGTGAGTGCCACTGGCTAGGCCAAGTTTTATTGCCTATCCCTAATTGCCCCTTGAGAAGGTGGTAGTGAACTGCCTTCTTGAGTCGCTGCAGTTCCTGTGGTGTAGGTACACCCACAGCGCTGTCAGGGAGGGTGTTCCAGGTTTTCGATCCAGCGACAGTGAAGGAACGGCCCATATAATTCCAAGACAGGATGGTGAGAGACTTGGAACGGAATTTCCAGGTGTTGGTGTTCCCATGTTGCTGCTGCCCTTGTCCTTCAAGAATGCAGCTGTGGTGGATTTGGAAGGTGGTGTGCAAGGCGGCTTGGTGAGGTCCTGCCGTGCAGCTAATGGATGGTACACACTGCTGTCACTGTGCGTCGGTGGTGGAGGAAGGGAGTGTGTTTGGAACGGGTTCCAATCAAGCGGGCTGCAATGTCCTGGATGTTGACGATCTTCTTAAGTGGAGTTGGAACTGTTGCTGGAACCAGACAAGTGAAGGGTATTCCATCACACTCATGACTTGTGCATTGTAGATGGTGGACAGGCTTTGGGGAGTTTGAAGGTGAGTTACTAACCGCAAGATTCGTAGCCCCTGCTCTGCTCTTGTAGCCACAGTAATTATTTGACTAACCCAGTTCAGTTTGTGCTCAATTGTAATCCACAGGATGTTGATAGTGGGGTATTCAGCAATGGTAATGACTTTGAATGATGGTTAGATCCTCTCTTGCTGGAGATAGACATCGTCTGCCAATTGTGCGGCGCCAATGTTACCTGCGACTTGTCGCCTAATCCTGGATATTGTCCAGTTCTTGCTGCATTTGGACCTGGGCTGGGTCAGTATCTGACGGGTCGTGGATGGTGTTGAACATTGTGCAATCATCAGCGAACATCCCCATTTCTGACCTAATTATGAAAAGAAGGGCATTGATGAGGAAGCTGAAAATGGTTAGACCGTGGACTCTATCCTGAGGAGCTCCTGCATTAATGTCCTGGAACTCAGATGACTGTGCTGCAGCAACCACAACCATCTTCCTCTTTGTTAGGGTCAACTGCAACCAGCGGAGAGTTCCCCTCTAATTCCCATTGATTCAAGTTTTGTTCGGTTTCCTTCATACCACACTCGGTGAAACGCAGCCTTGATGTCAAGAGCGGTCATTCTCACTTCACCTTCGGAGTTCAGATCTGTTGCCCATGTTTGAACCAAGGCTGTAATGGGGTCAGGAGCTGAGTGATCCTGGTGGCGCCCAAACTGAGTGTCAGTGAGCTGGTTACTTCTAAGCAAGTGCTGCCTGAAAGCACAATTGAAGACCCCTTCCATCACTTTACTGATGATCGAGAGTAGGCTGATGAGACAGTAATTGGCCAGGTTGCATTTGTCCTGCATTTTGTGGACGGGACATACCTGGGCAATTTTCCATACAGCCGGGTAGATGACAGTGTTGTAGGCCATGCTGGAAGAACTTGGCTAGGGGCACGGCATGTTCTGGAGTGCAAGTCTTCAGTATTATTGCGGGAATATTGTGAGGGCCCATAGATTTTGCAATATCTCGTACTATCGGCCGATTCTTGATAACAGATGGGGAGAAGCGAGTTGGCCGAAAGCTGGCATCTGAGATGCTGGGGGGCCTCTGGAGGAGGCCGAGGTCGGTCGTTCACTCCCCACTTTAGGCTGAAGATTGTTGCAAATGCTTCAACCTTATCATCCGCACTGATGTGCTGGGCTCCCCAATCATTGAGGATGCGAATATTTGTGGAGCCTCCATCTTCAGTGAGTTGTTTAGTTGTCCACGACCATTCCCGGTCAAGATTGCGGACTGGCAGCGGCCTTCCTATCGTTTGCGATTTCTATTCACTATCTTTATGGTCATGCTCACATTTCAGTTTGTGGCTTGTTACAAAGCCCCAGGGAAAGCCAGTGTAAACTGGTGGAACAACACCCATTCTTCTGAATAGGCCCTATAATGTCTTCTGCAATTAACAATGCAAACCATGAACTCTGAACTCCATTTTTGTTAGGCGTTTTTATCCAAAACTCTTTTCCCCACAGGGCCAGTCATATGATTTCATGTTTTCCTTTCAGAGAGTACGGGCCCTTGTTCTGCCATTGTCACATTCTGCTACCTTACCTTTATGCCACTATTAGCACCTTCTTTAGTCTTTAACACTCGCATTAACAGTCCTTTGTCTTGTGCCCATGACAGCTTTATCAATCCCTCCTCAGCTCCCACCTACCCCTGACCTTCCATTTCTCTCCGACTGTTCAACGAACCTCCCATTACATTCCGGCATCCCTTCATCTCTGAAGTAGAGTCAGATGTACTCGAAACATTAAGGCCCCCTTCCTCTGTCCACAGACGCTGCCAGGCCTACAAAGATTTTTTTTCAAAACGTACTGTCTTTATTTCAGATTTGCAGCACCCGCAGTATTTTGCTTTTAACTGAATTGGGTAGTTCTCTTCATTTTGGAAAGCTTACATGTTGATAAGTCACTAGTGGACCTTGGTTGCCCGTAAATATATCGCCGTTTTAAAAAACACCGTGATTTTCTACACGGCATACTTCGTTCAATGTTGAGTGCCGCAGAAAATGATAAACATGCATTATTCTGTTTCAGTACCTGCTACGGACCAACCACGCAGCCAAGGTGAAACAGTGAGTATCCAGCCCTGTCCTTTGAAGCATGCAGTTTATTACTTAATATATGCTAAGAAGCCTAAATCTGTGAATGTTAAATTATGATGTGGGGCCTGTGAATTCCTTAATACATTAAAAGTGCATAACACATGTTGTTGAGGGAACATAATTATATTGTGCAGAAGCGCTTGCAATCGAGTTTTGGAAGCGCATTTTGCACAATTCCTTTCTGCAATAATAAACTCTCAATGCTTCGGATGTGCACACGGCAGGAGCGAATACCGAACGGCATTTAATGGATAATTCGTACAGTTTTCTTGGGAATTTTAAAATTGTCAATGCTCGTTCAATGTTTCCCTGATTGAAAATTACGACACGTGAACAAATGGCGAAATTATGTTATAGGCAACAGAACTGAAGCCCATTGCACGTTCGAGAAGGAATTTGGCAAATGCATTATAGAAAAATAGATACGGCAGGTTGAAGTTCAATATAATAATGCATCAACATATTTCCTACGTGTGTGCATGCAAAGTTAATTTTTGGACACGCTATATTTATATCATTAATTAATATCAATCAGTTCAACTGATTCTCAAGTAACAACTCGGCAATTTTGATCCTTTTTAGGAACTTCAATCCATTCCCGATTAAAAGGAGCAAGAAACGGTTCCTCAATGCACTTGGTGTTCAAACGAACAATGGACTGTGTTTCGATGGGGGGTGGGGGCATGCTTGCAACTGAAGCTAGTATCCGTGACAGAGAAGTCGAAAATGCCTATAGAGCACTACGCCAGTCTTATTGCAGGACAATGAGCAAAGGAAGCATTGCTCCCAGGGAATATTTCGCTCCAGAAAATATTTCGTTCAGTTGGTGCAATTGACAAATTATAGCAGTATGTACAGATTATAGAGGATTACCAAAATAAGGAATGTTTCACCATGTCCGCCGAGGCAAAGCGCCAGAAGGCCGAAGGGCCTGTTCCTGTGCTGTACTTTTCTTTGTCCTTTGTTCTTCCTTCTACTTCAGTGACCATGATTAAGTTACATCATTAATGTGCTGTTGAAGTTCCCCTCCATTCTTAAATTCTAGTAAAAAAAAGACCATAGCATTCTAGAGGAATGTTATATACATGTTGGGGGTGGGTGGGGTGGGGGGGGGGAATTATAGTCTCCTACAAAGCTAAATGATTAAGTGTTTTTTCTTGTTGTTGTAGTAGAACAAATGGTAGTGGCTGTTATCAGTTGCTAGAGAAGGAATAACACTATCCACAGCTTGTTGCTATTGTTACTTCAATGAAGATAGCTATGTGCTGGTCTGATCTCAAGTAATGTTCCCATTCACAGCCTCAATGTCGAGCATTGACTTGCTTGCTTGAGTTGGCCGGGAGAATACAGGATGTACTAAGGGATGTTCAGGCTGGCTGCAAAGTGGCTGCATGTTGTTTTATACTCTGTGCCTACTGCCATTGCATAGCTTGCCATTGATATAATATCGCCACTGCTACATTAATTTCTTTCTACCTACATTTTGTGAGGAGACGCACCCACATTAAATTAGGATTGATATTTTGTTTTGCAGTTGTGACTCCTCGTATTAATTTAGTAGAAAGATCTGCCTAGAAACAGACAAATGTTACCGAACTGACCAACAATGGCATTTCCTTTTGGAAATTCTCTCTGCGCAAGGCACAAACCCAAAGTCCCTCCCAGTTCTTTCAAAGCTTTTCCGTCCATCTTTCACTTAGAGCTCAAAAGAGTGGTTTAAGCATAGAAGCAGGCTACATAATATGTGGGGTGGGAGAAACGACAATTGACTAGATGAATAGTGGTGTTTGCTTTAAACCATATGTTCTATTGCACCTGGAACCTCCCGACTGACCATACGTGGTCCATCTCCTCAGTCCAGCATGTAGCCTTGGATGAGCATTCCGAGCATTGGCGTTGGCCGTCGGCAGGCATCCTTGCATGTTTTCCTTCAACCTATCGCCGGGCCAGCTATTCCAATTTGCACGGCCCCTCACATGTGACAGCAAGTGGGATATGTGAGATATTATTAATGCTAACCGGGGTAAGATCACTTATGTTCCCCTGATAAGACCCTTCCCTCATTACTGAAAGGTTAAATTGTTGTTCAGGAGGGGATGTACAGCTTATTATTTGGGCATGGACCTTAATTCTTGGGATGGGAGAGAGAAGTGGAGGGGGGAGGGGTGCTGGAAAGGTTTTTTTTTTACAAAAGGCCAACATTTTGAAAAATGGTATTGTTAATCCCAAAGAAGAACAGAAAAAAATGTTAAGATGAAAGCAAAAAACTGCGGATGCTGGAAATCCAAAACAAAAATGAAAATAAAAATAGCTGGAAAAACTCAGCAGCTCTGGCAGCATCTGCGGAGAGGAACACAGTTAACGTTTCGAGTCCGTATGACTCTTCAACAGAACTAAGTAAAAATAGAACAGAGGTGAAATATAAGCTGGTTTAAGGGGGATGGTGGGGGGTGGTGGGGGTGGGGGGTAGGGGGGGACAAGTAGAGCTGGATAGAGGGCCAGTGATAGGTGGGGTTATCCAAAAGATGTCATAGACAAAAGGACAAAGAGGTGTTGAAGGTGGGGATATTATCTAAGGAATGTGCTAATTAAGGGTAGAAAGCAGGACAAGCAAGGTACAGATAGCCCTAGTGGGGGTGGGGTGGGGTGAAGGAATCAAAAAAGGCTAAAAGGTAGAGATAAAACAATGGATGGAAATACATTTAAAAATAATGGAAATAGGTGGGAAGAGAAAAGTCTATATAAATTATTGGAAAAAAGGGTGGGGGGATCGGAAAGGGGGTGGGGATGGAGGAGAGAGAGTTCATGATCTAAAATTATTGAACTCAATATTCAGTCCGGAAGGCTGTAAAGTGCCTAGTCGGAAGATGAGGTGCTGTTCCTCCAGTTTGCATTGAGCTTCACTGGAACAATGCAGCAGGCCAAGGACGGACATGTGGGCATGAGAGCAGGGTGGCGTGTTGCAATGGCAAGCGACAGGGAGGTCTGGGTCATGCTTGCGGACAGACCGAAGGTGTTCTGCAAAGCGGTCACCCAGTCTGCGCTTGGTCTCTCCAATGTAGAGGAAACCGCATTGGGAGCAACGAATGCAGTAGACTAAATTGAGGGAAGTGCAAGTGAAATGCTGCTTGACTTGAAAGGAGTGTTTGGGCCCTTGGACGGTGAGGAGAGGGGAAGTAAAGGGGCAGGTGTTGCACCTTCTGCGGTTACATGGGAAGGTGCCGTGGGAGGGAGTTGAGGTGTAGTGGGTGATGGTGGCGTGGACCACGGTGTCCCGGAGGGAATGATCTCTGTGGAATGACACCAGGGGGGGTGAAGGGAAGATGTGTTTGGTGGTGGCATCATGCTGGAGTTGGCAGAAATGGCGGAGGATGATCCTTTGAATGCGGAGGCTGGTGGGGTGATGAGTGAGGACAAGGAGGCCCCTATCATGTTTCTGGGAGGGAGGAGAAGGCGTGAGGGCGGATGTGCGGGAGATGGGCCGGACACGCTTGAGGGCCCTGTCAACGACCGTGGGTGGAAAACCTCGGTTAAGGAAGAAGGAGGACATGTCAGAGGAGCTGTTTTTGAAGGTAGCATCATCAGAACAGATGCGACGGAGGCGAAGGAACTGAGAGAATGGGATGGAGTCCTTACAGGAAGCAGGGTGTGAGGAGCTGTAGTCGAGGTAGCTGTGGGAGTCGGTAGGCTTGTGATGGATATTGGTGGACAGTCTATCACCAGAAATTGAGACAGAGAGGTCCAGGAAGGGAAGAGAAGTGTCAGAGATGGACCATGTGAAAATGATGGAGGGGTGGAAATTGGATGCAAAATTAATATTTTTTTCCAGGTCCAGACGAGAGCACGAAGCAACACCGAAGTAATCATCGATGTACCGGAGAAAGAGTTGTTTGAGGGGGAACAACCAGTGCACTAACCGTCACAATACAATCCGAAAGCTGTATGTTAAAGTGAGTGGAAAATCCCCTCATTAGCGGCTTGTTCAAAGCTCCAGGGTGGAATAATTGTTGACTTATCTTTTGCACTTTTGCACCGCTATTTTGCTAAGTACACAATTAAGCAGGAGTGCTAATTATTTTCACCAGGGAGGGAGTTGCAAAGATATCTCAGTAAAAGTAAAATGGCAGATACTCCTTCTTTCTTAATTCAGGAAAGCGGTTCCCTGTCAGCATCAGAATCGTAAAACCTGTTCATTTCCAGCGACCACAATATGCCTGTCAGGAATGATAGAGTGCATGTCGGTTTTCACTGGTGCCAGATAACTCCAATAAGAACAGGAAGCAAAATGGAAAGGTTGCAAGATTAGTGACTGCAAGTAGGAAGCTGGCGAAAGGCCAGTTATCCTGGAGGTAATTTTTCACTGTAAACAGCAAGCGCCTGCTGCTTGGGGGATTTAACCCTTCCATTGTCAGTTCCAACTGGCAGCAGGAATACTGACTGTAATTACGCAGTACAAACACAAGGTGGCAATCCACAGGCAGCATTGTCAGCCTGAGAAGCGATTCTCAAGGTAAACTACTATTAGTCCTTAGCACTGCTTATTAACTATAAAAACATCTAGCAGTGATTCCCCCTCACCCCCGCTTTGATTCAATCTGCATCTCTTATTGTGTTAACATGCTGCAGCGGTTTAAGAGGCGAAAGGAGCAGAAAATGTAATCGATTCCAAGGCGGTAGAATTATTTCACGTGTCACAATTCATTGGGAGGATGAATAGGGCATTAAAGGGCAGGAACGACAGCTATAAGGCGGTGGAAGAAACAATTCGGTATTTCGTTGGGTAGAGACGAAAAACAAAGCAAAAAAAAAATGAGCGTCAGTGTCAACAACACGAGCCTTTCGAATTTATGGATATGTTATCCATTTAATGTGCATAATGCAGCATTGACCTTATTCCGTATAGTGACTGCTAGCTGTGCTTTGATGCAGTCCCGCTTCAATGCTACTAAGCTTTTGTCCTTCATTGCACGCTAGTGAATGATGCATGGAAATTAAAGACGGAATCCCACATCCGTTGCATACATTTTATTCATTGAGCTAACAAGATGCACATGTATATAAATATGCCTGAGGCTAATCAAAACCTCGTCCAACAAACAGTCGATCCTTTGGACTGCAGGGTGAGAAAGAAAAAAATATTCGAGCACCCTGTAAAGCTATTATATCCTTTTGTCACACTGCCCACTATGGTTGACTCGATGTCGTGCAACCAGGAAACAATATAAACTTGATCACGGTATGAACCATGTCTCTGTTCCCTAAAAAAAAATGCCCTTAACAGGAGCTTCATACATATTGCTAGTTTCCTCCACCTACTTGATTCTGCATTATTTTTCTACTTGAGACCTGTGAATATTAGAAAGATAGACACATAGAAACTCAGAGCAGGAGCAGGCCATTCGGCCCTTCGGGCCTGCTCCGCCATGCAATATGATTATGGCTGATCCTCTCTCTCGAAGCTCTATTCCTGCTTTCTCTCAATACTCCTTGATGCCCTTAACGTCCCAAAAATGTATAAATTTCTTTCTTGAATATACTCAGTGACCCGGCCTCTGGCAGAGAATTCCATAGGTTGGCCGCCCTCTGAGTGAAGATTGATTTCCTCATCTCAGTCCTAAATGTCTTGTCCCGCATCCTGAGCTTGTGGCCCTTGCTTCTAGACTCCACGACCGGGCGAAACATCTCCCCCCCGCCCCCTGCATCCAGTCTGTCTGGCCCTCTTAGAATTTTATACGTTTCAATCAGGTCCCCTCTCATCCTTCTAAACTCTAGTGACCAGTCGAACCAATCTCTGCTCACACGTGAGTCCTGCTGTCTAACATTGTGCAAAGCACTGAGCAAACCGGTGAGCAATTCGGAGGCAGGGAAGGAGCCTTGTTGGATTTTGTTCAATGCTGTGATGTAAGGTTCTTATTGTGAGAATATGAACATTTGGCAGACGTGTTAAAAAAAAACATTGTAACTACTATATTAGGTGTCAGTGAAAAATTCAAAGCAGGCCTCTGGTTTATTACCATGTCCGAAGGTTCACATCTTATGGATTGGCACGAGTGCTGCGACTATTATCTGCATCGCTCATTTTATTCCTGGATCTTCAAATATCATATCTTGCCGTTCAATTCTATTGTTATTCTTGACAGTAACACCGCGCTGCAAATTTGGCTAAGGTACAAAGGGAAGGGAATGGGACTTAACGCGCGTTTTCCAGAGCACATATGCTATTCGGTCATGGGGTGCGGGCATTTATTTTAATTCCTTAATTGCCCTTCCTGTGGGGTCTGGGGTCACATGTAGACCAGGTAAGGACGGCCTTGCTTAATTGTTTGTTTTTTTTAATGACAATCAGCATTGATTTCGTGGTTATCATCAGATTTTAAATTCCAGATTTTTATTGAATTCAATTTTCACCATTGGCCGTAATGCTCCAGGGATTTGAACCCAGAACCAGGAGATCGGATCTCTGGGATCTCATGGATTCGCGGAGCATTATCTTAGTTTTCATGGTGATACCCCATAGCACCCTCGCCTTTGAATCAGAGGGTTGTGGGTTCATGTCCCACTCCCGGAAACCAAGAACTGTGAATGTACTCGAAAGAGTTACATGCGATCTGTTGATAACTCGAAAGAGTTACAAGCCAGGCCAGGTAGGCACAGCAGTTTAAGGTCTCGACCTCTTAAGAGAGGTGTCAGCTGTGGCTCAGTTCATAGCACCCTCGCCTTTGAATCAGGGGGTTGTGGGTTCATGTCCCACTCCTGGAAACCAAGAACTGTGAATGTACTCGAAAGAGTTACAATCTGTGACTGTTGATAACTCGAAAGAGTTACATCTTCTAGAGAGGTGTCAGCTGTGGCTCAGTTCATAGCACCCTCGCCTTTGAGTCAGAGGGTTGTGGGTTCATGTCCCACTCCTGGAAAACTAAGAACTATGGCGGTAATGCTAGCAATACCACTATGCCACCTTCTCCCCTAAGAAATGCGCAGAGGTGCTAGCCATGAGTTCAGTGTGCATGGTGTTAGTTGGAAAATTAATTAGGCAAATCACGATAGAACCAATTGGAGGATTTTAGAAGAGGGGTCTGAAAAAAGAGACCTTCAGGTTGACAGAATTCAATATTGATCAAATATTAAAAGAGGAGCATGGAAATCACGACACTTATATAGAAAGCAATGGTTCAGTTTTCAAATGCAAGTTAGGAATACTAAGCTGTTAACAATCACGCTTCGGCTGGGGTACTGTCACATCCTGAGCACCGTGGTTTAAGTTGGATGCCGTGAATTTCGGCATGGCGTGCGAAGCCTTATCAGGATGGAAGCACCACCGAGGACCTCAGTTATATATCATTACTAAGAAGCCCCTTCTTGTAGCACAAAACGGCAATTGTTTCAATAGAGGTGGTAATAGTGATCATGGAAAAGATGATCATCTGTTTTCACTGGTCGTTCAGCAGCATTAATACACATTTTGGGTAATTGTCAAAGAACTGGAGTGGAGGTCAGGAACGGTTTATTTTGAATAAGCATCTGTTTCAAACA
The DNA here is from genome assembly GCF_964194155.1 of Cetorhinus maximus. NCBI lineage: Eukaryota > Metazoa > Chordata > Chondrichthyes > Lamniformes > Cetorhinidae > Cetorhinus > Cetorhinus maximus. The sequence continues at coordinate 2,424,241 of NC_135916.1, forward strand.
GGAACTTATTACATGGAAAAGGGGCAACAGAAATGGACATGTGGTGGCCTAGTGGTAATGCCACTGTATTAGGAATGCACAGGTCCAGGTTAATGGCTTTGCGGACATGGATTTTAAATGCCACCTCAGAAGCTGTGTGAAATTAAATTCAATTAATAAATATGGAATATAAATCAAGTTCCGGTGATGGTGACCATGAAAATGTTGCCATGAACTTAACAGTGTCTTTTCAGAAGAGAATATGACATCCTTGCCTGGTCTGGCCTACATGTGACTCCAGACCCACAGCGATGTGGATGGCTCTTAACTGCCCTCTGAAATGGCCGAGCAAGTCACCCTGTTCAAGGACAATTCGGAATGTGCAACAAAGGCTGGTCTTGCCAGTAACACCCACGCACCATGAAAACTGTACATAAATCTAAAACGAAATGAATAATTAAGTATCTCTGGGGAAAAAAAAGCTAAAAACTGGGTGTGTATTAAAATGAACAATGTGAAGGGCTATTGAGATGTAGAAGGTGTCTGCAATTAATTAGGCAATTCTTCAATATTAAGCAAAGCCGATATAGGTCCAATTTACTCATTCTCTGTCTTTTCATTCTCTGAAACATAAGTCTTAGCACCTTCTGTTCGTTTATTCCAGTGCTCGAAGCCATTAGGTTATATAATTTTACATTCATTCAAACGATCAAAGGCATGCTAATTCAATAGTTTTAATGTCAAATAATAAACATGTCGGGTCACTGAAGATTGCAGTAAAATGTACGATGCCATTGATTTGTTTGATTACACCAGTGGTCTGTGGGCAACACTATTACAAGAGAGATTGAATGTTGACAGGCAGGCATACATAGAACGGTAGAACAGTCAATCCCAGCAGATAGATTAGCTATTAAATTAGATCATAAATTATCAGTATCTGAACTCTAACTATCTGCCCTTCTATCGATTCCATTGATATGTTGACCAAACAGTCATGAATCAACCATATTGTATACAGTTCTAATTATACAATGTCTAAGGCACTTTGGTTGATCCATTTCTGATTTGTAAAACCATACTGTTTGACAGAAACTACCGTTAGCACAGGCTTGATTACCACGAACTTGTCATCAATTAAAATTCTCCATAATTTGCTGCGCTCCTTAAATGTCCCGTTAAACCACGCGTTTCCAGAGGAAACAATTGCAGATTCCCTCGTCCCTGCACCTAACCGAATGTCTAATAGAACCAGTGACATGTTACTAATAACCCCGGACAACCAACCACCCACCCCGCACCGCCCCCCTTCCCTCCACCAACGACCACCCTCCAGCTCTGCGCCGAATATGGCAGTATTCTCCCACTGGAGACAAATCCGGGCATTCTTAACGCTTCTTGGGAAATGTTTTTATCGCTGACTGTGCATTCGTTCTTTCGTTGGAATTGGTATCTGGTAGTATTCCCTTCACCCTTTTGTTTCAATGGAATTATCGGAGTTAGATTCAGCAATAGAGTCCACGATTTTTTATTAATAGAATGGCAGCCGCGTAATAATTGAAGTGTCCAAAGACCTTTGGGTCACCTAGCCACACCAGTCATTGGCGTCAACAGTTAATAGAGCTTTATGGAATTGATACCCACGCGAGACAATTGATCACTAGTGCTAGGCTCACGTTTCAGTAAAAGACTCATTGTAGCCCTGTCATATTCTGCCTGAGGTGTTAAGCAGGAACCCCTTTCTGAACTCTGTAATGACTTGGAATTATCCCAAGAATTTATTCAAAAACCTCACCTGGGAGCTCCCCAAGTAGCCTGGTCATGGCTAAACCATCATCCAACCCGATAGCTACCTGATGCTTGCAGTCTGACATCTCATCGTAATGGACTGCAAGTCATCTCCCAAATCCTGCGGGATGATAGAACGATGCCACGCTGGACAGGTCCCCCTCGGTAAAGGAAATGCAATTTTCAGAAGTTGACCAGCAATCGCAAATTGTCCAAGGGCCATCTTTTGGTTAGCAGGTGCAGCGTGAAGGGAAAACGATCTTCCATCAGCAACGTGATGAAATGCATCGTGGATAATGCTATCAAGCATCACTTAGGCGGAAAATAACCTGATCGCTTAGGCTTAGAATGAGGCCCCTTCACTCTCTAGGCCTCATTGCAGGATTGGCCCAAGCGTGACAACAACATCAAACAAAAAAGCTGGATCAACAGTTTGAGATGAGAGCGACTGCCCTTGTCATCACGGTTGCCTCTGACCGAATGTGGCAACAACAACCTACACCAAAATAGAAGCCAACGGAGTAAGGCCAAGAAACTTCACAGGTTGGAGGTGCACAGACCACAGGGCAATATGGTTTTGCTTGTTGGAAGCCAATCACCTCACCCCAAAAACCATAACTCCCCGAGTTCCTCAGTGCAAAACCTTTGGCTAACCGATTTCACGGCTTCATCAATGACTTTTGCTCCATCATAAGGTCAGGGTCTTACATGATTGCTGCCGAGCACTCAGTGTTATGCGACTCCCCAATTGCAGAGGTAGACCATGATTGCATACAGCGTCCAGGTTTGGGATGATAAGTGGCAAGCAACTTTGGGGGTCACATATGGTTCCTGGTAATCATCATGCCAAATAAGCGAGAATATAACCATGTCATAGTGCCAACATTTATAAGGCCGAATCCGCCCCCTTCTCCCCGTCAACACACCTGTTCCAGCTACCATTGGCTGAGGAAATGGCAGGCCCAGCCATTTCAATGCTGGGGCTATCGGGGCAGTTCAGAGGCCCTGCCGCGAGGAACATGCATCCTGAAATCCCAATGCCTTTCCAACCCCCAGAGGGTACAGCTGTTGGTGGGAGGTGAGGGCGTTGGTGCGGGGAGCGAGAGTGTGTCGATGGGATCCCGTCCATGTCCCTGCATGAGTGCAGCTCCAATAAGGCCCAAGAAGCTTCACACCATCCAGGGCAGAGAAGCTAGAACGCTGGGCATACCGTGGGCCACATTCCGCATGACTTATCTCCACCACTAGTGCCCAGTGGCAGCTCACTGCACCACCTACAAGTCCCATTGTAGCAACTTGAAAGCATTTTCCAACCCCGCGACACCTGTACACGGGAGCTGCATTCGACCCACCGCCCCCCCAACCCCACCCTGCTTACAGATTAGCACGTTACCATCATCACACAGCCACCAACACACCTCCCCACCGCCCACCACAACAATCACACACACTCACACATAAACACACACACACACATAAACACACACAGACGCATACGCACACAAACACACGCACACAAAAACTCGCACTCTCACACACACACACGCAAACCCTCACACACACACACACACAAACACGCAGACAAGCACACACACACATACCCACAAACACACACTCACTCACACACACACACACGCACACACAAACACACGCACACACACGCAAGCACACACACACACACATACCCACAAACACACACTCACACACATACATACCCACAAACACACACACACGCACACACAAACACACACACACACACATACACTCACTCTCACACACACAAACACACACACACACTCACTCACTCACATACACAGAATCACACACACACAAACACACCCACAGAAACACACACACACTCACTCGCACACACTCATACTCAGACACTCACTAACACACACACACACGTACACACACAAACACACACACACTCACTCACTCACATACACAGAATCACACACACACAAACACAAACACACCCACAGAAACACACACACACACTCACTCTCTCACAAACACACACACACCCACAGAAACACACACACACACTCACACACACTCACTCACACACACACACACACATACTCAGACACTCACTGACACACACACACAAACACACACACACACTCACTCACACACACACACACCCACAGAAACACACACACACACTCACTCACACACACTCACTCATACTCAGACACTCACTGACACACACACACACTCACTCATACACTCACTAACACACACACACGCACACACACAAACACTCACTCATACTCACACTCACTGACACACACACACACACACTCACTCATACTCACACACACTGACACACACACACAAACACACACTCACACTCACTCACACACACACACACCCACAGAAACACACACACACACTCACTAACACACACACACACACACTCACTGACACACACACACACGCACACACACAAATCCGCCTCTTAAATACACGCAGGTAGCAGGAAAGTGAGCCGTCAGCACACTGCACGTTAGAAGGTCTTCACTATGAATACAGCAGCAGGTAACCTTGAACCACTGAATAGAGAATCATAGTTCGACTCAAGAGAAAAATGATACATATGTGGAATTGTAAACCCCGTGTGCTTCTGTTATTAATCTATGTTTATGTCTATTAGGGGGGGGGGGGTGTGGGGGGGGTTCAACACTGCATCACTGAAACTAAATCTCCAATAGGGACCGGCCTTTCAGCCCGTTCAGGCGGCTTCTATCACCCGTCACTTCTGCGCCACCTAGCGTCGGATTTGGCGGCTGCCCGAAATATGCGCTGGGAAATCCCGATGGGAGGTCCCCAGGTAAAGGGGGCTTGTTGGGGAAATGGGGCCAGAACAGAGCACATCACCTGGGCAACTTCGGCTCCGCTGGGAACCGTCTGAAAGTCCCTTTCACCCCTCCACGAACCCCCCGGACCCTCTGAATCACACCCCCACCTCCCCCAGAACACCGCGGGACTCAGGCACCCCCCTCACCAGGATCCACCCGGACACTCCCACCCCCCCTCCCACCCCCACCACCACCCCCACCCACAACACCTTTTTTTGCTGAATATTCTGTCCTTCCCTTTTTTTGTTTGGAAATGATGAGACGGGATCAGGTTTTGAGTGAGTTAAATTAAAGCTGAGATGCCCCAGAAGTGCCAGTCACCCACCCCAAAGGAGAACTGAGGAGGCAAAACATGTTCTGTTATCAAGGAGATTGTCTCACACACACGGACAGATCGTCCAACGCAGCGGGTTCCTTAAGCGGACAAAGACTGACCTGTGGCATGTGACCGCAGACACACAGGGAAGAGGCTGACTCCGAACTGCCCTCTGAAATGGACTGGCACGGAAACTTGGTACAAGCCCAAGGAAGGGGTGGGCGAGAAATGCCAGTGAGAGCCAGAGGGATGAAAGGGAACCACCTCCGAGTTACTCCAGGGGTGAAGAGAGTCCATGGAATTGAACGCTTCAGCATTTGCCCTTTCTCCACAAATAGCATCTGCTTATGTGCATTCTGCCTTCTCTCCGACCTCCGACCTCCCCCAACCCCAACCCCACCCCCACCCCACCCCACCCCACCCCACCCCCGGATCCCCACACCCTCAACCTCTCCACGATAACCCCCTCAAGGACATCCGACCCCCAGCTAACGCCAGGAACACCGGCCGAGCTCCGCTCCCGACCTCGGACGCCCCCCGCCCCAACCCCCCCAACCCTAAACTTTCCCCCTCACCCCCACCCCCACCCCTACCACCCCCCCGTACCTCGGACATCCCTCTACGGGCTTCCGACAAAACCACCCCCCACCCCCCTCCTCACCCCCCCCCTCCTCACCCCCCACCTGCCCACAGCCGCCAGCGCCCCCACGCCAACACCCCCCACCCCCCCTTCCCTTTACCCAACCTCTGCCTCCCTCATTTCTAACACTGAGCACTAATGCTCAATGCTCATAGGCCGGCAGCTGTTTATTTTATTTTTGTTTACAGATGTTGGACAATAACTTGATGGACCTGAATTCTGGGAGGCAGTTGTGGATTCCCGGGCTGTGTTGAAACCCAAATTGCGAAAGCACCTGTCACATCACATCCTGTTTCTCCAAAGACACCGGAGAGGCGAGAACATTGGTCAAAAAAATAATAATAATAATAATAATAAACTGGCTGCGTTGGATGATCCGAAGAGCCTAAGAAAATCCTCACTGAAATGAAAATGTTGAGTTTCTCAGTTCTCCTCGGGGTCGGTGAGTACAATCGTGGGGCCTCTTAGCTTTAACTCATTTACAATCTTAGTTTTTTTGTCGTAATGTTTAAAGCAGGGGTGGGGGGGGAAAAAAACCCCCAGAAAATTCAGAAATTGCTCCACTTGAAGAAGTACAGGCAAAGGCTGGATCTCAGACCATTTGGGGGTTTTTTTTTTCCATTGAAATCAATATAGCCAGGCTGATATGGTCTGTGGCTAGGAAACAACAAGGAAATAAAAGTAGGAAAAGAGCAAACAGCATTATCTGTTTCCCTGCCGCTACATTTCGAAAGCACACGGAAGTCCTCCGAGCCCTTAACTGTCTTACAGCACAATTTTACAGGAGGCTTGGGTGAAATGAGAGTGCATTTGGCGTGACTGCTCTGCACCGTGGTATATTCAATGGACTCAAAACAGAGAAGGCAGAAACCGCAAAAACAGACACTATCTGTGGAGAGAGGAAACTATTTAGCCTTTTAATGCGATGAACTCTCTTCATCTTTGGAATAACTCGGAGATATTTACCATTCATTCTTCTGGGCGTCACTGGCATTGGTCGCCTACCCCCATTTGGCCTTGTACTAGCCCATTTCAGAGGGCAGCCAAGACTCAGCTGCATTCCTGTGGGCCCGGCGGTCACATGTCAGCCAGGACAGAGAGGTGAAGATGGCAGGGTTCTCTTCCTTAAAGGACATTACACAACGAGATGGCCTATTTCAACGACCTATGATCGATTTCATAGTCACCGTCACTTAGACGACCTTTTATGTTCCGGATGTTTTAATCGCGTTTAAATTGCGCCATCTACAATGGTCGCATATGAAATCACGTCCCCAGAGCATTAGCCCGGGTCTCTGGACTAGCTCAGTCATATTACCGCTACGCCACCGTGTTATGGCACAGGCGATGGCAAATGCTGAGCTGCTCCAATCCCAGAGGGAAACTTGACGCAGCTGCCACAACGATTTGCAATGTGTATCTATTTCGAGATGCAGGCTTTGAATTCAGTAGTAATAAGACCACCGAGTTTTATATGTTTCGTACAAAACTAAATTAATGCTTTATTAATAGAAGAAATGATTTCAAGCACACACATAGATAGACAAATTACAACTATGGTACCTTTTAAATCGCCTAGTTAAACTTACTCCTAGGTGCAATTACATTAAGGCCATAGTAAGCCACATAGGTTTGAAAAGACCAGGCAAAGAATCACAATACCCAGGACAATCCTTTTTCAATTTTCTCTACTTCAGTTCTCTGTCGACAACAGTATGAGGATTAGATGCTGGAGGTTTTTTTCATATATGTTTTAGTTCTTAGAATGATTACCCTTGCACACAGCCTTCTCTCGTTCACACAGATTTTCCCCTTTCAATGCAAATTCCCATTTTTTCACTCTGTCTTTGGACTTTACCTCTTTAATTATAAAAATCTCACTTAGTACCAATTTCACCAGCAATCTTTGGGGGGAAAGAAAAACAAACACACTTTTGAAACATTTCACTCCCTCCTTTTAATTCACTCTAGGGTGACATTTTTTAACAAAATGAAATTCTTTCCTTTACGTTTATTTTTAATTACTTAACATTTCAAACCTAGCCTTTCTTCTGTTATATCAAGGCCATCAGACCAGCTGTCTTTAATCTAATGAAGTCACACACACTCACACACACACAAACACAGAGAGATACCTAGACACAGGCTCCACCATCATTCTACAATAAATTCCAATTATGAAAATTATTACATCGTCTGACCACCAGGTCCCCCGGAGCTGGTTGGCTCCGCTGATATGATAAGCAGCACTTGATGGACTGTTTCAGGTGATATTTGCAGCATTGGCAGGCCTGGGATTCGGAGAGAAGAGAACCCCCGGGTAGCTGGGAGACGGGTGCTGGAAGGTAGTGGGAGTGTGGGATAGGTAAGAGTGCCGGTAGTGGTGGGAGTGAGTTGACAGGTAGCGGCCTATCGAGCCAGGGGGGTCTTAAATTAAGAAATTAAGATGCGAAACCAAATTGGGAATGAAGACGCATCTGATTTCAGAATCATAATAATAATAATAATAATTGCCTGCTGTTCAGCTGAGAACAGAGATTAAGGGACATGCCTTCAGTTTATGACGTTAAAGGGACATGAATAATCCTAATCGATGCTGACGTGAGAAGCACAGTTAACGTTTCGAGTCCGAATGGCCCTTCAGCAGAACTAAGTGAAAATAGAAGAGAGGTGAAATATAAGCAAGTTTTATTTTTATTTTTTTCAGGGCTTATAATGGAACCTGGGAGAGCTCGAGGTGAGTCCATAGAACTATCACAGTGCGTAATGCTTATAAGTTTAATTGTATTTTGTTTTCTTCCGGAGACACTCCTTTGTGGTACTACTTGGAAGACGAGGAGAAGGGTTGTCTTGAATTGAAAGAAAAACTGTTAGTGCCGCTCATGCTTGTGAAAGACGCTGGAAACTGCATGCCGCTTTTGATGGCATGGTTGGCAGATACACCAACCGTCAAAGATATTATGTCCTACAGCTGTAAACGCTTTCACGGCCATTAATGTTCTAGCTGGGCAATTGGCGTTAGTGAGCTCAGAGAAACGGTCCTGGAAATGGCCATTATTAACCACACGGTTGTTGCTGAGGGTTTTAAATCTCAGGAGAGGATGTGGTTAGTTAATGATGCTCATGACAATTGAAAAGACCCAAATATCAGTCATGCATGTTTGTTTGACACAGGAAATTGCATGACTCAAATATCAAGAGCGCAACATGCTTTTATGGGCTTTTTTTGAGTACTAGTCCCTCACGGGGCAGAGTGGGGTGAGGGTGGGACGTGGTATTGCCTCACAATGATGGACTCAGAGAACAAGAGGGGACATTTGGGAAGGTGACGGAGATCAATCTGAAAGAGAGAGTTTTTTGAGCGGGGATTGAAAGGAACCTTGAGTGACACAAAGGGCGGTAGACAAAGGCCCGGCCATCAATGGGTGAGCGATGAAAACCGTGGACACCTGGGAAGCTGGTTGATGATGTAAAAAGGCAATTTGAAGGCAATTTTAATCAATTGTCAGAAACTTGGAACACCAGCTATAATGGGAGAGGATATATATATAATGTATTTCAGGATGTGGGCGTCGCTGGCTAGGCCAGCATTTTTATTGGTCTTGAATTAACTCTGCTCAGTTTAAAAGCGATTAAATGGTAAGCATTGCCTGAAGGAGAAATATATATATATATTTTTTATGTCTATGCCACTATATCTAGATGAATAAGAATCATCGTTCTATTACTTGCTTTCATTAAGGCAGCACAATAATCGGAACCTTGTTTTGCACATGAATTAAATTATTACTGAAAGTTGTGTTAACATTGATTAATTTGGGAACGTTAACATTAATTAATTTAATCCAGCAGGTGGTAGATCAGTAAAGGTCTGTGTGTAATGCTCAGAATATCCAGCAGGGGGTAGATCAGTAAAGGTGTGTGTGTAATTCAGGGAACATCCAGCAGGGGGTAGATCAGTAAAGGTGTGTGTGTAATTGTCAGAATATCCAGCAGGGGGTAGATCAGAAAAGGTGTGTGTGTGTAATTGTCAGAATATCCAGCAGGGGGTAGATCAGTAAAGGTGTGTGTGTAATCCTCAGAATATCCAGCAGGGGGTAGATCTGTAAATGTGTGTGTGTAATTCAGGGAACATCCAGCAGGGGGTAGATCAGTAAAGGTGTGTGTGTAATTGTCAGAATATCCAGCAGGGGGTAGATCAGTAAAGGTGTGTGTGTAATTCAGGGAACATCCAGCAGGGGGTAGATCAGTAAAGGTGTGTGTGTAATTCAGGGAACATCCAGCAGGGGGTAGATCAGTAAAGGTGAGTGGGTAAACCAGGGCTGCATTGCAGATTGATAAATATCTCTGCGTTTTAACCCTTTACCTGGGAAAATTGGCACCAGTTTCTCCTTTGTTCTGTCCTGCCCTTGTTAACCTGATAACTATTGAAAGTGACGTGTTAACCTGTACCTATGGAATCCACTGCTCCTGTCGTATACTTTACCAATGATGTCCAGCTTTATATTGTCAATGCTGTAAGTGTAAGATGAATGGGATGAGTTAATGTCTCACGGTTCAGTCTGTAATATTGCAGCGAATGAAGTCAGTGAAAGACAATCCTTTGCTGTCAGTGCGTTTATCCCATTGTGTGAAATCACCAGATTCAACATTTCCAGTCAGGAATGAAACACAGCTTGATATCAGCCGGGGAAACTCTGTTATCAAACACCCCGAGTGGACAGGATGGAGAAAGATCCCAACTGCAAGAAAGTCTGAAAACCTGTGTAAATATCTTCTAAATGCTGCCAGGCTCCAATGCATCCCGGAATGACTGTTGTGTCTGCAGCTCCCTGTTTAACCTGAAAGGTCAAGTGAGGTCCCAGAGGATCCGAATTAGTGCTATGAGTGTTGGCACACAGAGAGAGAGAGAGTCCAGAGAAGCTGTCTCACGACATTGACAGTGGCCCTGACAGATCTGAGCTGGGAGCACACAGCTCGGTTTGAGTGGAGGTTGGGGAGGTGAGAAAATCAATGCAGAAATGAAGTTCAGGACTCACCTCTCCTCAAAGCTGGGAGCTGGGCAGAGATGTCACTCGGTGAAGACATGGCAGAGCCTGCAGGAGATGTGGGGATATCGTTGTGCAGCGTTGTTAGTCGGGTCTCTGTAACACAAGGCTTCAGAGAATGTTTGATATGAAATGGGAATTGTAAATCTATCCGATGTTCAATTGTATTGAAGTCCCTCAGACGGCCCCACACACAGTGGATTGAAAGTGAGTGAACTGCGTTGCATTTTATGTCAACATGAGTGGCATGTAATGTACCCTCACAGATTTCCTGAATAGAATAAAGTGTATTCTTTGGAAAGCTAATTGCACAGTTTCCAGACTTGTCTCTCAGTGTGTGTGTGTGTGTACAGGAGTGGATGTCTCTCTCAGTGTGTGTGTGTGTACAGGATTGAATGTCTCTCTCAGTGTGTGTGTGTGTGTGTGTACAGGAGTGGATGTCTCTCTGTGTGTGTGTGTGTGTACAGGAGTGGATGTCTCTCTCAGTGTGTGTGTGTGTACAGGAGTGGATGTCTCTCTCAGTGTGTGTGTGTGTACAGGAGTGGATGTCTCTCTCAGTGTGTGTGTGTGTACAGGAGTGGATGTCTCTCTCAGTGTGTGTGTGTGTACAGGAGTGGATGTCTCTCTCAGTGTGTGTGTGTACAGGAGTGAATGTCTCTCTCAGTGTGTGTGTGTGTACAGGATTGAATGTCTCTCTCAGTGTGTGTGTACAGGATTGAATGTCTCTCTCAGTGTGTGTGTGTACAGGATTGAATGTCTCTCTCAGTGTGTGTGTGTGTGTGTGTACAGGAGTGAATGTCTCTCTCAGTGTGTGTGTGTACAGGAGTGGATGTCTCTCTCAGTGTGTGTGTGTGTGTGTGTGTGTGTACAGGATTGAATGTCTCTCTCAGTGTGTGTGTGTGTACAGGAGTGGATGTCTCTCTCAGTGTGTGTGTGTGTACAGGAGTGAATGTCTCTCTCAGTGTGTGTGTGTGTACAGGAGTGGATGTCTCTCTCAGTGTGTGTGTGTGTACAGGAGTGAATGTCTCTCTCAGTGTGTGTGTGTGTGTGTACAGGATTGAATGTCTCTCTCAGTGTGTGTGTGTACAGGAGTGAATGTCTCTCTCAGTGTGTGTGTGTGTACAGGAGTGGATGTCACTCTCAGTGTGTGTGTGTGTACAGGAGTGAATGTCTCTCTCAGTGTGTGTGTGTGTACAGGAGTGAATGTCTCTCTCAGTGTGTGTGTGTACAGGATTGAATGTCTCTCTCAGTGTGTGTGTGTGTACAGGAGTGAATGTCTGTCTCAGTGTGTGTGTGTGTACAGGAGTGGATGTCTCTCTCAGTGTGTGTGTGTGTGTACAGGAGTGAATGTCTCAGTGTGTGTGTGTGTACAGGAGTGAATGTCTCAGTGTGTGTGTGTGTACAGGAGTGAATGTCTCAGTGTGTGTGTGTGTACAGGAGTGAATGTCTCTCTCAGTGTGTGTGTGTGTACAGGATTGAATGTCTCTCTCAGTGTGTGTGTGTGTACAGGATTGAATGTCTCTCTCAGTGTGTGTGTGTGTACAGGAGTGAATGTCTCTCTCAGTGTGTGTGTGTGTACAGCAGTGGATGTCTCTCTCAGTGTGTCTCTGTGTGTGGGCGCCTGTGTACATCCCAGTGTGAGCAGATCCCTCGGGGATGAGCCTGGGCAGAAACCAGTGCAGCTGGATCCAGAGCAGCTTGGTGAAGACACATCGCAGCATTTTCCCTGTCCTGTTTCTCCACAGAGCTGCTCCACTTTAATTCTTTCCCCCCTCCCCAGCTCCTTGTGTTCAATGTTCTCTGTGTTTAAACTCCTGCCAGCCCTGATCTCAGATCCCTGTCCCTGACACATGAAACCTGTCACAGTCGCAGTGGCACCGATAGGGTTTGAACTAGAAAGATCTGCACTCACTCTGGGTGTCCAATGCACACAGAGGCTGTCTGGTAAAGATGAAGAGTCATTGGAAATGGAGTAAACTCTACCTTGTTTAATGCAGTAGGGAGGAACTGTGGAAGGAATGATCCTTGGCTGCCGTGCTGAATTTCACATTGCAATCTCTCTGCCAGCTCCATTGTTCCCGAGCTGTGAGCCTGGTGTGGATTCTGGCCTAGGGGGAAAGAGAGAGATGGACAGGGAGATTGCCCTGGGTTAAACCATTTGCCTGGTGGATTACAGCACACCCACCCCACCCCCCCCAAGTCACAGAGAAAGTTTCCTGTTGGTCTGTGCCACCCCTGGGTAGGTGTGTCTCAGGTGTGCAGAGCTGAATGCGGGTTGGATAGGGCAGATTGGTGAGGTGTGGAGTGTTTGAGTGACAGACATGGGAGTATAAAAGGTCTGGATCACCCATTGTTCAGGTCTCTGGGCCATGCGTCATTGGGATGAGTAACATTGCCTGTGTGAGGTGAGTATATATCTTTCTCTTTCTCTCTCTGTCTTTGTGTCTGTCTGGGTTGGTGGGTGGGTGGGTGGTTGGGTAGGTGTGTGTCTGTTTGTGTGGGTGGGTCAGTGTGTCTGTGTGGGTGGGTGGGTAGGTGTGTGGGTGAGTGTGTATCTGAACCATGTCCCAGATCTGGCCTTTGAATCTCCCCACCCAGCACACAAACCCAGGCCCAGGGTCTCTCTCCCTGCCATGGGAGAGGAGATGGAAGGAGGAGTGAGAATCCACCAAGGGAAGTCGGAACCTATGGATTAGTGAGTATGAAACTCTTCAATTTCTTGCCTTACTCCCTCTCTCCACCCTTTGCCTCTGTCTCCTTCTCTTCCTCTCTCTCTGTGTCCCTCTATACCTCTCTCTGTGTCTCTCTATCCCTCTCTCTGTGTCTCTCTATCCCTCTCTCTGTGTCTCTCTATCCCTCTCTCTGTGTCTCTCTATCCCTCTCTCTGTGT